>NC_062217.1:40151496-40458296 GCF_902686445.1 Sciurus carolinensis
TTTGTCCATAGGTAAATGAAAATTACTAGGGTCCGACCCAGGCAAAAGACTGTAAAAGAAAAATGTCTTCCTTATCTCCAGCTTCTCTCTTCTTTGCTCAGCAGAACATAGCTAAGATTACCTCCCAAATCCTAACCACTTCTATCCCAGGACTCCAGGAAAAATAACTGACATTTTCTAGAACATCTGGTTTTAGTTTTCAAGTATATTTTGTAATGTAAACTCCTACTTTCTGACATGGCCTGTAATTTATTTGGAGGGCAATATATATTAGCATCACCAAGGAAGCTTTATTAAACACACATGCCAGGTGTTCATTTACCCTACAAAATTTTTATATACTCAGGAAGGGAAGACAACTGCATTTTAGAAAAGCTCCTTAGTAATTCTACCTTCTATCTTCCTCCAAACCTATCTCTACCACTTCTCTCAAATAGAGATGATGTGTTTTTAAGTAGTTCTCACTTACTTAAGAACTATAAGTTCTATTTTTCTAATTCTGATGATATAAATTTCTGAAAACTCACTAAATAGCAATATTGTAACAGCTCTGCTTTTTGTCTTCTTACATTTCAAATGGCCTACTTACAGTAAACCCTTCCTCAAATTCTGTTTTCAAGAATATTAATAACCCAGGCAAATTTGAGGTCAGATGTAAAAGTACAGTTTCTATTGTGAAACACAGACATTCCCTAAATCATAAATTAATTGCTGGCAGAAAACTTCTGGTTCTTCATTTCCCAGTATTTTGGCTCAAGGAGTGACAGGGTAAGAAGGCAGAATATTAGAACTATCCTATTAACTTTAGTTTATGACAACTAATTTTTAACTTTGCATCTGACTCCTTGACAAAAATTTTGTGTCAATCAGTGAGGGTACTGTGCTGTAAGGAAGAACAACCATGATCTTTCTAACATGCCTAATTTTGATAATTGTGATTAATGACTCAGTCATTAACACATACATTATAATCCTATTTTATTTCCCCCAATTCCAAAATTCTGCTATGATTTTCTCAGTTGAATCAGAGTATGTACTACATGTACTGTTTTATGCTAAATATTTTACATACATTATCTCATTTAATCCTCAGACATTTATAAAATGATACTATTACTATCTGCATTTTACAAATAAAGAATCAGAGGCACAGAGATTAAGAAATCTGCCTATGTTACATAGGTAGCAAATGAGATTCAAACCCAAGTCTACCTGTTCCCAGAACTGTGCTGTTAGCTACTATAGTAGGATGCAGGGCATGTTCCTTTTTTTCTTTCATACTTTCTTTGCCTGTTGTTATGTGTTCCATCATGTTTCCACACTGTTGTCTACCACTACAATTGGCTCCACCCTCACAATTCCATTTATCATTCATTCACTCAGTCATTCATGCAGAGATGCTAAGAGGAATAACATATTAATGGTGGTACCTCCCATGTAGGCTTGTTGTGAAAATTAAATAAAATAACCCACATAAAAGGTTTGGTACTATTAGAGTTTGGATTTGGAATGTCCACCAAAGGTTCATGCGTTAAAGGCTTGGTTACTAGCCTGAGGTACTATGGGGACGTGGTAGAACCTTTAGGAGATGAGACCTAGTGGAAGGAAGTAGCCTACGGAGGAATGTCCTTGAAGAAGATATTGTGACCCTGGTCCTTTCTCTTCTCTCTCTGCTTCCTGGCTGCCAGGAGGTAAGCAGCTTCAGTCCACAACAAGCTTCCCACAGTGTCTGCCTCACCACAGGCAAAAAAAGATGGAGTCAAATGACCATGGATGGAAACCTCTGAAACTGAGCCAAAATAAACCTTTCTTCCTTTTAAGTTAATTTTCTCAGGCATTTTGACACAGTGAACAAAAACAGTCTAAAGCAGTGATAGTACACGCATAAAATAAGCAAATGATAGTTCTGCCTTGAAGAGTTTACAGATAACATTAAATGCTAGGTATAGCACCAAATGTTTTACTTACATTATTTTACTTCCACAACAAACTCTAGAAGAAGGTACTACTACTTCTTTTAATGAATTTATAAGAGAAGAAAATTAAGCAAAGTGTAAATTGTCCAGTCAAGTAAGTGGTGAATCCAGAATCTGGTCCCAACATATTTTCCAGAGTCCTTGTTTTTAACTCTTATGCTACAGTTTATAGCTAATGAATAAAACATACAGGTAAATAAAAAATAGCAATTCAGAATTGTAAGTACCATAATAAAAAGATGCACATGATACCACAGAAATCAAGACAGAACACCTAATTTAAATAGGGTGCATTTGGGAAAACTTGGAAGAAGTTATATCCAAGATGAGTTCTAAAGGAGGAAAAAAAATTAAAATAAAAAGGAGAGGATTAAGGGCTGAGGTTGTGCCTCAGTAGTACAGTACTTGCCTGGCATGTAAAAGGCACTGGGTTCAATTCTCAGCACCACATTAAATAAATGAATAAAATAAAGGTCTATCAACATCTAAAATTTTTTTTTTTTTTTAAAGAAGAGGATTAGAGGGGTCAGAGCAAAAGAAGGAAAATCGTACCCCCAGAGAAGCTTCGTGTAGCTCATTTATAAAATAATTAAAATAGTATTTCCTCACAGACTTGCATTAGTTCATTTTTCATTACTAGAATGAAATATCTGAGGCTGGATAACTTATAAAGAAAAGAGGCCTGTTTAGTTCACAGTTTTGAAGGTTTAAAGTACACATACACACACACACACACACACACATGATGCTAATTCTAGTGGGGGCCTGCCTGGCTGCATTACCTCAGGGCAGATGGCATCACATGAGAAAAGGAAAGATCACATGGCAAGACAGGAAGCCAGAACACTAGAAGGGTTCAGGATTGCTCTTCATAACAACTCTCTAGTGAGAACTAAACTCAAGTTCCCATGAAAACTACATCAATTCCTTCCGAGGGTGATGCCCCCAAAGACCTCCCTCTAGGTTCTACTACCTCTTAACAACACCACACTAAGAATGATGATTCCAACACACAAATCCTTGGGGATAAACCACATCCAAACCATAACAGGGTTTTTTTTTTGACAATTAAATGAGATAATAAGTGTAAAGTGCTTATTTTGGCATCTGGCACCTAAGTCCTTAAGATATAAATTATTCATTCCGGGGGGTTTCAAGATGGCGGACTAGAGGGCGGCTGCATTTCATGTTGCTCCAGGACACAGGATTCAAAAAAGGAGATAGTGAGAGACTTGGGACCAACTCAAAGCCACCGGGTGAGTCTCTCCCGTTGGGGAGGCATCCCGGATGGGGCAGTAGCCCCGGAACGCAGGGAACTATGTGAAGTAGAGTTGTTCGGCGAGACGCCCCTCCCCCCGCTGGAGCGGTAAACACGGACAACTGGGATCATCATAGAGGAGGCGGCTCAGCACAGCACTTGGACTCGGAGCAACCACTGGGGCTCCGGGCGGCTGCCTGAGGAGAAGCTGCGTGGCGAGCTGTTTGGACTCAGAACGACCACTTCTGAACACTGGGGGGCTGCCCAGGGGAAGAGGAGAAGTGCGGCGGGTCGCTTGGTCTAGGAGTGACTGCATCAGAGCCACAGGCGGTTGCCAGAGGAGGAGGCGAGTGGTGAGTTGTTTGGACTCAAAACGACCACTCCTGAACACCCGGGAGGCTTCCCCAAGGAGGAGGAGGAACAGGATGGGTCACTTGGACTCGGAGTGACTGCCTAGGGCTACGGGCGGTTGGCAGGAGGAGGAGACGCCAAGTGAGTTGCTTGGGCTCCTAGTGACTGCGTCGGAAACCGGGCAGCTGTCCGGAGGAGGAGGTGTGTGGTGGGTCTCTGGGTATCGGAGCTATTGTACGGGGCTCCAGGTGGCGGCTCAGAGGAGGGGCCGCATAGCCAGGCGATTAGGTGCAGAGCAGGGTCCCAGGAGCTAGGTGGCTTCTTGCTGGAAGAGCCGCACAGAGACACGCCTAGGGGCGGAGCGAAGTTTCCAGGACTGCGGGCAGATTCTCTGAGGAGGGGCAACCTAAGGAGACTCGTCTGCAAAGGGTGAGGCTCCCAGGCCCAGGAGGTAGGTCCGGGGCCCTGGGAACGTTGCAGAGGAAGACAGCCCAGCCCAGGCGGTAGTTGTAGATTGAGGGGAACCTCTAGGAGGGGAACTGACCAGCGAGACCTCCCCACTGGGTGAGTCTTCCCTGCCGGGTGAGGTTTTCCCACAAGGACGGTAAAACCAGAGACACAGGCACAAACAGGCCTTGCCTCAGCCCGCAGCCTAGTTCCCCTTTGGATGACCATTGGTCAACAAGTGGAGGCACCTCTGCCCACTAGCAGGGAATATACCCCACCTGAGGGTCACCATCCCTAGAGAGGCAGCTTCCTTGTGGAGCATCGCATTATCAACTTCCTCCAAGACTGCAGGCTACTGAAGGATAAGAGGGGATATACTAGCAATCTTCAGGGACATTATAAGTCAATAGAGGAAATCTGCAATATCTTAAGGACCCACTGATTCCTGAACAATATGAGAAAACAAGGGAAGAAAATGCCCCAAACAAATCTAGATGTTACATCAATAAAATCCAACGACAGCACGGCAGAAGAAATGACAGAAAGGGAGTTCAGAATGTACAAATTAAAATGATCAGGGAAGCAAACAATGAGATGAAAGAGCAAATGCAGGCATTGAATGATAGCACCAATCGACAGTTAAAAGAGCAAATACAGGAAGCAAAAGATCATTTCAATAAAGAGTTAGAGATATTGAAAAAAAACCAAACAGAAATCTTTGAAATGAAGGAAACAATAAACCAAATTAAGAACTCCATAGAAAGCACAACCAATAGGACAGAACACCTGGAAGACAGAACCTCAGATATTGAAAACAAAGTTGAACAAACAGAGAAGATGGTAAGAAATCATGAAAAGAATCTCCAAGAACTATGGGATATCATGAAAAGGCCAAATTTGAGAATTATTGGGATTGAGGAAGGCTTAGAGAAACAAACCAAAGGAATGAACAATCTATTCAATGAAATAATATCAGAAAATTTCCCAAATCTGAAGAATGAAATGGAAAATCAAGTTCAAGAGGCTTATAGGACTCCAAATACACAAAATTACAACAGACCCACACCAAGGCACATTATGATGAAAATACCGAACATACAAAATAAAGACAGAATTTTAAAGGCTGTGAGAGAAAAGAACCAAATTACATTCAGGGGGAAACCAATACGGATATCAGCAAATTTTTCAATCCAGACCCTAAAAGCTAGAAGGGCCTGGAACAACATTTTTCAAGCCCTGAAAGAAAATGGATGCCAACCAAGAATCTTATACCCAGCAAAACTTACCTTCAAATTTGATGATGAAATAAAATCATTCCATGATAAACAAAAGCTAAAAGAATTTACAAAAAGAAAGCCAGCATTACAGAACATTCTCAGCAAAATATTCCATGAGGAAGAGATAAAACACAAAGAAGCAAATCAGGAAAGGGAGGAATTATCCTAAAGGAACTGTCAAATAAAGGAGGAACCAAGTTGTGTCAAAAAATAAATACATAAGTAAAATTTTAAAAATGAACCAAATGACCAGGAATACAAATCATATCTCAATAATAACCCTGAATGTTAATGGCCTGAATTCATCAATCAAAAGACATAGACTGGCAGATTGGATTAAAAAGAAAGATCCAATAATATGTTGCCTGCAAGAGATTCACCTCATAGAAAGAGATATCCACAGACTAAAGGTGAAAGGATGGGGAAAAACATACCATGCACATGGACTCAGCAAAAAAGCTGGAGTATCCATACTCATTTCAGATAATGTGGACTTCAAGCCAAAGTTAGTCAGAAGGGATAAAGAAGGACATTTCATACTGCTTAAGGGAAGCATAAATCAGCAAGATATAACAATCATAAACATCTATGCCCCAAACAGTGGCTCATCCATGTATGTCAAACAAATCCTTCTCAATTTTAGAAACCAAATAGACCGTAACACAATAATACTAGGTGATTTTAACACGCCTCTCTCACCACTGGACAGATCTTCCAAACAAAAATTGAACAAAGAAACCATAGATCTCAATAACACAATCAATAATTTAGACTTAACAGACATTTATAGAATATATCATCCAACCAAGAGTGAATACACTTTCTTCTCAGCAGCACATGGATCCTTCTCTAAAATAGACCATATATTATGCCACAAAGCTAATGTCAGCAAATACAAGAAGATAGAGACACTACCTTGTATTCTATCAGATCATAATGGATTGAAGTTAGAAATAAATGACAGAGTAAAAAACAGAAACTACTCCAACACCTGGAGATTAAACAATATGCTATTATATGATGAATGGATAACAGAAGATATTAGGAAGGAAATTAAAAAATTCTTAGAGGTAAATGAGAACAAAGAAACATCATATCAAAATCTCTGGACACTATGAAAGCAGTACTTAGAGGAAAATTTATTTCATGGAGCGCATTTAATAAAAGAAGTAAAACTCAACAAATAAACGACCTAACACTACAGCTCAAAGCCCTAGAAAAAGAAGAACAGATCAAGACCAAAAGTAGTAGAAGACAGGAAATAGTTAAAATCAGAGCTGAAATCAACAAAATTGAAACAAAAGAAACAATACAAAAAATTGACAAAACAAATAGTTGGTTCTTCGAAAAAATAAACAAAATTGATAAACCTTTAGCCACACTAACAAAGAGAAGACGAGAGAAAACCCAAATTACTAAAATTCAGAATGAACAAGGAAACATCACAACAGACACGACTGAAATACAAAACATAATTAGAAGCTATTTTGAAAATCTATACTCCAACAAAATAGAAAATTTCGAAGACATCAACAGGTTTCTAGAGACATATGAATTGCCTAAACTGAACAAGGAGGATATATACAATTTAAATAGACCAATTTCAAGTAATGAAATAGATGAAGTCATCAAAAGTCTACCAACAAAGAAAAGTCTAGGACCAGATGGGTTTTCAGCCGAGTTCTACAAAACCTTTAAACAAGAGCTCATTCCAATACTTCTCAAAGTATTCCATAAAATAGAAGAGGAGGGAACCCTCCCAAACTCGTTCTATGAAGCCAATATTACCCTGATACCTAAACCAGACAGAGACACATCGAGGAAAGAAAATTTCAGACCAATATCCTTAGTGAACATCGACGCAAAAATTCTCAACAAAATTTTAGCAAATCGCATACAAAAACATATTAAAAAGATAGTGCACCATGATCAAGTGGGTTTCATCCCAGGGATGCAAGGTTGGTTCAACATCAGGAAATCAATAAATGTCATTCACCATATCAATAGACTTAAAGTCAAGAATCACATGATTATTTCGATAGATGCAGAAAAAGCATTTGATAAAATACAGCACCCCTTCATGCTCAAAACACTAGAAAAAATAGGGATAGTGGGAACATTCCTTAACATTGTAAAGGTCATCTATGATAAGCCCATGGCTAATATCATTCTAAATGGTGAAAAACTGAAAGCATTCCCCCTTAAAACTGGAACAAGGCAGGGATGCCCTCTTTCACCACTTCTTTTCAATATCGTCCTTGAAACTCTAGCCAGAGCAATTAGACAGACCAAAGAAATTAAAGGGATACGAATAGGAAAAGAAGAACTCAAACTATCCCTGTTTGCTGATGATATGATTATATACTTAGAGGAACCAGGAAATTCCACCAGAAAACTTTTAGAACTCATAAGTGAATTCAGTAAAGTAGTGGGATATAAGATCAATGCACATAAATCTAAGGCATTTTTATACATAAGTGATGAATCTTCAGAAAGAGAAATTAGGAAAACTACCCCATTCACAATAGCATCGAAAAAGATAAAATACTTGGGAATCAATCTCACAAAAGAGGTGAAAGACCTCTACAGTGAGAACTACAGAACACTAAAGAAAGAAATTAAAGAAAACCTCAGAAGATGGAAAGATCTCCATGTTCTTGGATAGGAAGAATTAATATTATCAAAATGGCCATACTACCAAAAGTGCTATACAGATTCAATGCAATTCCAATTAAAATCCCAATGATGTACCTTACAGAAATAGAGCAAGAAATTATGAAATTCATCTGGAAGAATAAAAAACCCAGAATATCTAAAGCAATCCTCAGTAGAAAGAGTGAAGCAGGGAGTATCGCAATACCAGATCTTCAACTCTACTACAAAGCAACAGTAACAAAAACGGCATGGTATTGGTACCAAAATAGAAAGGTGGATCAATGGTACAGAATAGAGGACACGGACACAAACCCAAATAAATACAATTTTCTCATACTAGACAAAGGGGCCAAAAATATGCAATGGAGAAAAGATAGCCTCTTCAACAAATGGTGCTAGGAGAATTGGAAATCCATATGCAACAGAATGAAACTAAACCCATATCTCTCACCATGCACGAAACTAAACTCAAAATGGATTAAGGACCTCGGAATCAGACCAGAGACCGTGCATCTTATAGAAGAAAAAGTAGGTCCAGAGCTTCAACATGTCGGCTTAGGACCAGACTTCCTCAACAAGACTCCCATAGCACAAGAAATAAAAGCAAGAATCAATAACTGGGATAGATTCAAACTAAAAAGCTTTCTCTCAGCAAAGGAAACTATCAGCAATGCGAAGAAAGAGCCTACAGAGTGGGAGAAAATCTTTGCCAATCATACTTCAGATAGAACACTAATCTCCAGAATCTATAAAGAACTCAAAAAACTCTACACCAAGAATGCAAATAATCCAATCGACAAATGGGCTAAGGAAATGAATAGACACTTCACAGAAGATCTACAAGCAATCAACAAACATATGGAAAAATGTTCAATATCTCTAGTAATAAGAGAAATGCAAATCAAAACCACCCTAAGATTCCATCTCACCCCAATTAGAATGGTGATTATCAAGAATACAAGCAACAATAGGTGTTGGCGAGGATGTGGGGAGAAAGGTACACTCATACATTGCTGGTGGGGCTGCAAATTAGTGCAGCCACTCTGGAAAGCAGTGTGGAGACTCCTTAGAAAACTTGGAATGGAACCACCATTTGACCCAGCTATCCCATTCCTTGGCCTATACCCAAAGGACTTAAAATCAGCATATTACAGAGATACAGCCACATCAATGTTCATAGCTGCTCAATTCACAATAGCCAGATTGTGGAACCAACCTAGATGTCCTTCAATTGATGAATGGATAAAGAAACTGTGGTATATATACAATGGAATATTACTCAGCCATAAAGAATGATAAAATTATGGCATTTGCAGGCTAATGAGTGAAATTGGAGAATATCATGCTAAGTGAGATAAGCCAATCTCAAAAAAACAAAGGACGAATGACATCGCTAATAAGTGGACGATGACACATAATGGGGGGTGGGAGGGGTTAGTGTTAGGGTTAGAGTTAGGGTTAGGGAGGGGGGCAAGAATGGAGGAAGGAAGGACTGTATAGAGGGAAAAGAGGGATGGAGGGGTGGGGGGAAGGGAAAAAAATAACAAAATGAATCAAACAGCATTACTCTATGTAAATTTATGTTACACAAATGGTATGCCTTTACGCCATGTACAAACAGAGAAACAACATGTATCCCATTTGTTTACAATAAAATAAAAAAAATAAATAAATAAACTATTCATTCCATAAAGCTAAAATATGGACTGCTATCAAGGAATCAGCAAGAGATTAACTTGTTGAAGGATTCTTGAACAAGCGACTAACAGGGTCCAAATAGAACTTTTATTAGAGTCCTTAAAATAAAACCCCAATGAGTATTGTATAAACGCTCCCAGTAAATATCTCTAGAATGTTTTAACATATGACGTAGTCATATTGTGACTTAAATATAGCACAGCACAAATAAGAAAACTGATATATGATGCTTTCTAAGTGATTCTAAATGACAACTGTGGCAGTCAGTCTCCAGGGAGGCCTCAATAATCCCTGACTCTGGTTATTTACACCCACTGTAGACCACTCCCCAGCTGTTTCAGGGTTAATCTCTAAGGCATATGGAAAAAATGATGGCCCATCACTTCGGATATTAGCTTATAAAAAATCTATAGTTTCCATTTTAGGCACTCTTTTTCTCTAGGATCTCTTGCTCTCGGGGAAGAGGAGCAGCTGCCATGAAACAAGCAACCCTATAAAGAGGCCCACATAGTAAAGAAATGAAGCCTCTGGCCATCAGTGGGTGAAGAACTAAGAACTGCCAACTACATGAGGAACTGCAGTTGGGGGACAATTTAATAAGAAAACCTGAGCCAAAACCAACAGCAAGGTAACCCCTAGGCAGCTGACCTTCAGCAACTGTGTCAGCTAATAAACATTGTTTTAAGTTGCTAATAGATTCCTAATACAGCAATCGTTTAAAAAAAAACTATAAATAAAAGACTTAAAACTATAAATAAAAGTACAGAGTTGAAGTTTACTTTTTACTTTTTTGAAAGTAAAATATATGAGTTTCCATAGCACTGTTTCCATCCAAGACAGGCAGCAGTTTTCTCCTGGACTCAGACAAGCTGCCTCATGTCATTACTTATCTACTCAAATTAACTGTGAGCATAATTGTTCTCTGCACAATACTTCACTCTGTTTTGCTACTTAATCTTGTGAAGGAAACCAGACTCTCACTGTCAGTAAGATTAGTTTTAAATTCCATCAAACAAATAATATTGACAGAAAAGTAGAAACTGTAAGTGTATTCTAAATGACCTTTGATAATTAGCATATACTTCTAAAGCAAGCTTAAACCTCTCTAGAGAGGCTATCAAGTCACGTGCTCCTAAAAGAGATGCTGATTATCCAAGTAAGTACAAGGTCTCCAGTGCTAGTAGAAAACTCAACAATAGGGGAAGTGGAAAGCAGGAATTGCTATTGTTTTCTGAGTATTTTAAGGAATATTATTGGACCTACATTACAGGAAATGTTTGTGCACTACCCTAAGCCAAATTCTAAGACTGTTTTGCCTTGCAAAAGGAAACTAGAATAAAAAATAGAAAAATTTGGCAGGCCTTGAGCTTTTTGATAGTTCTTTTCCATTTTACTTCACTGGTCTTTTATATTCCTCCATATCCTCTTGCCAGTATTTATGCTGGCTAAGTCATTATCATGGTTTTAACCATAACTATATTACTTCTAAATCTACATTTCTTTTCCTCTTTTTTCTTTGTGATAATTGGGATTGTACTCCAGGGTATTCTACCACCAAGCTACATCCCCAGTCCCTTTTATTATCGAGGCAGGGTCTTGCTAAGTTGTTTGAGGATCTTACTGAGTTGTTGAGGTTAACCTTGAACTTGTGATCCTCCTGTCTCAGTCTCACAAGTCACTTGGATTGTAGGCATGTGCCACCACATCCAGCCTAAATCTATATTTCTGACTAAAATCACTCTTTTCAAGTTCCAGACCGACATTTCTAGTTAGAAACTAAATTGCCACATGGATATGTTGCAAACATCTCAAACAGAACATGTTCAAACATTAACATGACCTCATTACCTTAGTTACCAGTCAGCTATGATTCCTTCAATATCCTCTTTAGTTAACTGTGCTATCAATCACCTCATCAGCACAAACCTTAGAATTATCCTTATTTATCCTCACTTTCATCCAGGCTTCTAATATTTTCATTAATCCTTTTAACATATTTGTGTCTTTATATATAAAACTGACTTCTTGTGGATAATATAGAATTGAAGCTTATTTTTTATCCACTCTGATAATCTTATTTAATTCAGATGCTTAGATAATTTCCACTTAATGTAATTACTGATACTGTTAATTTAAATCCTGTATCTCACTCATTTATTCTTTGTTCCCTTTTGGACAAAGGTACAAAAGCAAATCAGTGGACGAAGGACAGCCTTTATAGCAAATGGGGCTGGAACAAATGAACATCCATAGGCAAAAAAGAAAATATCCCCTCTCTCTCTCTTTCTTTCTCTCTCTCTCTTTCTCTCTGTCTCACACACACACATAAACACACACACACACACACACAATGAGGGGGGATTAATTCAAAGATGATGAATGGAATAAAAGTGAATAAATCAAAGCCAAATTACTTATTTTTCTAGTAAAGCCAAAAACTTCTCAGAGGATATCATTATTTCATAATTCAATATATACTTACTAAGGGGAAAAAAACATTTTTGTTAATAGTAAAATGAAACGATGAAGAGGTTTTATCAAGTAAGACTTTTGCTCTTGGCCAAATTATGTTATTAAGCATGTACAAACATATCATAATGAAATCCACTATTTTGGGCTGGGGATATAGCTCAGTTGGTAGAGTGCTTGCCTCACAAGCACAAGACCCTGGGTTCAATCCCCAGCACTGCAAAAAGGAAAAAAAAAAAGAAATCCACTATTTGCCAGGCAGAGATACACGCCTGTAATCCCAGTGGCTTGAGAGGCTTCAGTTGGAGGATCGAGAACTCAAAGTCAATCTCAGCAATGTAGTGAGGCCCCGAGGAACTCAGTAAGACCCTGTTTCTAAATAAAATACAAAAAGGGTTGGGGATGTGGCTCAGTGATAACAAACTAAAACAAAACAAAAACAAACAAACAAAAAAACAAAAAAAGAAACCCACTATTTTGTATGATTATAATGCAATGATTTAAAAAAAAAAAGAATTATGCTCATAGGATTTGACAGTGTTTCTCACTAGCAATTTAAAAGGGTTTATTTTAAATAAACTTACCCTATGTATCATACTTACGGCTTATTTAGTGACAGAAATTCTCTGAATAAAAACATTTTTTGGCAGACTTATCTCCAGGAGGTACTCTAATGGAATTTCTGAAAAAGCCCTTTCTATACAAACAAAGGCAGTAAGTCTCTTAGATGAGACTTACCTTTCTGACCAAAGATTGTTTTAACATTTACACAGATGTAGATATGAATGATTTTAAATGTTTTAAGACACCAAAGTACATTTTCCTATTTTATAAATTTACCTCTAAGTATACTTTTATAAACAGAAAAGCACTTAAAGCACTTTTTCAAAAAAAAAAAGATTAGTCTTTAAGAAGTGAATGTATTCCAAACAGGTTCACTCCAGATACGTCATAGAGTACTGAGGCTATGTAGTTTACATATATGTTCATGTCAGAAATTTAGTCATTCATTTCTCATATTCTTTAGAATAGAAATTGGCTAAAATAACTTTGAGAAATTTATGGTAAGGCATAATTTTAAAAGAAACAATAGAATCTGCTCTTATCTAAGAGCACATAAAAAGAAAAAGCAACATTCCCTTCTAAATCTTAAAGGTATTATTCTCTGATTTCAACTATACAAAGCATAATAGCAAAGACTGAAACTAAAAATGGAAAATAATAACTGATTTATGAGATTAATCTTTTTTCCTTATTTTATTGTTTCTCTTATTATTCATTTTTAAGAGTCTTAACAGTGAAATCTTTCTAAAAACTTTTCCCATTCCAATTTTTTTCCCCACTGGGCACAGTGGCACACAGCTGTAATCCCAGCTACTCAGGAGGCTGAGGCAAAAGGATAGCAAGTTCAAGGCCAGCATTGCAACTTAGCAAAGCCAAAATAAAACATCAAAAGGGCTGGGCATGTGGCTTAGTGGTAAAACACCTCTGGGTTCAATCCCCAGTACCAAGAAAGAAAAAAAAAAAATTTGTTCCCAGGGAAAATTTTTTTAAATCTCATGGAATGATGTCATACACGCTTAGAAAGCAATGAAGTAGGTTAGAGAAAAGGGTTCCAGGTAGCCCAATAGGATTGAATAAAGATCATGTGTCAGAACACGAGAGTTAAGGCTAAGGGTTGTGTCTTTTAAGGACAGACACAGAATCCAAAGTCTGATCCAAAATTAGAATACCATGTTTCATAGAGAAAAGACAAGTTGGATATTATTTAAGACCCTGGATGCTCACCGAAGGAAAGGTAGGACAGAATACAACTGATACAAGCTGTCTCAGATAGTAGGGAAATTGAATTCAGGAGAAGAATGTTTGAAGTCTTAAGATAATAGGGTACTAGCCAAAGTATCAAAGGGTAAAACACAAGAGCCTAGTCATGAACAGGAAGAACAGAAGTCAGATCCCACCCTGACTTGAAATGAAGTCATTGACCTAAGGCTCCCTTTTTAAAAAGACAGCTACTTGCTGTACTTAGGTTTGAAGAATACTGTCAAGAAGCCCAAAACAAAACAAAGTAAGTGTTCCTCCTTTATGAGGTGTCATGCAAAACAAAAATCATAAGGAGATGCAGAGAATTTTATCAACTGTAAATGCTATTTAAAACTTTCTAATTGCCATGAAAGTCCTGGGGACATGAATCTGAGTGAATTTATGGGAGATGAGGCTGGAAGTATTGATTGGGGAAGGCCTTTTAAAGATGTTTATCAGTTAAAGGCTAATTTCCTGAAATAGTCACTGATTCATTCCTTCGCTTCTTATTAGCAAGGTCTTCTTCTTCTTCTTCTTTTTTTTTTTTTTGGTACCAGGGATTGATTGAACCCACAGGCAGTACTTAACCACTGATTCACATCCCCACATCCCCAGCCTTTTTATATTTTGAGACAGGGTCTTGCTAAGTTGCTTAGGGTCTCACTAATTTATGGGCTGGGTTTGAACTTGCAATCCTCCTGCTTGAGCCTCCTGAGCCGCTGGGATTACAGGCATGTGTCACTGCGCCTGGCAGCAAGGTTTTGTTTGACTTTCTATAAAAAACAGTAAAAGACCACCCTCCTTTTCCTACATGTATTTTTCTTCAGAGAACTTATCACCACATGACCAACTGTATAACTGCTTATTTACTGACTGCTTGTCTTTCCCATGTAAAATATATAAACTCTGGGATTTTGTTTTATTCACTGCTATATTCCCAGCATCTAGAAAAGCATCTGGCATGTAGTTGGCACTCAATAGGTATACACTATTGAATAAACTAATATCACTGCAAACAGAGATGAAGATAACATAAGCAGGAAAGGTATGTTTTGTTTTGTTTTGTTTTGTTTTATGCAGTGCTGGGAATCAAATCCAGGCCCCTGACCACTAGGCTACAACACCATCACAGCTTGAAAAAATTTTAATGGGCCTATCCTACCTATATTCCTAAGTATATGGCCAGGACAACAATCCAGCAACTATATTTTGGTCAGGTCAAAAGGGTCCGCTTATGTTACTGAAGACAGTAGTATCAATAAAAGGTTAGGCTTTAGAACAGGGCTAACCTGGGGCAGTGAAAAGTGCGTTTAAAGATAAAAAATGATAAACTTCTTCAGATTCTTTCCCCATTTTTTTTGGAATGGATTATTAACTTCTATTGGTTTGTTCTAACAGATTTCTTTCTATAAAATGCACCATTTAAATATTATATAAAGTACAGTGCAAAAGACTGACATTTTCTTCCCACTTTTTTAAAAAATAATTTTAGTTGTAGATGGATACAATATTTCATTTATTTTTACATGGTGCTGAGCATTGAACCCAGTGCTTTATGCGTGTAAGGCAAGTGCTCCACCACTGAACTACAACCCCAGCCCCTATTTTCTTTCTACTTTATGATACTGTTGTTAAGAAAAACAAACGAACTATTTAGTCAAACCTGTATCTTCTTTTTTCCCCCACATTTTTATTGGTGCATAATGATGGGATTAGTTGTTATTCATACATGTACACAATATAACAATATAATTTGGCCAGTATCACTTCTCAGACCTTCCCCCTCCCTCCAATTCTCCCACCCGCTGGTCCCTTTCCTCTACTGATCTCCCTTTGATTTTCATGAGATCCCTGCCCCTCTCCCAACCTTTCTTTTCCTCCTCCCTAACTTCCACAATGAGAGAAAATATATGACCCTTGACCTTCTGAGTTTGACTTATTTTGCTTAACATAATGGTCTCAAGTTCCATTCATTTTCCTGTAAATGTCATAATTTCATTTTTATTTGTGGTTGAATAAAACTCCATTGTGTATACAGGCCACATTTTCTGTTGATGGACACCTAGACTGGTTTCATAGATTGGCTATTGTGAACTGTGCTGCTTTAAACATGGGTACGCATGTATCACTGTAGTATGATGACTTTTAGTTCTTTAGGATAAATACCAAGGAGTGGCATAGTTAGGTCATATGGTAGTTCCACCATACCTGTGTAGTCTTTTGAGGAACCTCCATACTGATTTTCATACTGGTTGTACTAATTTACAATCCCACCAACAGTGTAAATGTGTTCCTTTTTCTCCACATCCTCTCCAGCATTTGTTTGTATTCTTGATGACTGCCATTTCGACTGATGTGAGATGAAATCTCAGTGTCATTTTGATTCGCATTTCCCTAACTGCTAATGATTTTTAACTTTTTTTTTGTCTGCTATTTGTATTTCTTCTTTTGAGAAGTGTCTTTTTAATCCATTTGCCCCATTTATTCACTGGGTCATTTCGTTTGTTGATGGAAGATTTTTTTGAGCTCTTTATATAGTCTAGATATCAATCCTTTGTCAGAAGAGTAGCTAGCACAGATTTTTCTCTCACTCTGTCCGTTTTTTTTCTTCACATTCTTAATTGTCTCCTTTGCTCTGCAGAAGTCTTTTTAATTTGATGCCATTCCATTTATTAATAGCTGGCATTATTTCCTGAGCTTTAGATGTCCTATTGAGAAAGTTGTTGCCTGTGCCTATGTGCTGCAACATTGACCCTGTTTTCTTCTAGGAGTTGCATAGTTTCTGGTCTAATTCCTAGGTCTTTGATTCATTTTTAGTTGATTTTTGTTTGGTGTGAAAGATAAAGAAGTTAGTTTTATTCTTCTACAGATGGATAATGTTTTCTCAGCAGCATTTGTTAAATGTATATTCTTGGCAGCTTTGTCAAGGATCAGATGACTGTAGATATGTGGATTTGACTCTGTGTCTTCTGTTCTTTACCATTTTATGTGTCTGTTTTCATGCCAGTACCATGCTATTTTTGTTACTATAGAGTCCTGTACTATAATTTGTTATGTCAGGTATTATAATGCTTCCAACATTAATTTTTGGCTTAAAATTGCTTTGGCTATTGTGGGTCTCTTATTCTTCTAACTGAATTTTAGGACTTTTTTTCTAGTTCTGTGAAGAATGTCATTGGTATTTTGGTGGGAATTATATTGAATCTATATTGCTTTTGGTAATATGGTCATTTAAAAAATATTAATTCTGCCTACCTATGCACATGGGAAATCTTTCCACCTTCTGAGGTTTTCTTCAATTTCTTTCTTCAATATTCTATAGTGTTTATTGTAGAGGTCTTTCACCTCCTGGTTTAGATTTATTCCTAGGGTGTTTTTGTTGTTTGTTATTGTTTGAGCTACTGTGAACAGAATTGTTTCCTGATTTTTTTCTCAGATTCATTGTTGAAAACCTGTATCTTTCCTTAAAACTTCAGACTTTATGTAATACTAAGAAAGCTTTTAGTACTCTGCTATTATTCTTTTTTGAGGTGCTGGGAATTGAAGCCAGGACCTTGCCCACACTGAGCAAGTACTCTACCAGAGAGCTATATCCTCAGTCCTGTTGTTTTTCAAATTGCTCCTGTCTTTTGTTTGTGTGTGTGTTACTGGATATCAAACCCAGGAGCATTCTACAACTGAAGGACATCCTCAGTCCATTTTACTTTTTATTTTGAGAAAGGGTCTTGCTAAATTGCTCAGGCTGCCCTGGAACTTGTGATCTTCCTGCTTTACCTTCCTGAGTAGCAAGATTACAGGTACGTGCCATCAGAAGGGCCTTCCTAGAACTTTAAAGGAGTCACTTTTTCTCAAACCAAGTCTGGGAATTGAACCCAGAGCCTCAAGATCTCTACCACTGAAGTATATCCCAGCCCTCTTTTAAATATATATATATTTTTTGAGACAGGGTCTCACAAAATTGCTCATGCAGGTCTCAAATTTACAATTTTCGTGTTTCAGCCTTCCAAATAGTTAGGATTACAAGCGTGTACCACTGTGCCAGGCGGGAGTCCACTCTTTAAAATGGAGTAATTTTTATTGAAATTATTGATACAGCTAGAGTTTATTTTAGAATAAGTTAGAATCTACCTCTCTCCTCCCCTGTCAAATTGCTATCCTAAAGACCCATTAGCATTTATTGAATTATCCATATTTTTATTCACTAATTTGAAGTGCTAAAATTATTATATATTAAGTTCCCAGAGGTTCTAAATCTTTAGGGTTCATTTCTGGGCGCACACCATACATGTAAAAATGCAAATTAAATAAGATACTACCTATGGCCTACTAAAAGTCTGATAATTATCTGGTTTACTGAGGGTATGGGGAAATAGTTACTATTGATTGGAATGCAAATTAGGAGGGGAAGAATTTTTCTTAGAAATGAAATAACTAGGTTATATAACCTACATATACATTTCTATAGGCAAGCAAAGTTAAAAAGGGCATTCATTAAAAATCTATTGGAATTTTTACTGGATTGGCATTAAATTTATAGATTTGTTCCAGGACAACTGCCTGTTACCTATTTGAGTGTGCTCTTTATGGCCTTCTTTAAAAGTTTGTAGTCTTGCTTTGTTTCCATCTAGACCCTGCGCTTTGCCTACTAAGTTTATTTCTAAAGTATTTTACTAATTATTGCTCTAGATTGAGTCCTTTTTCTTTCTCCTGTTATATTTTCCAGCTGGTTGTTGTTGATAAAGAAATCATCTTATCTGATTAGTACTAGTGAACAAAAAAGCTGAACAGGAAGTAATTTTTAATTGATACCCATAATTCCTCAAAACATTTTATTTGAATTTAAACATGTAAAATGTACTTACTTTAAAAAAAAAAAAAAAAACCTCTATATGTAGGGTCAAGGTTTTTTTTTTCTTTTCTTTTTTTAGCAGAGTTCCAAGTTTTTGTTCTCTTATAAATCACACCAATAATGCATGCTTAGAATTTTCACTATGTGTGGGATGAGGAAATAAAAACACTTGCTGCAAAGGAATCTGGGAACTAGAGAATCAATTTTTCTAGTTTATGCTATCCCCTCACATCTTTTACAGATGTACATATACATCTAACACAATGACAATATTTACTTGCCTCTGAGTCATTTCAAAGCACTGAACTTGGTTTTATTCATTTGTTCTTTGTTTATTTTTGCATACTGGGGACTGAATCCAGGGGTACAGCACCACTGGGGTACATCCCTGGCTCTTTTTATTTTTAAAGGCAAGGTTCCACTAAGTTGCCCAGTCTGGCCTTGAACTTGTGATCCTCCTGCCTCGGCCTCTCAAGTAGCTGAGATTAAAGGCATATACAACAATGCCTGGTTGAACTTGGTTTTAATAAAAATAACTGTTTCTTGGCCCTATGCGTCATAACATTACATTACACTAATATGTACAACTAGTAATATAAATCTAGACACAAACATGCCTGAACTTTTTCTACATATATAATTTCATTACTGGGAGTGAAAAAATTGAGGTGTGTCAGAGAATAGCTTTCTAGACACGAATATTCATCTTTCATAAGCATCCTGAGAGAGCCATCCTACTCTACCTCCACTCCTCAGTAATGGATTAAAAACAAGTCAATAAATGCTTATTGAAATAAACTAAAGAATACCTAAATTTCTGATGATAAACTATGATGCAAGATGTTAAATTTAGCTATGCACATGCCTGTAACCCAGCTACATGGAAGGATGAGATAAGAGAATCACAAGTTCTAGACCAGCCTTGGCAACTTGGTGAGATCCTATCTCAAAATAAAAAAAAAAAAAAAGGGCTGGTGATGTAGCTCAGTGGTAGAGTGCTTGCCTAACATGTTTGAGACCCTGAATTCAATCCTAGTACTGCAAAAATAAATAATAAAAATAAAAAGATGTTAACTTTACAGTTCATAGGAGAACCACGTGCTAATGGTTTAAAAGAAACAAAGATATTTTCTTCCTCTGTATAAAATTTGGTACAATACTACTATGTACAAATGCAAACAATTTTTAAATAAATGAAGATGAAGCTAAAAATTAAGAATAGTTGTCATACTATTTAAATCTACAGATGAATGGAAATTCCTGAGATTAAACTGCTACCATAATGTTAAAATTTAATGTTTCAAAAACATTTATAAAACTTATATATATATATAAAATCACCTATTTGTTATCATTCACCTAAGCTATGAACTAAATTTCTGATTTTTATGTCAGGAAAATTTAAAAAATGGTTGGAAGATACCTGTATAAAGTTGGAAAACTTGACTAACATAAAGAAACTAGAATTCTAGTTAGCTCTGGCAATAATCAACTATGGCTAAAAACCTTAGGAATGTGTTTTTCACCTCTTCAATTTCCCCAGTTGTATTTGAAGAAGTGGTGGAACTACTGAAGAAAATAAATAACACACTGTAATGGGTGCAAGGCTACTTGTGTTCTGAAATTTAGGATCCAGTGCTGCCTCCAACATTGGAGAGTACTAAGTCTAATGTGTTAACTACTAAACAAACTCAGAAAGTCTGTGTCTGAAGATTCAAGTCTGCTATGCATTTTCAGAGCTAAGAAAGCATGCAAAATGTGTCAAAATGGCCACTTCTCCATCTTGTATATATAAAGGCACAGGAACTCTACTTGTCAAGAAAACAAATCTTACTCTTCTGTCTTCCCGTGATCGTCTTTTATCTCTGTAACATTAAGATATTATAACCTATTTCATCTATGATAGTATTTTTTAGTTTTACAATCAAGATGTATTTTCACTTAATTTTGTTCTGAAAACCACCTAAAATGTCCGAAAGGCATGTTATATTTATTCTACAGTTCAGCAAGGTAAAGCCAAATTTAGAAATCAAAGATTTTAGGTTTTAAGATCAGAATACTTCCTACTATCCCTTTAAAGGCATGCAGTTACTGAGTTGTATTTCTTCATCTGACAAACACACATAAGGAATTGGGTTGGTACTTAAGTGTTTCTAGTTCTGGCTTCATTATTCACCATCATTTCACTCACTGTAACCCTAGGCAAGTCACAACTCTAAATTCAAGTTTCTTCATTATTTGTTCTGTCATTCAAAATTTGTGTGAATATTAAATTAGATAGAAAGTTAAGAACTGAAAAGAATTCCAGAGATCTAATTCAATTCTCTCCTTTTACAAACGTATAATAGTTAATTATTTGCTCAAATTCACATTCACTTTTATCAGGTGGAAGTAGAATTCAGGTAATTTAACACCTATTTATTTTGGTTCTTTTCACTATATACTTCACTGTTTCTAAAGTAGTTGAAAACTGAAACCCATCTTGTCATTCTCAACTCTAGGAATTTAGAATAGGTGTATATTATGCAGTTTTCTTGAGAGAATGGAGAAAATAATCATTCAAATGATTTTCTGTAATTTTGGATGAGAACAGCAACACAACTATACTTAATGGTACTGCACTAAGACATTGTTACCAGAATTGGTTCTAGCCTTCAAGACCTAAAATTTGAAATTTTCATTCAGTTGTAAAGCTCTGAAGCCCCTTTACTGTATTGGTAGACTTTCATCTCTATTTTGTGCAAAATTTTACTGATATGCTTTGTACTGCATTTCTTTGTTTTTTAACCTTAAGCAGACTGCATGGATATGTCTTAAAAGATAGACAAAGTAGACTGTAGAAGTACAAAAAGGAATTGATGATACTGAGAAAACTGCACAGGATAATGCAACATGATTATAAGAGGTGTTGATGAGACAGAGGGAACAAGCAGAGATAGGAAAATAAAAAATGAATAAGGAAGAAGGAACAATCGAAGTATAGTAGAGTAAATATGCTTACTCAAGTTTTAAATCTTACACCATAATAACATTCCTGCTCTTCTTAATTTCCTTTACCTTCTTTGCTTGAATCTGCTTTAACCATCATTTCCAACCACTTTTACTTTGCTCATTAATCATCATTAATAATCCTTTAAATCTTTCCTCTTCTACTCCCACCCAACTCTACAAACAGGTTTAGTCCTTTGAACTTGGGTAGATGACTAATGCTCCAGTAAAAAGTAACAAAGTATTATCTGCAATAATAACAGGCAATTAAATCATTTCCAAAAGACATCAACAGACATACAGTAATACTAAATTTGTCTAGATGTAATAAGTTTTCCACTTGGTCTAAAAGATCTTTTCATAGAATATAAATATGTCAATAAATATATTCTGCCTACATAAATGAAAAATGTTCATTTATCAAATTGAAAATGCTTTGTTTCTAAACCTAAAAAGAAATCGTATTGCAAATAAATTGGCTTCAAAAGAATCTAAATGAGAAAACTGCTTTTTTCATAAGTGTAAATTAGAAAAGAACCCAAAAGACTCACATCTCACGATGGCAAACATTTACTTCGTTCAAAATTAGTAAACTTAGAATAATTTTTCTTACATTTAGTTTGTGTGTGTCACGTGTGTGTGTGTGTGTGTGTGTGTGTGTGTGTGTTTGTGTGTCTGTAGTAGTGGGAATCAAACCCAGGGCTTCATGCGTAGTAAGCAAGTGCTCTACCACTGTGTTATATCCCCAGTCCTCTCTTACATTTAAAAATACTGTTGTTCAACACTTTCTTGTGAACAGGAACAAAATTTATTTTTAGCTCACATACCCTCTCTTTCTTTTTATTTTTTTGAACATCCCATATTTTCTATGTTATTTTAGGTACAACTCCAATTATAGCCTTCAAAACTTTTAATGAGATAATACTTTAAGGTTTTGATCAATTTTACAGTAATTCCATCAATTTCACAGTAAAAAAAATATGGATGGAAGATTACTTGAAAGGAGAGATCTTTTAAGGAAGAAAGCTATAGAAATATATGATATAACAGGATATACAGAAAAGGCTTTTTTTTCATTTAATCTTTACAGTATTGAAAAATAGAAAACACAGCAACACAACTATACTTAATGGGACTGCACTAAGACATTGTGTAGCTGTGTTGCTTTTGTCATGAGACTCTTAGCTTAAGCAAAAAATATTTCATATACATTTTCTTGTACAGCCTGGTTTCAAAATCAGAAATCCTTAAACACTAAGAATGAAAAATTATTCCTTGATGTGTTATATTTTAAAGTGAAAAAACCAATGTGGCAGCTCAAACAAAGTATTCAAAAAATTGGAATCAGATATGGAAGCAGTAAGGAGGCTTTATAGAGCCCAACTCCCTTCTTTTTACAGTCAAGAAACCAGACTTCTAGAAAGGTCAAATGATGGCCTATCTAGCTTCTCTAATTCTCTCCCTAGTACTCTTTAGACAACATTTCCACACTTTCCAATATGTATACATATACACATTATATATATGTACATATATACATATATAACATATACACACGTTTTTCCCACATTTTATTGCCTGTATGCACAGTTCTGTATTTCATGAATCTGTATTAGCAACCTACAGTCTAGAGTCCTTCTAGTTTGTCCATAGCGAAAAACTTGCAAAGTATTTCACAGATATTTCAAGATACTTCACAGGAATAGCCTGCAGGACTTGTCGAGCCTACATTTCTTCATATATGACTTTCTTATCTGTTTTTAGTCACAGTGCTGGAGAATTTCATAAAGGTTATGAAACTAGTCCCCAACTGGGGCAGAGGTGGGGGTGAGCCTATACAAAAGGGTTTCAGAGAGTTCAAAGTCCCCAGGTACAGATCCTATGCACTAGGACTGTCAAACTTACTCCAGTATTAAACCAAATCACCACATATCATTAATCAGCTAACAAATAATGTTTCCCCAGAACCACAATTTGACATTTAGCATTTTTCCTAAAATAAGAGTCAATAAGAAATGGTATTTTATAAGTAAATATTTCTGCCATTAGAAAATATTCTGCAGTGGTGCACATGTAAAGCTTTACAATACATTTCTAAAATAAAGCAAAGTTTTCCCCTTGACACTCTGGAAAGATTTCTTTCATTAAATGAAGACAACATAATCTACCATATATATATATATATATATATATATATGTAGAGAGACAGAACACAAATGTGGCAGCTTCCCTTATTCTAGTTTTCTCTATTATTATTTCACATGCTTTCCCACCCTTCTTTTTCCCCACTAGCATATAACTTTAATTATTTTACTAATATATGAATGTATTTAAGCATTTTTTCTGCTTTTTTGCAATAATTTATTGTATTCAAGGTGAAAAAATTTTTAAATAATGGATATGACACGTTTAGGAAAATTTCTCACATTTTTCTATTCTTTCACTCATTGATTCATTCATCTATTTATTTATTGGAATGCTGGGGATTGAACACAGAACCTCACACATGCTAAGCAGTACTCTATCACTTAGCTACATTCCCAGCCCTGACATTTTCAATTATGAACTCTTCTGCACTGACTTTTTTAAAAAAACCTTCTAAAACTAAAGTATGATTTGCTTATCATAAAATACTAAAATCTTAAAAATTTAGTTCTATCAGTTTTGACAGTATATCCTTGGTATTGTGTTGTTCTGTATTCTTTTTTTGGTACTGGAGATTGAACTCAGGGACACTCTAGCATGCAGACATATCCCCAGACCTTTTTAATTTTGAACTGTCTTGCTAAATTGTCAAGGCTTGCCTCAAACTTGCAATCCTCCTGCCTCAGTCTCCTGAATTGCTGGGATTACAGATGTACACCATCACACTCAAGCTCACAGTTTTTAACTAAATCTCTACAAGGGACAGGAAATTATGACCAAAATAAAGTGAATCCTTTCAATTCAAAATTATCCCAAGTATGACCTAAATGAATTATTTCATCGTAGGTGCAAAGGCCCTATTTCAAACAATTTGAAGAATGAGCATTCATTTTTCTCCTACCTGCCAACCACCATTTTGAACCCTAAAGCTTCCCTGAAATCCTGCCATGTTTTCCTTGGGAACCGTTTTCTGTTTTTCATTTAGGGGTTGAATCCATGAGGGTTATTTAGGGGCACTCTAACATGAGCTATATCCCCAGCTCTTATTTATTTTTTCATTTGTGATAGGGTATTATTAAATTGCTCAGACTGGTCTCAAACTCGCAATCCTCCTTCCTCAGCCTCCCTGAGTCCTTGGGATTACAGGCGTGGGTTGTCATGCCTGGAGATAGTATATTTGTTTTAAAAATTATAATTTTTAAGTTCTCTTTAGAAGCAAGAAGAGAATAAATGCATAAGCAGTTTATTCATTCATGATCTGTGACAGTCTAGCAGGGACCAACTAGAAGACAGTAGGACTAGAAATAGGGAGATAAGATAACACATTACAATAATCACATAGATAAGAGTGACTGGGTTTATCTTTAAAAAATGGCAGTGAGAATGAAGAGGGGACAAGATAAAACTGATGTTACTATCAAGGCCAGCAACAGCTGGAGAAAGAAAAGCATGGTTGAGAAACCCACTTTATACTTTATTTATACTGGTGTTCAATAAAGTTTTACTCAACATAGTTTTGAGCCTAACTTTGAATCAGGCCTGGGCAAATCATAATCTCTGCCTTCTTAAAGCCACAGTCACAGTAAAATTTAGTCAAGAACTCAGAAGTTACCCAAATTTATAAACTGATAATAGTTAAAATTTTAACAGAATACTCTGTGATTTTTTAAAATTACATAACTAAAAGATTTTGATCACTACTGTACTGTACTGATACATAAAACAGATCTACTTTACAGGCTAGGTTATTTACCCAGATTCTTAAGGTATTAAATTTTAAAAAGTTAGGAGTTGCATATTGAGATTTACTATATTTCAAATTGGTTGTTTATGAAAACCATATTTCAAATAAGTTGTACATGTATATTACTGTAACAGTTCTGAATAAAATTTGTCTTTATCACTCAACTTCTGATTTTCTCATTTCACTTCCTTAAAAAATCCACACAACAACAACTGATTCCCAGACTTCTAGAAATGTACAGATATCACATTAAAATAATAGTTTGTCTGAGTCTATCAAATATAAAAGCAGCTATTAAATATATTTTATTCCTTGGATTTATTGAACTCTCCTTTAAGTAGTAGTTGTTTTAAAAAATCTTAACCTAAGGATTTTTCTAGGTATCAGATTTCACTGATTCCTTAAATTAGAAGTCAAATAAGCTATCTCAAAAAAAAAAAAAAAAAAAAAAAAAGAAATCCAGCATTCAATTATCTTCGTCCTGTTGAGACAGCCCCTCTACTGCTGCTCTGTCCGTAAAAACAAGTTTAAAAAAAATTCACATTTATTGATATGACTCATCAGCAAATGTGTGTCTACTAAGAGTCAAGAATTGTGCTCAGAATTAGAAACACAAACATATACTAATATATAGATAATAATGAAAAGCTTAATTCACAAATAGTGATCTATTCATTTTTAAGCATCAATAACTCAAACATGGAAAAACTACATATGAACATTTATATGAACATCAAGTAAAGTGAAAAATGAAAATATGTAGAAGAATAATCCAGTATAGAATTAATTCTTTGAGAAAGTTCTAGATTCAAAATGAAAGTAAAAATAGACAAGGTCAGGGCATATAACTGCATAAGTTGTATTACTTAAAGACGACTAAAAAGGAGACTATAAATTTGAAAGTAGGCTATTAAGATTTTTATGTTTTTCTAAAACATTAACTGAAATTTTTTCTCCAGTGAGAATATGAGTATATTAACTACTACTTCTTTCATTATTGCCAACTCAAAGTTTCTATCAGCCTTCTAATATAAACACACACATGTTTTTCCCTACCAAAAGTAATATAAGGATAAAAAAATTTAATATAAGTCTATTGGTTATAAATAAGTCATGTTTTTGTGTTTCATATGATTATAGATTAATTTCCTAGTCAAAAACAATAAAAAGAGATTATAATTCATCAACAAACAAAAGCTGCTGAGCATGAAAGTAGTTCAAATTAATAGGTACAAAACAATATAAAATTCATTACTGTAACTTTTTTAAAGTTAGCTAATGTATGAAGAAAAGATAAATTTCTCTTAAATTCCTAAAAGGAAGAGTCTTGGTCCGAACTGGACCAAATTAAAAAATACTAAAAGTAAAACAACTGGATCTAGTCTTTTTGGAAAAAATTAGGGGATGGGGTATAAGTCAGGGGTAGAGCATGTGTTTAGCAGATTTAGACCACTACTGCGTTCAATCCCTAATAACCAAAACAAAAGTAGTTTAAAACGAAAAAAAGAGAATGTGTTAGTTTGTGAGAGCTTCAGTCCTTTGGGGAAAGAACATTACATCCAATTACTGTAACCCTACCCATATGTTCTTCTGATTTGGTGGGTTTTAAGATATGAGTATACCAGATGGGTACAGTGGCACATGCTCCCAGCTACCCAGGAGACTGAGGCAAGAGGATGGTGACTTTTAGGCCAGCAAGACCTTGTCTGAAAATAAAAATAGGGCTAGGAATGTAGCTCAGTGGAAGAGCACTTGTCTAGCATGCATGAGACCCTGGGTTCTTCCCTAGTATTGCAAAAAAAAAAAAAAAAATAAATAAATAAATAAAATATATCCTAAATATAAATATATAGCAAAACCATTTACGGGAAAGTTTAAGTGAAAACAAGATGTAAAATATATGCCAACATACAGTTAATGTCATATTAAGGAGATTGGGGGAAGTGTTAGGCAAAAATGAACATAAAATTATGAACCTAATATTTAGCCAAGTAGCAGAATTCATTCTCCAAAAGTTATTTCAATCAACTTAGGGGAAAAATTTTTGTTTAAAGAATGCACCTTCATTTGTGCTTAAATCATGGGTAAAATAAGATTAGTATACCAAAAATCAAAGATAAGCTCTTTTTTTTTGGGGGGGGGATGGTTTGCTGGGTATGAAACCAAGGCCTTAAGAAGCGAAGCACATGCTCTAAACACAGCTCTACCACTGAGCTATGACTCTCACAAAAATAAACATTCTTAAATTTGTTGGTGAAAGGGATAATTTAAAAATTGAAATAACTCTAAAACATTACTGCAGTTTCATAGGAAAGAGAAATGTTAGCAAATTATTTATTAAAAACTAAAAAGACACAGGATTAAAGCTACTCACAATCATATCAATTAAAATAAATCTTAAAAAGTAATTAGAAAAAAAACAGAAGCTAAGAGTGGAAGAATGGCCATTGGTTTCCCAGTTAATTCCTTTATACATAAAGGTTAAAGGTCTCTCTTTCACAGTCATTAAACAGTTCTTTAAAATGTCATGTTAAGATATTACTAAAAATTTGAATTTGACCCACCCATATAATTGTTTCTAAAAAAAAAAATCATATCCCAAATACAAAAGCAATAGAATAAGAGAAATAGGCTTAAACTGTTTTTTCTCTCTCTCTATCTCAGTTATTACCACCCAAGCAAAACAAAACAAAAACAACTCTTGAGAGGCTGCCAGAACCCCAGAAGGCATTTCCGCATAAAAGAGTTAATGAGCAGCCGGCTCAACTAAACTAGCCAGTGACCATTTGCAAGCCTCCTAGGTATATTCCCAGAAGAAACATTATCAGATTAAAGGAACTGCAAACAAACTGGGCTGAAACCTTTCTTTGTCCAAACCCAGCCTCTTCTTCCTGTGATGTCATATTACAAATCTAGCAAGCCTTCCTTTTTCACTTCAGAGAAAGCCCATCTCACAATACAGCTGGCAACTGTGGAAAAGGCCTCAATTCAGCAAGAGCTAACTTGCTTAGGAATTTACTTCAGA
This sequence comes from Sciurus carolinensis, assembly GCF_902686445.1. Classification (NCBI taxonomy): domain Eukaryota; kingdom Metazoa; phylum Chordata; class Mammalia; order Rodentia; family Sciuridae; genus Sciurus; species Sciurus carolinensis. Next base: position 40,180,182 of record NC_062217.1, read on the forward strand.
ACTTTCAAAAGATTCTTCTACTTGCCGCCATCTGGAATCCACTGCAGGAATACCAGCAAGGAAAACATCATTTAAAAGAAGCAAGAAGGAAAAAGGACGAATTGGGAATGTTTAAGTCTCTGAAACTCTGCACTGAAAAGCAAAAGATTAATAATTTAATCTTAAACATCCTGGAGTGTAAAGGAACTCTGATTTTGGAATATTCATCCTGACTACTGAAATACAAGTTGATACAACGAGCACTTGCATACCCGTCTTAGAATACAGCTTTTCTTTTCATTTGCAATCCTATGGGTTGGTTTCACTGACTGCATTTTCCCATCAATAAATCAAAGCCTCGATTCATGGATTTTCTGGAGTCTAGAAAATGAGAATATTTTCCTGTTGAAAAATCTACTGGAAATTTTACAGCAACAAGTTTCATGTTTCTTTCAGAGATTTCAGAGAAAAAAGAAATATTTATAAAACCACCCAAAGATCCAAATAATTTGCGAATAAATTGGATGTTATAGTGGTCGCAATCTGAATATCAAAGGAGACTGCATCCAACAGACGAACTAAAGGACTTTCTTCCTGTAAGTTGGAAGTGCTTTTATAATGGTAAGCGCTAACAGCTCTCAATGCCCCTATGATGACTCCTTTAAGTACACTTTGTATGGGTGCATGTTCAGCATGGTGTTTGTGCTTGGCTTAATATCCAATTGTGTTGCCATATACATTTTCATCTGTACCCTCAAAGTGCGAAATGAAACTACCACGTACATGATTAACTTGGCAATGTCAGACTTGCTTTTCGTTTTCACTTTACCCTTCAGGATTTTCTACTTTGCAACACGGAATTGGCCATTTGGAGATTTACTTTGTAAGATTTCTGTGATGTTGTTTTATACCAACATGTATGGAAGCATTTTGTTCTTAACCTGCATTAGTGTAGATCGATTTCTGGCAATTGTCTACCCATTTAAGTCAAAGACTCTAAGAACCAAACGAAATGCAAAGATTGTTTGCATTGCTGTGTGGTTAACTGTGATGGGAGGAAGTGCACCAGCAGTTTTTTTTCAGTCTACCCACTCTCGGGGTAACAATGCCTCAGAAGCCTGCTTTGAAAACTTTCCAGAAGCTACTTGGAAAACATATCTCTCAAGAATTGTAATTTTCATTGAAATAGTGGGATTTTTTATTCCTCTAATTTTGAACGTAACTTGTTCTAGTATGGTGCTAAGAACTTTAAATAAACCTGTTACATTAAGTAGAAGCAAAATAAACAAAACTAAGATTTTAAAAATGATTTTGTTCATTTGGTCATATTCTGTTTCTGTTTTGTGCCTTATAATATCAATCTTATTTTATATTCTCTTATGAGAACACATACACTTGTTAATTGCTCAGTAGTGGCAGCTGTAAGGACAATGTACCCGATCACTCTCTGCATTGCTGTTTCTAACTGTTGTTTTGACCCTATAGTTTACTACTTTACATCGGACACCATTCAGAATTCAATAAAAATGAAAAACTGGTCTGTTAGGAGAAGTGACTACAGATTCTCTGAAGTTCAAGGCACAGAGAATTTTATTCAACATAACTTACAGACCTTAAAAAGTAAGATATTTGACAATGAATCTACAATATAAGCTGCCTGAAATAAAACCACTGGAACTTCACTGGGACAGCACCTCCAAGTTCCTTCAACTGTGAAAAGTGTTCTCTTGGAAAAACTATTTCTCCTGACCTCCAAAAGACAACACATGGACATTTTAATGTTTTTAAAGAAAATTTGTACTCAATGTGTTAAGCATTAAAATATACTCTATTCTTGTATACTACACTTCATTTTTCTGAGCCACTTTAACTTGTTCCTTCTTCATTAAAAAAAAACTCTAAAAAAGGTATTCAAAGTCTAAAAGTGACTGATTTAAGGCATGTGGTGACCATCTGTACATTGATTTTTTATACTAAATGATTTACTCATTCTAGAAGTTTTAAGTATTTCACATAAAACATTTCATTCCTATTTCATTTTGAATCAAAACTACTAATCATGTATCTTAAATTATAAATAAGAGAGTAATATAAAATAATATTTTTAGAGGATTTCCTCAAAAACAGTTAAAAATGTAGTCTTTTGTAGAATGACATACTAATGTTACTTGAAGATACTTAAACAGTGATACTTATAGATGGAATTTAAGGGTTTTATCTTTGAAGGTAATCTGTTAAAAGAAGATGCTAACAGTATACTTTGAAATTACTACTTTGATCCATTTTTCTAGATATAAAACCCAATTTCAAAATGACATATGTCACAAAAATTGAGAAAAAACTAATAAAATATTATTTTGCAAAGTAAATTTTTAAAAAAGTAAAATGCTTTTAGAGGTATATTTTAAAAGTTCATTTATGTCACAATAAAGAGCTTGGGTTTTGAGTATGTTAGATCAGAGAAACACCAGAGGTAGTGATATAATAGTACTCACACTTAGAAAGTGATATATATTCAAGATATTTTTTTAAATTTCCCTTCCCTCTTCTGACTATTTGAAGTCAAATACTGAATTGTAGAAAATGTTTCAAGTAGCAAAATGTTAAGGTATGTCAAAATAGTATATGTCAAAATATAAGGACACAGTTCCTTATATTAAAAGCAACAAAACAACAAGTCCACATAACAAAACATAATCACATTTTCATTATAAAACAAAAAAGGCAAGGCTTTGAGCTATAATTTAGAAAACAACAACCAACTACACAAAAACTCTTAGAGTTTTCAACATGTCCTTTGTCTCTTTTTTCCCCCAAAATTCAATTCAAAGTTAATCACAACAGAATGTCTTCTACATGAGAAAAAGGACACGTAACTGAATACACGTAACTGAATCCATCATTCAGCCTATCTAGTTTTTACTCTTTTGAAACCTGGACATAATCTAGACAAATTTTAAGATGTATATTTGATTTTTACTGCTTTCTGGGTTTGGGCTATAATGATTTCTGACAAATCACAATGATTTGCTAGATTTAGTAAATTCAGTAAACTAATTGTAGGGGGTTTTCTTTAGAGACCTGGTTTCCTTTAGGTAAACCTAAAGCCAAACAAAAACTTAAAACTAATGAAGAAATTAAGCATGGTTCTTTATAACCTAGCAGAAGTGTGTATGTATGTGTGTGTATATTTAAGGTTCTTTAATTTCATATCACACTCCAGAAAAGAAATACATTAAACACACTTAAATGTATTTTTTACTTGAAAAGCAACAGCCTACTGATGTAAAAGGAGCAGGGAGTTACATAACTTTTGAGATTTCTCAGAACTTTCCTCTGCTTAAAAATCCGTGATCAAAACCTAAGGTAAGATCACAAAGCATGAATATTACTTTAAAATACTAGCACAATAGTAACCAGACAGTTGCTAATACTATGATCATTAGAGAAATTTTTGTAGCCCTCTTGTCAATGGGAGGGTACACGAATCAAGGTCATAGATTCTTCATAATTTAATACATAGTTTATAACAAATACTAGTTTTCTCATTAAGAACCTCAAATAGGGAATAAATCTTATGTACTTATATGGACAGAAAGAGTATTAGAACAAAATTAAAGTTATTTTCCTTTGTTAGTATTATACTTTAAGGTAAACTATATATTCCAAGAGTTTTCTCTTTCCCCTTTATTCAGAAAAATCTATAGTAATATTAGAACTGAGGATTTTACTACCTTAAAAATGATAGTACTGAGCCCCTTGCCTTTCCCTGAAAAACTGTCATTGCTTTTAATATCTTCATAAAAGTATATGATTAGCTAATCTTCGTTCCTACATCAACTTCCTTTAGAGGAACAGAAAAGAGGAGAAAGTTTTTCAGGTTTTGAAAAGAGCCTTATAGCATCCTAATAATTAGTTATGAGCCTAAAAATTATTTTTTCTTAGAAAATACCAACCGAGTAGTTTACAAAATAAATATCCTGTGCATAATATATCCACAGAAAATTAAAGAAAGAAGAAACTGAGTTATCAGCAAACCTTAATATTTTACATTCAAAATACTGAAAATAAATTTGAAGTATAAAATCATAATTATAGGTACTGGTAATTAAAAAAATTAGCCACTCAGTTGAGGAACAGAAAACAGAAAATGGTTCCAACTTCATCTTCCCAACTGAGAAACATTTATGAATGGAGACAGCTATTAAGAGTTAATATATTAAATATATTAATTTAAATAACATATTAAATAGTATATTAAATAATTTAAATAATATATTAAATTACTATTGCCTAGAAGAATTTTTACTAACTCTAACACTCAAACTTTTAATGTCTGTATGCCAATCCAACTCCAGATGTCACAAATGAGGGAAGATGTAACCTGGTATTCTTAGTTGTGAATGGAGTTTTGCATAGAAACAATTTTATAAACAGTGCTTAGATGTAAACAAAATCTCATAACCCTAAAGTAAACTGTTTTTAAAAAACTCAAATTGACATGAAAACTGAATTACCCATGACTTCTAAGGAATAAATTCCAAATTGAAAAGGACTAATGAGGACTGGGTTTGTGGCTCAGCTGTAGAGTGCTTGTCTTGCAAGTATAGGGCACTGGGTTCGAGCCTCAGCACCACATAAAAAAATAAAATTAAAGGTATCATGTCTATCTACAATTAAAAATTTTTAAAAAAGGACTAATGAACAAACTTATGGATATTTAAGACAACCAGATTATTTAATAATTAATGATATTTCTTAATTATTAAACATGATTAAACAGAGATCAACATGTACATAATCTTAAAATCACTAATTCTAAAATTTCTATTTTATCTCATCAGTTTTTCTTGATGCCTGATCACTTTATAAAAGAACAAAGAATATCAATTAAACAGGGCAATAGGTCAGATAGTAAAAATAAATAGGAAATTAACTTAAAGGCAAAATTCTCCATCAAGTCCTTCTCCCCCCCGCTCCCTTTCTCAAAAAGATTTAATCCATTATTTTTTTAAAATAAGGATATGAAATTATCTCTTTCACCTGAAAAACAGTGATAAAATCAATACAAGAGACAGGACCCCAGAAGTAGGGATAATTCAAAAACTTATAAATCAATTTTCAAACTCAAAATTTGCTTTACTCATATAGATCCAATCAAGTGATTTTTTTTTTTTTTTTAATGTGTTGCTGAAGATTGAACCCAGAGCCTTGGGCATGCTAAGCACATGCTTTACCACTGAGTACATATATCCCCAGTCCTGATTTTTTAAAATAGTTAAAGTTTAGGAAGATGTTAAGAGTAAGAAACAAATACATACTATATACTTAACAGTTGAGTATAGTTAATAAACATAGGCTGAATGTGCTGACTTCCATTATCTTCTATCGAAATGACTTCTAGAAAATTTACAATTTAGAACTGAAAGGAGGTCATCTGTACCTTAAGTTGAAGAAACTTAAACTAAAAAGCTACGTAACTTGCACAGAGTCACTTAAGAATTGAAGGTAGAGACTGGGTAGGAACTCAGCTGTTCCCTGACTGATCTAGGTCTTTAATGGTGGTCAGAGTAGTATAGTAGCACATGCAAAGAAAGAGAACAGGATTACAGCAAAGTCAAAGCATCTAGAGTTACAGGACTGAGTGGAGAAACTGATGCCTTCATACATCACTGGTAGGAATATAAAATGGTACAACACTTATGAGTGGAAATCTGGAAATATCTTAACAAATAACACATATGTACCCTTTGACCCAATACTTCTAGGTATTTACTATCAAGACACAATTTCAATAAAAGTATAATATGGCATTAGGTCCTGAGTTCAATCTTCAGCATCAAATGTGCATGTGCGCACTCTCACACATACCCTAAGTATAGGGGTTTTGTTGCAATAACTGGAAATACAGTTGCAATACACTGGAAACTACCTAGATGTTCAGGCATTAAAGATCAGTTGAATAAACAACAGTACGCACACACACACGCGCGCGCACACACACGTAGTACTATATAGTTAAAATGAGAAAGATCTCCACAAATTGATATGGAATGACTTCCACAAAGTGTCATTAAATGAAAAAAGGGAAAACTCAAAAGAATGTACAAAGTACACTGTCTTTTATGTAAGAAAAAATTAAAATAAGAAAACATGTAAACTTTAATTTAAAAAAAGGGGGGGAAGGACAAACCAAAAATCAAGTTATGGGGTGGGGTATAGAGTTCATGGATATCAAAGAGTATGATACTTTTCTGATGAACCTTTTTACATAATTTTGACTTTGGGGAAATGTTAATGCTGTACATCAGCAATCAGCAAATTTTGTTCCCAAGAATCAGTAAATAGTTTTGGCTTGCTGTCTACACATTCTTTTTATAACTTCTCAACTGCATTGCACTGCAAAAGTTGTCACAGTCAGTGAGGTGGCCATGTTCTAATAAAACTTTATGTACAAAGAAAGGTGGTTGCCCTGCAGGAGGTATGGGTCATCTCCTGTTCTAGACAATCAAAGCCAACCAAGATGAGAAAGAGAGAAAAACAAAATAAATAAATAAATAACATAGACTTTCATGTATATTAAGTGTCTGGCATATATAATAATTATCTATTGAATAATGAACCCTAAAGTTCTTTGGTTGTCATTTAACCTCTCTATGTTGACCTCTCATTGTTAGGTAAGGGTTTTGGACTAGATAAGATGTAAGGCACATTGACCAGCTAGGATTCTCAATCTACTCACCTATGCCTTTCACCCCTTTTTTCCTTTTACTAACCACTGTTAGCACTGTTCTTGTGTCATATTGGAACTATTGCAATTACTCCTTCATTCAACTCATTCCTACTTTCTTCCCTTCAATCCCAGTAAGACAGCTTAACCAGATTCATTCAATCACCATTTCACACTTGTCATTTAATGTCCAGTTTTAAAAGCTGTCAGATTTCCCACTGAAGATGAAGGGGGAAAGCCCACTTTAAAAATTTTTCAAAATATGGCCCTGACCTACTCAATATTTTGATTTATTTTCTGTCTCTCAAATAAGACTCTTCCACTATGTTTGGTCTACCACTTCTCCTGCATTCCCAACTCTGACCTTCTTGACTCTAGACGTTTATATATGCCATGAAGAGGTGAGATCTTGCTATGTTGACCAGGCTGTTCTCAAACTCCTAGGCTTAAGCGATTCCTCTGCCTCAACTTCAAATAGCTGGGACCACAGGTGCATTCCACTGTGCCAACTTGGTAGTTACTTTCTTATATGTTTGTGTCTTAACTGCCTAACTATAAACATCAAGATTCTTGAGGAAAGGGATTATGTTTTATACTTCTTTATATTCTCTACAGGGTCTAACAAAAGACTGAAATGAAAGAAATAGGGATTGGAAGGAAGGGGTCTAGAGTAAAGAACAAATTAGACATCATCTGCCTGCCAGGTTAATTTTAAATTACTAATACCTATTTATTTACATAGTACCTATTCTAGTATTAAAAATATAGTTTTAACAAAATTTCTATATCTACATACACAAAAAATGTAAATAAATAAAAGAATGCCTTTTATTTACCAAACTGATGGCTCATTTAATTCTTCAAAAGCACCCCACCACACACAAAAGATGCCAAGAATTCAACTCTTGTAGTTATCACCATTTCATTTATCAACTTTAAACTTTATCTGTTGAAACCTTGATATTTAAATGAGGTCCAAAAAACTGCTCAAAGAAACCACTTTGCCAGGTGCCTGCACACCTGTAATCACCCGTCTCAGGAGGATAAGGCAGAAGGATCGAAAGTTCCAGGAGAAACCCAGCAACTTAACAGGGCTCTAAGTAATTTAGTGAAATTCTGTTTCAAAATAAAAAGAACTGGGGATGTAGCTCAGAGGTGAAGCAACTCTGGGTTCAATCCCCAGTACCAAAAAGAAAGAAACCACTTTATTCATGATGGCATTCTTCATGGGATTATCTTATTTCTTATTTGGAACAACTATTTTCCTAGATTTGTTGCATCCTGAGATTTTTTTTTCCTATTGATTTCTCTCTGCACTGCTATGACAGTTTTACTTTTTCTTAGATTTCATGACTTCCCTTTTCTTGGACCCCTTTTTCATTTTACTAAAGTGGATTATCTAATTATTTTATTTCAAAAAGAATAGTAAAAATTTTTATTTCATTTTGTCCTCAAATATTTATCCAGTATACAAATGAGAATGGCAATGTTGATCTGAATCTTATTCCCCCCAAAATAATTTATTTTTTCTCTCTGGAAGTTTTCACAACTTCCTCATTATATTCAGAATTCTGAATTTTCACCAAAATATATTCATTCATCATGCTTGGCATGTTGAATGGGCCTTTCCCATCTGAAAACTTCTGACTTTCCTTAGCTCTGAAAATTTTGTTGCTATTTATTATTATTTCATCTTGTTCATTTTTTCTGACTTTTATTATGAACAGAAAGATACTAAACCAAAGTGCTCCAAAATGTCAAAATAAGGAACATATAACCTAATAGCACAATAGTTTGTTGTATTTTCCAACTAGAAAAAACTACCTTTGCTCTTTAAAAAAATTTTTTTTTTCCAAATTTGGATTTACCTCAGTTTCTGCTCTTCTCTCTATGGTACCATCAGGAAATCCTGTGTTGTTTATGTATATACAAAATTTGGGGCAGGGTTAGGGTTAGACATATACAGAAGGGCTCCAATGATTCAAATTGTTTTTTCTTTACAATGTGTAGAAGTAATACATATTCAATAGAAATCATACTTCCCACTTTGACTTTTGATCTTTTCCCAGACTAGTGAATGCCCTGTGAAACTCTTTTAATGCTGGACAACAGCATCAAGTCACAGCTCCCTGACAGCCATGTGATCACCAGGGCAAACAAGTAGCACTCTACAGCATACTGTGTTGATAAGCTATCACGTTCGGTAGGGTAAGGTATTAAAAGGACTGGCATTTTCAACTTGCAAGGGGTTTACTAGGACCTAACCCATCATAAATTGAGGATCATCTTTATCTGCATAGTTTGTGCATTGCACAACACTACGGAGCTTTAGGTCAAACTCCACATTCAAAGCTTAGGACTGCTGAGTCTACAGAAGCATCATTTTCTAATTCATTAGTATAGGGGGAGGTGCATTTTCCTGATTCTTGTTGGCTGTCATGGCCCTTGGTGAGGCATGGTTCCAGGTGTTTCATGTTCTCAAAATGTGATTTTCAGTGTGTAGCACCCAGAACAGCAGCATCAGTTATCTCCTGGAAACATACTAGAAACACAAATTCTTTGGTCCTGCCCTGGAAACTTGAGGGTCGAACCCAGCAATCTGTAATCTGGGTGTTTACAAGGCCTCCAAATGATTGTGATACAAGCTCAAGTTTGAGGATCACTACCAAGTAGTACTTTGGAAAACTCCTGATTATTGCCACACAACATATTTACTACTTGGAGCTTGGAGTGTAAACTATGCTGTGGTCTACTCTACTTTGTCATATCCACTAAAGCAACCCTCATTTACTTATTATCCTAAAAAATGAATCAACATCTCCACTTCCCTACATAATTTTTCTAGGACCCAGTCTGGGAACTCCTGGGTTTCACCTGAGTGCACACATGTGGTCCTTTTCTGTCACATCTGTAGGGTTCCAGGGAAAAGTGGGTAAAGGTGTGTGGTCAGTACTCTGCTATTTTGAACCAGAACAATTCTAATTTTTAAAAGTAATTGTTATACAAGAAAAGTTCTATTTTAAAATCCCTTTACTGCAGCTAAAACCTTCCAGGGTTTTTTCATCAAAACAAAGCAAATTTTTGTACTATGAACAACATATCCTTCTATTTAATTTTCCTTTAAAAAAATGATACTTTTCAAAAAAAATTTACCAATTATTAATCATTATTTCATATTTTAATAGACATAAAACCTAAAAATCACAATCATTTTAAAATAAAAAATTTATTAATTACATGAGTATAAAATATTCACAAGACTAAAATTTAGACTTTTCAAGGAAAGAGGTTTTATGTAGAGTACTTGATGAACACAAGGAGCAGTTTATTTAAATAAAAATGACTACTTAAGACTTAGCACTAAAAATTATCCCATTTGGCTCATATGTCACATATATAATTTTTGCTGATGGCCAAAATAACTGGTTTCAGAATTGTTAGGCAAAAAATGCTATATTTTACGTTGTGGTCTCAAGACTTCTTCAGATCAAAAAGACTAAAACACACATAATTCAATATAATCTAGTCACTGAAAAGAAGGAAAAAATACATGAACATGTATTAAAAAAAGAAAAAAGACATGTATATTTTCTCACAGAAGATTACAGAGTTGTTCCTAGAGAAATAATTACAAAGGTCAGGGATATAATTTTTGCATTATTATGGCAATTTTTATCATTCTCCATCCCCTACACGCCATTCATTCTTCTGTGGAACACTGTTTTTATGTGTGGTACTGGGGAATCAAACCCAGGGCCTCACACATGCCAGGCAAGCTACACATCCCCAAACCTTTAATTTTATTTTTGAGACAGGATCTTGTTAAGTTGTCCAGGCTGGCCTTGAGCTTGCCACCCCCTTGCCTCAGCCTTCCAAGTAGCTGGGATTACAGACAAGAGACACCATCCATACCCAGCTCTTCACTGAAACTTTACTGTGGAAAACTATTTTCAGAAGACTGTTTAAATATGTGTTCAAATAAATTAGTGGTCTAAAATAGTATTCAAAGTGTTTTAATATTTCTATTAGAAAGATAATGTAAAAGATTATATTTTCAAGAGCAAATTAAGAGGACAGTGTTGGCATACTACAGTGATGCAGCCACATCAATGTTTACAACAGCTCAACTCAAAATAGCTAAACTATGGAACAAACCTAGGTGCCTTCAACAGATGAATGGATATATATATGCACATACATACACATACGATAGAATACTACTCAGCTTAAAAGAAGAATAAAATTATGGCATTTGCTGGTAAATGGATGGAGTTGGAGAATACCATGCTAAGTGAAATAAGCCAAATCCATAAACCAAAGGTCAAATGTTTTCTCTGATATGTGGATACTAATTCATCATAAGGGGAGCAGGCTAGGGAAGAACAGAGTTACTTTAGTAGAGTGAAGAGAAGGGAGGGGAAGGAGCACAGGTGTGGGATAATAGAGTGAAGCAGACAATGTAGCCTCAGTACATGTATGACTGCATGACCAATGTGATCCTGTAATACGTACAATCATAGAGTGAGAAATTATACTCCATTTGTGTATGATCTATCAAAATGTATAAATGCATTCTATTGTCATGTACAACTAATTAGGACAAATAAAAAATTCATAAAAAGTACAGCATTGGGAATCCTGGATTCATTTTGTTTATGAATACTAATATATGCACATACATTAGTAAAAGACAAGTCATTTCACTTCTCCACCTTTCTCATTTCAATGCTTAGAAGAAATAAACATATAAATAACAAAACTTAATTCTAAAAACTAGCATTACTTAATTGTAAAAGAAAAAACTTTTAGGCAAATCATCTTAAAATATAAAAAGGGTATAATAAGAATGACTACACATTGTAATTTCAAAAAGGAAAATGAACTCAAAAGATAGTAAAATTTATGTTAGTTGTTTAATTCTTAAAGAGTATAATAAAAATCTTAAAGAAAAATTATCTTTTATCTTTTAACAAAAGTAAGAAACATTAAAGCTCAGCAAAGATAAGAAACAAATCCAGCTGTTTCCCAGTCTATATTGCCTTATCATGTTTTAAATTTAGTATTTACAGGAAGACACCAAAATACTTTTGACATTTGGTCATTTCTGACAAAAGCAGAAAATATTAAAAGACAGTAAATTAATAAACCCCACATGCAAGGGCCACAAACATGCATGTTGAAATGACTGGGTTGTGATAGCTCAGAGTTTTAAACCACACCATAAATATTTAGCAAGAAGAAATGCAAAAAAATTGTTTTACTTTAAGAGTAGGTGAACTCAGATGATTTAAGAACAACTGCCTTAGAATGGGTCTAAAATTTTACTAAACTTACTAATTAATAACAGTCTCTACTGTGCTACAGAATTTCTGATAGAGAGTTCTTATTTTTCCTGTTTTTTGCACATCCAGAATTCCAGAGCCCATCCACACTACCCCAGTTAAGAAATAAGCTTAGAAAGTGAAAATTATAAGATTAATTCAAGTAATTCTCTAACATGACTGTGTACTAGGACTAAGTATATGTACTTCCATGCCCACAAGTTAAGCCCAGAATATATTTCCTAGCTATTCTACAGTTGCTGTCTCTCTTCGTTTGTACTTGAATAGTGAACTTAACACTACCCTCAATGTTATGCACTGACATGAATCATAATTAAAGCAAATGTCAACTGCAATGTAACAGCTAACACTGCTAACACTTTGACAACACGGGAGTTCAGTGACACCTTTTCCCCCTGAACATTTTCCACTTTGAGAAGGCAATGGGGTGGAAGAGCAAGGAGGAAAGTTCTCCATACATTTAGTAGCCAGGTTAAACGGGTCTAATACCATTTGCCTGTATTCTCAGTTCTTAAGAAATCACTGTATGCTAGAGGAAAGGAAATGAAGTAAAGGGAAATAAGAATTCTGATATTTCTGATTACTGTTCTCATAAATGCTCATCTATTGCTCACAAGAACTCTGAATGGTAAATGTTGTTGTTCCCACTTTACAGATAAGGAAATGTGAGACAACTTGCTCAGAAGCTACCAAAACAAATTATATGACATCTCTGAACCTCAGGTTTCTTTCTCTATAAAAGAACATCTACCATTCTAGGCTTCTGAGAAGATTAAATGAGATCTGGTAATCCAAATCCCAGGCTCCTTCTGCTACAGCACAGTAGTACTCACACAGATAAAGACACAAACACAGATAAAACATGAAAGAAACTATTCATGACAATGCAAATTTCAAACAGTAAACTAATATATACCAAGAGGCAGCAAAGAGGCTGAGTACAGACTTGGGAACCAGACAGTCTGAATTAAAATTCTGGCTTTGCCAACAATTAGTTTCCTTGACAAGGAAAGGTTTCCCAAGTTTTCTGTGCTTTAATTTCTTCACCTGTGAAATGGTCACAATGAGAGTAATTCACGAAGTTTTAAGAAACAAATGAGTTAACACATGTAAGCACCTTTTTTAGCATTACCTATTATTATTATTTCTACACTGCATGCCATATGCCTAAGTGGGGGTCATTTTGATGCTGGTCTATGATGATCGGGAAAGATTTCTAAGAAGTAAGCAAGTGATGAGCTTTTTCTAAGCATTGATTCTGTGAGCTAGGTAAAGGATATTTTTGAGTTGCTGACTTTTTTTTTTTTTGACATGTCTGAATTTCTTTAGTTCTTTGTGCCAGTTCATGAACAAAGAGATTGGATAACCTACATAGCATAAACGATGTGGTGAGGAGGGGAACATGAAAGGACAAGTCATGAATACTTTTCAACAGTGAACTCCAGCAACTTCTCCTGTGTGTCATAGTGTTTTAAAGATTAAAAAAGGGGATAAATCCATAGAGAAGAGTAGACGTAGGGTCAAACACAGCGTGCAAGTACTGAAAGTGCCTTGAGCAAAGGTTTAAACATGGAAAAGATTTGATTTTTAAAACCATAAACTGATCTGAATCATGAACTTGGGCATTAATACAGAAGACCTACATTGATTTATTACAGTCATCTTTGTTTCTTTCAGTTTTCTAGGGTTTTATTTTTTTACAAAACCAGGAACCACATAAAAACACATTTAACACCTTATTGATCCTTAAGAATTATAAAGACAAAAGTGATTTTATTAATTTGAGTTGTTATCCTTAGACCTTTTTAAAGCAATTATTTACTTACATCTCAGTGGATAATTAGTCAAAGAAAAAAGAGAATTATTCACATGAACTAAGTGACTTTCCTCATTTTGTTCATACTTGTACTGCATGTCTGTATTTTAAAACTCTCCTTAGAATTTTCTTTAGATTTTAGAACTTATTCTTTATATTCCTCCCTGCTGTGCTACCACATAGGCCCAAGTACATATTATAGTGGTAATAAAAACAGTGTGTGAATGGTTTAACAGAAATAATGTGGCAGAGCAACGAGTGCTTTGCTAGAAACCAACATGGAATTTGGAATCAAATCAAGCTGAGTTCAAACGCCAACTGGGTAACCTGACATAAATTACTTAACCTTCCTTAACCAGTTTCTACTTTTGGAAAATAAAAATAGTATCAAATTCATAAATTATGAAAATTAAATTAAACAGATACTTTTAAAGCACAGCACACTGCAGCTACTCAATAAATGTTAGATTTCCCCTTCCATCCATTACTAATTAGTTCCTGGGAAGGCACAGATATTCAGTGACTCTCTCTCCTCATGTGCAAACTGAAGTCACACTACTCTTTCTCCTTTCCAGTTAGTGTAAAGAACCAACAGAGAATTTCACTCAAAAGTCCTGTAAAAATACATGTTAATCTAGAATCATTTAGAATTCTGTACTCTGAAGAGTGACCCACAGACTAGCAACATCAGAATCATCTAGGAACTTATTGGAAATGCTGAATATCAAGCCCCAACCCAGACCTATTTGACAAGAAACAGTATTTTCACAAGCTCTATAGATGATTCCAATATACATTAAAGTTTGAAAAGCATCACAGAAAAAACAAACAAAAAATCCTCAACTTGGAAGAAAAAAATTGTCTATAAAGTTGGGCCAAAAACCTCAAGGGACAAAGGCCATGTACTGTAGTGCATATTGATTTAATTAGTTTAGAAGAGCAAGCTAGAGGCAACAGATGTTGTAAAGCCACAGACACTAAAACATTGAGAAATGATAAACCAACAGAAAAGAGTGAGGAACAGTAGAGAAATCACTAGACAAAGAGCATAACCTTCTCCAGAGGTAAATGAGGAGTCCAGTTCACTAAAGTTTATGATGGGGTCCCTAGTTCAAAAAATACTTTCAATATGTCCTCTGTAGCACATCCTCTATTTCAAGATTTCCCTCAAAAAAAAAAGTATGTGAGTGCATACACACACTCTTAAAAACAATTAGTGCATAAATATTATCAGGTGTAGTCTCTTTTGTAGAATATCTTCTCCACCAATACAGCTAGTTATTCATTTTTAACAAAGTTAAAAGCTCTAATACTTTTAAAATTCATCTATCATTGCACATTTCCAAACCTGTTGCAAATCTTTTCCCATCCACATATGACTACTCCTTTCAATTTTCATGGCTTATCCATTTTCACAGTATAGCAGAGTGATTCACCTACATACTAAATTACAAGCTCCTTTAGGGTAGGCGCTGTTTCCCACATCAGATATACCTCATAGGGACAAGTATGGTTTCTTTAAAATACATGATGCACAGAACATCAAGTATGACTTATGGAGAACTGGAGAGAACTGAGCTAAAGGAGAACAAGAAAATGAGACCTCTGCATTGTATTTTGGGGAAATAATTTTTCTTGATTATTTTACAAACCATGAAGTAATCCAGTGGAATATGGATTCACATCAGTAATGACAAACAATTCTGAATATTTAAATAGTTGTGTACAAAATATACTCAAGCTAGGGATTAGAATCTTTGGGTCTGTCTTAATCTACAGGGCTGAAGGTGTAGCTCAGTGGTAGAACACAGGTTAAAATGCATGATACTCTGGATTCAATTCCTAGTACCACCATCACCAACTACAACAAAAGTAAATGTCTCAATTTATGAAGGAAGAAACTGAGACATAAAGATATTAACTTGTACATGGTAGGGTTAGAACCTAAAATCAGGTCTTCTGATTCCATGTCCCATGTTAGGCCATGCTGCCTCTCTTTGAATAAATGTGGCCTGCTCCAGAGATGAAAGAACCCTCAGACTATATTGTTAGGAGTATGGAGGAAGGGCTAGAACATAACGCAACGCTGTGATAACAAGGCAGGGCCACATTATCACAGACACAGTTAACAGACTGAGTTTTTCCTATATGGCAATGGAAGTTACTAGTTTCTTGAACAGGAATCTGCATAAAAAAGTTGGTATCAACGTATAAAATGAAGGTCAGTGTGCTACAGGTGGGATCAGACAGAAAAAGGCAGTGATCTGATCTAAGGAAATGTAAATGAAAACAGATTTTAAAAATAATAATGAAACAAATCTGAGAGGCATGGTAAAGGGTTTCTGATGTTTTTTCATGTAGTACTAGGGATTAAACCCAGAGGCTCTCTACCACTGAGCTACATCCTAGCCTTTTTTATATTTTTTATTTTGAGACAGGGTCTTGCTGAATTTCTGAGGCTCACCTTGAATTTATGATTCTCTTGCCTCAGTCTCCCCAGTAGCTGAGATTGTAGGCAAGCACCACTGTAACCAGCTTAAAATATTTCTAAAAATTCACAGACTCTATACCAAACTAGACAAAGAAAAAGAGCATGCTCAGCATTTGAACCTTGGAAACTTGAAAAGTAATGGAAAAACAAACATATTGGGAAGACATATTGGGAATCACAGAAAATAGTATGACAGAAACAAACTAAACAAGTAAGTTACATATGATAACATTTAAAGGAGATTCAACTTTTTTGACTTATGGAAATTGAATATAAAGAAACAGTTAATAACTAGTTTTATTTTGAACAAAATAAAAAAATTTCAGTTTTGAACAGAGAAACCAAGTCTTGTAAATCATTTGAGAAGCTATTAATTACCTGTGGAAGTTAAGGGCACAATATTAGGAGTAAACTGAGTCAGAGAAAGGCTTTATAAAGAGTCTTTGCCATGATTTCAGAAAGAATAAATTTTTTTAAATTAAAATATGTTCTTGCTGGAAAAAATATAAATACATGATTATTTTAAATAACTCATGAGAAGGTTTTAAAACACAACATAATTAATTTTTCATTATAGTATCACAGCTGTTGTATAACTTTAAATATGGCATCATGCTGCTTCATTGTCCTTGCCCATATTATTAAAAAGTATTAAATGTGGCTTAATCGTTATCTTACAAATTCACTTGCCTTCCTGAGAAATAGCTCTCTGTAAAATATAACTTGGAAAAAAAAAAAAAAAAACAATGTCTCATGGTAAATACTAAAACCTTTGTGCAAAGTGCACCAAAGGTTAATGATCTACCATACAAACAGACAACAGATATCCTTTCAGGCTTTTTCAGAGCCACAGGCTTTTCTCCCTTTTGTGTTCACTTCCTGTCAAGTTTGACATTTCAAAGGAATACCAAAGAAGCTTTAAAAATCTGTTAGGACTCCAAAAATATAAGCTATTCATCACAACAGTACTCATCTAAAATAGACTTTCATTTACATTTTGGAAAAATAACCTGAAAGAAATATTTTCAATCTTCTCTTACGTAAAAGTGTGCTGTACAAAATTTATGTAACTACATGAAGAAACTTGCTAACGTGTGGTGATCACAGAAAATAGTATGACAGAAACAAACTGAACAAGTAAGCTACATCTGATAACATTTAAAGGAGATTCAACTTTTTTGACTTATGGAAATTGAATATAAGGAAACAGTTAATAACTAGTACTTCAACGTTCTCCACCTAGTGTAATAACCCCTCCAAAACACAGTAATCTGAAGACCCAATGCATTTAATGCAAAAAAAAAAAAAATAATAATTGAAGGTTAAAACAAAAATAATATCAATGTATTATAGGGTTTATGACTTATATTGAAGTAACATGTATCATAAAGAATACTGTTCGAAGGGCTCTTTTTTGGTTGGTTGGTTGGCTTTTTTTGGTATCAAGGATTGAAGCCAGGAGCACTTAACCCTGACCCACATTCCCAGCCCTTTTTATTTATTACTTTGAGACAGGGCCTTGCTAAGTTGCTTTGAACTCACAACTCTCCTACCTCAGCCTCCTAAATTGCTGGGATTAAAGACTTGTGCCACCTCTGCAGTAATTGGTTGGTTTTTTATTTTCTTTTGAGATGGGCTTTATATGTTGCCCAAGCTGGCTTTGAACTCCTGAGCTCAAGTGATCCTCTTGTCTAGTCTCCCAAAGCATGTGCCATTGCACCCTGCTCTAAGGTTCTTAGAGCAACAGCATTTAAGAACAGCATTTAAATGCTGGTGCAACAGCATTTAAATGTAGACTAGAAGTTACAGATACATATTATAAATCATAAAGCAACAAAATACAAAACAATAAAAGAAGTATATAGGTATATATACTAAAAAAGAAGTATATAGCTTACAAAGAAGATGAAACAGAATAAAAAATATATAGTGCCAAAGAATGCAGCAAAGGGGGAACAAAGACAGAGGACAAATAGGAAACAAGATGGAAAATTTAAATTCAACCACATCAATACTCATGGTAAATATAAATTAAAAGGCAAAGATTGTTAGACTGGATTTTTAAAAAAATGAGACTGAACTATATGCTACCTGTAAGAAACTGCTTTAAGCATAAAGACACTAATAAGTTAAACATAAAACAATGGGGGAAATGATATGCTAATACTAATGAAAAGAAAGCTGGAGTGACCTGAACTGGCTTTATTAACATCAGACAAAGTCATTTTCAGAACAAAGCACATAACCAGTGATAAAAAGAGGGTTATTTCATAACGATTAAGAGGTAAATTCACCCCAAAAGTGACAATTCCAATTGCTTATGTTCCTAAATTTTATATGTAAGACACTGAACTAGGCATTGTGAGAGGTTTTTTGAAAGTGAGATAGAAATTTTACTTTTCAGGTCCTCTTGAGCCCTCTGCCCTCCTGCACTAAAGATGTTAGTCCCTAGTTCACAATCCTCCTTGCTACCATATCCTGGGTTTCTGACCCTTTCTTAGCCTCTTTGTTCCTTGACCTCCCCATTCCCAACAATCTTTATCTCCATTCCAGTTTAATCATGCACTCTTAAGGACCTTTCTTAGAATATAGTCAACTTTACAAAAACACTGTGTCCAGACACTTAGTTGAAATATCTATAACTAACCCGGCCCTTTCAACCTCATTGTCACTTCATCTGCACCTATTAAACTTCACTAAATGTTCCTATTTCTTGAAACCTCTATTTTAACAGTTTCTTATCATCTCTATGCAGCTGAAAACTCCAAACCTTAACAGTCTAATCACTCTAACATCCTCAACTTCCTTGCCCCATTACCATTCTGCTGTATCTGCTTAACCATAATTCAATGGCCTAGTTCTATCAACCTGGTCACTTTTCTAATCTTACACCTGGTTGCTAGGTGATGCTGGGAAAAAAATACCATCACACAAAGCTATAGTGGCACTATGCTTCTACCCTCAAAATCGCCTTTATTGCTAAATGGCAACACTCTTATCTTTTACCAGTCAGATCATTTTATTAGTCTCCACAACAATTCCAAATCACATCTGGGCTTCTCAAATTTCCAACTATACCACTGCACTCCCCACCTACCAACACTCAGCAAATTACTGCAGGTCTGTTTCATAAAATAAACAAAATGGGACAAAAAATCTTAAAAACCATTAAATGTAAACGTCTTCAATTTCCTGACATGGCACGCACCTACGATCTTACTTGCAATTGCTCTCCTTCTTTCTATTTTTGACACAGAAGTATTTCCCACCCCACATGCGCTTTTAAAATATGACCTTGCCTTTCCTCAGACAAGCAATGGTATCTATTTCCCCATCCCCTGAATCTGTGACTGCTCTAACCAACAAAATATGGTTTCCAGCTATGATTCTTCTACCTTTTAAGAAGCCAGGAGCTATGTAAGAAATGTAATTACCCTAAAACCAAAAGTGCCATGAGAGGCCCAGCTTCTCATGTGAAAGGGCCAGGTGGATAAGATGCTACACAGAAGAGGGAAAGAGAGGCAAAGGATAGGAGGAAGGGAGAGACAAGTACACAAAGGAGGAGCAAGCTGTCAGGGTTGAGAGAGAAAAAGAACCTTGGAAGTGGATCCTCTGGCTTCAACCATCTGCTGACACCACACAGCCAGAGATGAACTGTTTTAACAAGGAAGTCACTGCTGACAGTAGCAAGGATCATTGGATGAACTGATAATAGGTTGAGATGTGATTGAGAGATTAAGAAGTGGAGGCAATGACTATAGGTGACTTTTCCAGTCAGGCTCTTCAAAAATTCTCAACAATCACAATCGAGAGCAAAAAAAAATGGTTGTTTTAAGTCAGTAAATTATTTCCTAGCAAGAGAACACTTCTAATGGCTCTTTTCATCAACATTTAATCCCTATCTTTTACATTAAGGAAAAAAAAAAAAAAATCTTCCCTCCACCTCATACTCCCCAAACTATATCTTTTCCTATGCTATATCTGGCTTTCCCTTCACAGGCAAAATTCTGGTTTAAAAAACAAAAAGTCACTTATAGTCATGGTTGTTTTAAGCCATTACATTGTTTTCCAGCAAAAGAACACTCCTAGTAGCTCTTTACTATCAACATTTAATCCGTATCTCTTCCAAAAAAAAACTTCCCTCCACTTCACATATCTGACTCCCACCTGACACTTCTATTTAATTGACCAATAATTACTTCAAACTCAACATAACTGAATGGAACTTGTCTTCCCCAAAAATACCTCATCTTATTTTCATGAATGACACTACTATCCACTTAGTTATTTAAGCCAGAAAGCTGGATGTTATTATAAACTGACTCCTCTTGGTCTCTTATTCATACTTATGTAATTAACTGCTGCATCTAATAATATAATACTAGATACTGTTTTAAGTGCTTTATATACATGAATTCATCTAAGGAATCTAATGTAATATAATAAAAGGCTTATAAGTGACTAGTAGGTACTACAGAAAATAAACATAATAAGACTATTCAAAGGAGGAAAGAATGACTATAGACTAGAATAACAAAGGCAAACTGAAGTAGACCTCAAAATGTAGTAAACAAAAAGGCAGGAAATGTGTTTCAAAACTCAAGGACTGGCAGAAAGAAATACAGTTTCATGAGTGATAGCTGAACAGACAAGACAGAAAGGAGAAGAGAATATAGGCAGAGGTTCTCATACTTCTTGGACTCACAACCTTTTTACATTATTAAAATTACTGAGGACACCCAAAAGCCTTTGATCATGTGGGTTATATCTCTCAATATTTACTGCATTAATAATTAAACCTTAAATTTAATTAAAGTCAAGAAGTTTTAGAAATATTTTATTTAAACCAACAACAAACCCATTATATGTTAACATAAATAACATGTTCATGAAAAATAACCATATTCTTCAAAACAAAAAACAAAACACTGGCACTGTTTTACAGTCTTACTCATGACTTTAATATCTGGCTTAACAGAAGAGACTTGAATTCTCAAATCTGATTTTACATTTACTTTGCTGTGATATGTTGCTTTGGTTGAAAAGACAAGAGAATCTGACCTCAGAGGGAAAAAAAAAAAAAAAGTATTTTATAGACTTTTGAACTGTGGTAATTCTTTTTTGATATTATTATATTAAACTCAAAAGTGGTAGTTTCTTAGTTGCAGTGTGGAATCAGCATCAATGAACAGAAATAAGCTTTTCATGTTCTAATAATTTAAAATCCATTGGTATATCTTGAACTTTTAAGGAATCTCTTACTCATGTATGATTTTACTTAGTAATTTGGAAATATTGGTTCACCAAATTACACAGATCTTCCAAATGTTAACAAATCTCTTTATGTAACAACAACAAATCACATTCACTAATAAAACCAATGATTTCATCAGAAAAGTCTTTGAGTATTGGGAAGTTGTCAAGATTACAGTGATGGATACAAGCTTTCCAAAATCCCAATTTTTACTTGAAAACACAAAATTTATCATTGGCAACTATCTCTGTCAGTTGTTTTCCTTCAGGTGACATGCACCGTTTATTCATTTTCAAGAAAATGTCTACCAAATATCCAAGACTGAACAAACAATTCCTCATCAGTCTTACAAATAAAAGATGTGTTTCATGAAGAATGTCTAGTTCAGTTCACAACTCAACCAATACATAAGATTTACCTCAAGACAACTTTTATACTTTGGTATGCAGCTAGAAAAAAGCTAAAAAGCTAAAAGAAAAAAAATACTCCAGTGGAGATTTAATAAAATACTTTTCAAGTGCTTCATCAAGGATATTCTAAATTAAAACTGACACTTATTGTTTTTGTTTTTTAGCTGCAAGTGTTTAATAGTGAATGCAATGATTACTAGACATTTAGGAGCCACTGGTTTATTTCTGGCAAAGGTGCCAACAGTTTTACATCAGTTTAAATGTCAACAGACTAGAAAAAATAAATAACATCATAATAGTAATAATAAAACAGTTTTTACTGTTCAGAGTCCCTGAATTGGTTTCAGGAATCACCAGGGAATCCTAATCCATGCTTTGAACAGCTGACATCATCATCATCATCATCATCATCATCATCATCATCATCATAATGGAGACAATACTTCTAACAGAATCTTTGAGTCAGGCTCAGTAGTACACACCTGTAATCCTAGTCACTCAGGAGGCTGAGGCAGGAGGATCACAAGTTCAAGGCGAGCCTCAGCAACTGAGCAAGGCCCTAAGCAACTGAGTGAGACCCTGTCTCAAAGTTAAAAATAAAAAGGGCTAGGGATGTGGCTTAGTAGTTAAGCAACTCCCAGTATCCACCCCCCCCCCACATACAAAAGTCTTTGATCCATCAAAAAGTTGACCTAAAGCTCTTGTTCTAAAAACACGTACTACATTCCTTGACCTTCTTAATATAATGAATGATTTTAGAATTATATCCTTTACACTGTTATATTGTAAAGATTCTGGATTCTGTTATTTTTCTCAAATGAGAATTTTTTTGTTGTCATTTGTTGCTGAGGCTGACCTTAAACTTGTGATCCTTCTGCCTCAGTCTCCTGACCTGCTGGGATTACAGGTGTGTGCCACTGTGCCTGGCTGTTGCCAATTTCAACAGGGAATTGCCTTTGCTGAAGTTGAACTGTACACACCATTTATTGAGCAGCAACTCCAGTCTCAGTTCAGAACTTCTGTCTTTCATTAAGCTGCTTTGAGTCTGATTCAGGTTTCAGTCAGAGATGTAGGTGGACAGAATTTGGTCACCCTCTCTTGCAAAAACTCTTCCACATTCTTCAATAGCCAAGGTTTCTTCAGCTTCAGTTTTCTAGTTTCCCTCATCAAAAGGCCCTCTCCCCATACTCTACTGTCCTTCTGGTACACATACTGCACTCAGTAACAAACTAAAAGCCTCGTTCCTCCACAGGATCATAGCTGCCCTCCTTTCCCTTCTCAGCTAGAGTCTGTCTGTTCTTCCTGTCCAGTGATTTCAAAATGTTGCTTTTGGTACTCTGAACAGGTATAGGGTCTTTTTTTGTAGGTAGTCATATGGTAGGATCTTTTTCCATTATCACCTGACAAATATTTCTCATATTTTCAAAGAATGGGATTTTACTAGATTTTTCAACAGAGTGCCCCATCATTATACACTTACATATTGCTTGCTAACCCTCCTGGGATGAAAAGACACAAAAAGGTGCTCTTTCCTTCTTGATTCCTTATTTCTTAAGACTGTCAAGCAAAGATGCTAAAACTGTTTCCCCATAGGATCATTAAAAATACAACCATGTTTTTCCTTAAATAATCAGGGGCAGGGACTAAGGGTTTAGCTCAGTGCTAGAATACTTACACATGGGAGGCCCTGAGTCCAGTCCCCAAGACATACACACACACATACACACACACAAACACACGCACGCACACACAAATTATTGTGGGAAAAAAGTAAGTAGCACCTCACTTGATGTTTCCCCTAAGTCAACAAAACTGTATGAATATGTCCTCAAGGACTTACAGCATTGAAAAGAAATTTTTATTATGATGCAGAATCAAAAGACTATGAAAACTTGCTATGAGTCTTAATCTGGGTGTTTGTTGGAGGGGTGTGTTCAATTTGTGAAAATTTTATCCAACTGTCACTTGAAATATAACTTTTCTATATATGATTTTGTTTAATATTTTGTTCCAAGGATTGAACCCAGGGGGCACTTAACCATTAAGCCACATCCCCAGCCCTTTTTATTTTTTCTTTTGTGACAGGGTCTCACTAAATTGCTTAGGACCTCAATAGATTGCTAAGGCTGGCTTTGAACTCACAATCCTCCTGCCTCAGCCTCCTGAGCCACTGGGATGACAGGCAAGCACCACCACACCTGTAGCTTTTATATAGATATATATATATTTCAATTTTAAAAAAGTCTGTGAAAGCTTTGTCATATCCTTTCTCAATAATGCCAATTATTCCCAGAGGAAATATGCACAGTATCCTGCTGGTATGACTGACTTATTTTCACAAAGTTATCCACTACCACTCTAGTTTTTTTATAATTAAAAAGTAATATAAAATTCAAACATTTGCAATATATGACTAAAAGTCCTCTAATTTTATCTCCTAGAGAGATCACAATTAGAATTGAAATTCAGAGGCTTATGGCTTCTACATCATCCCATCATAAATTATACTCTTTTCCAAACTTTGGGCAACTTGTTTTTTTCTTCAAAATTAAAGTAATACATTCAGAATCTTTGAATGCCAGTAATTGGGCTGAGAAGACTTGAATACAAGCAAATTTTGAAAAGATAAATTTCTGTTACAGATTCCAAAAGTTTTAACTATTCCTTTTCTTATAAAATGAAAATTTGTTCCTATAAGTAGTTACCAAATCTAATATTAGCAATGTAATATTTTTCTACCAATTTTCTTTACCTCTCTCTCTATCCAATATCTATATGATAATAGAAGAAAACACTAAGAAACAGGCTCTCAGTAATTTAATACCCAGAACATTCAAAAATTAAAACTAAATCTACATTTACAGATTAGAATTCTAATGTAAGTAAAGTCTTAATTTTCTATTCTCATTTCTATACATGGGTATAAGTTAAAAAGATATATGTAGCTGAAGTCTTATCTCAAATGCTTCATTTGAAAAGTGTTTCAAAGTTTGGAGTTTTTCAGATTTTGGAATATTTGCATAGACTTAATTGTTGAGCACCCCCAATCTGAAAATTTAAAGTCTGAAATGCTCCAAAACTTGAAACTTTTTGTTGGAGCTCAACTTGTATATGCTTAGCATGTAACATAGTTTCAAAAGAAATTAGTTATTAGTCTACAAATCTGATGATTCACATAGATGATCCAATTATGTACAGTAAAGGACATAACAGAACTTCAAATAAATATTTTAAAAATTAGTGAATAGAAAATGTCACCTTTATTAAAACAAAATCTTTACCAATAGCTTAAATGCTATAAATAGAATAGAGAATATGATTTGCGTTGCTACAATGCCTTAAATAATACCTATAATTGAATAATAATATAGATTTTTTTGTACTATCTTTAATAATGAGACAAAAATGACTCCTACCAAATTGAACAGGAAAAATGTTCTTTTTAATCATCTAAATAGCATAATTTCAAATTTTAATTTTGTTCAAATTTAAGAGCAGACATTTACATTGTCAATAATAACACAAGTATTTTAATAAATTACCTAACTACTTTAAAAACTTCTTTTTTACTTTAAAGTGTCGTGTTTTAAAAGAAACTACTCCTAAATAAATCACTATATTAGATGGTCTGGGGAGCTCAAATAAAACTCTATTCTAATATTCTACTTGATTCCTGGGCTGTATACACTGAAATAACATTATTCATGAAATTGCATATTTGCTTTTAAGGTAGATGTTAAGAAATATGTCTCACTAACAGATAATTTTATTATCCATAAACATATGAAGATTTTTAATTATTTTAGCTAGTTACTTACTGAGAGCCATGCAAGGGATTCCATGATTCGATGTTCACATCGTTCTAAATGTTTTATCATTTCTCTTGTCAAGTTGGCTTCTGCTTTGATAAAACTTTCAATCACTTTGTAAAAATCAAAGGCTTTTAAATTAAGTACATTCAGAATCCATGGGAAGGACAAATCTGTTCCAGAATCAAGATTCTGAGATGTACTTCCTAAAAATGAAAGAAAAAATGTATAGATATGAAATGTTAAGACCTGAACTAAGTATTTTTATTTGGAAGGTCTTATCAAACAATTAAATAATTTTTATTTAGAGCAGAATTTTTTATTCTGGAGTCTATAGGCTCCCAAGAAATAGGCTCCCAAATTTTTTAGTGTATGTGTATGTATGTTTTTTCTTGAGAAATGGCTCATAGCTTACATTAAATTTTCAAAGGTTTAAATACTCTAAACTCCTATCAGGGACAGGTTTAATATTTCATCAGCGGTTCATTAGTGGTTACTTTTCAATTCTCTTATGAATCCTTGGTGGAGAATAGGAAAGATGCTTTAAGATATTGCTAATTTCATTAGTTAGAAAATGGAATCTCTTTAAAATGTGCATTTGGGGTTATTAATGAGGATTCACAGTTTTCCATATGTGTTTATTAATTTAAGTTCCTCCTTTATTAACTGTGTATTTGTATCCTTAAATAAATGTTCCTCTTCTGTTTCTGCAAGCAAAATTTTTTTAGCATTTTCAACACTATCTATAAAATATTTATATTTTAAAAACACTTACTGGCCTTTGTTCTGTTTATTAATAAATTACTGAATTTTCATAATTTACTTAAAAGCAGGTACCAGTTAAGAAGTGTTCAAGCTCTGGTGAATCCCAGCTCTAATCTTTGGTCTCTGGAGACCATAGAGGTCATAACAGTGCTTTCGTTTAGTACTGTCTGCTCTTTAAAACTCCTTTGGCACTTTACAATCGTACAGGATTTTGAAGGGATTTCTTCAGTATGTTCAGAATAGGCTAGTGAAATCCACCCCCAAGATGGCCCGAAATGATTCAGATAACTACTTAGCTTATGACAACCAATTACATTCTTCAGTATATACTGATCTTAAAACATGCTTTTCTTTTCCTTAACGTGTACCCTCTCCAAAAACAACAAAACATAACACATCTGAAGTATTTTTTTAACTTTAAATTCAACTAAAACATGTATTTACTAAAACTTAACTTACTGCTATAGGTAGCCATTACAACTTCAAGAGCACACGCCAACAAAGACATATGAAAGATGTTGTCATTCAGAAGTTTGCTAAAAGAGAAAAGGAGAATGACTTTTAAATATTTACCTTAATAAAAAGAAACTCTTGACTAAAACTAAAGAAAAATTACCTAAAATTTTGAATGGATAATCGTTCTTCTTCCTAAAACAGATAATTTTTTAAAAAGTTTAACTGAAATTTTATTTATGTCAGAAGTGAAATTTTTTTTCTATTTTTTTTTCAAACTTACAGATTTAAGCATGGATTCCATTACTCGGTAATATAATCGAACTCCAAGTTTATATCGCTGCAACAAAGAAAAAGAAAAATAAGACCTTGCTAATTTTAGAACATCATAACAATCACTAATTTTTTGTAACAATCTTTTCTTGAAACATACTTCTGAGTCTTTTTAGAATATGGCTACCAAAAAAAAAATTATAAAAGCTAAACCACCTAAAACTCAAGACTTAAGAATAAAGTAATGGTTCACATTCTCAGTAAACTATCAAAAGGGTAGGTTCATTAACTGATTTTTCATCAGTCCCTTTCAGTCTACATCATTTATACTAAAGGTAGGTTATGTGTCCAGTACTATTTTAAGCACTTACATATCTGTTTCTTATAACCTAGAACATTCATTTACAAAACAGCTATTTAGGGTTAGAGAATAGTTTCTGATCATAAAACTTGGTAAACCTGCCACAGCTAAAAGTCAGAGAAAACTAAACTCATCAGCAAAATGTTTTAACCAAATAACTAGTTCCTTTCAGTTAAAAGACTAACCAAATATTTTTAGTTACACGTTCATATATACATACATAAACCATAGTTCTTCATTCCGAATTAAGAGCACATATGTCATATACGAAAAAGAACTTTTAAGTATAGTTGTTTAAAGCACTATGGCATAAAACTATAATCTCATGACACTGGAATAAATGTGTACAGTGGATTACAATTTTCAAACTTATCTTTACATAATTGCTCTCATTATTGCCACACAACAAAGCAGGCAGAGCAAAAATATAACCTGAATCTCAGAGAAGTTAAACAAGATCACATAGCTCACAAACAGTAGAACCAAATATAAACCCAGGATGTAATTCCATCATCCATACTCTTACCCAATATATCAGTTTTAGATTGAATAATATGACTATCACTGAGAACTGGCATATATATTATAATCCCATTCACATAAGTACACACACACACACACACACACACACACACACACGTATTCACACATGTAGAGGTCAAAGCATATACACCAAAAATTTAACATCACAGATTTTAATTTTTTGCTTATTTATATTTTCTAAATTTTCCACAATTGGTATGTACACTTTTGTTTTTGTAATGGGATAAGGAGTGATTTCTCCTAAGGTTTCTCATAAATAGCAATATACATAGGCAACTAGGATATATAATCTGCCAGTATTTTATATTATGAGACAAATACTGTGTTTGTACAATCTGGACAGATGCTGCCTTTAAAATGATTTCTACAAAGAGGCACTGATGAAAAATGAACTCAAATTACCTGTGATCCAATTTCAACACATCCTGGTCCCACAGCTTTAGCAAATTTCTCTTTGAAGATGTGTCCAATATCTTTTACTCTTTTCAGAATATTTTCTTTTGGATTCACCGTGCAGTTCTTTAAGAAATATAAACAGAAATCAATATTAAGACTAGCATTTAACCAGAATTAAAATTTTCTATGGCATAACAAATGACTGAATTTTTGAGTGTTTATAAAAACATGGAAACACTTCTACAATAGCTATGTAAACACAACCACAGAAAATAAGCAGAATTTCATTGGATGTTAGTGTCCAAGAAACTTTCAAGCACAACCCCATTACAAAAACCCTATCATGTACATTTCATGTTGCAAGGTTAGGTGACCTCAGATTCGTTAGTTTTTCCATTCATTGCATGTTCTCATAAAATATATTTGATTAAGAGTTGTATTCGGATGTATGTCACCCCCTTCATAGAAAAAGTCAATGAAAAAAATCAAACTAAGATTTAAACTCAGCATAATTTCCTAATTTAAAACTATGCTTTAGAAGAGTTAAAAATGAGCCAAATATGTAACAACATTTTCAGAAAGTAGTATGGGGAAATAGTTACAAAAGAAGTCCAGTGCTCACTTAAATAGCATATATATTAAAAACCAGAACAATTTAAAAAAGCTCCAATATGTGTATCATTTGAGGTGAGGCTGTATCAACTTTAATAATTAAAACACATCACAAGATGATATATTAAAAGAAGCAGTGTGATGTACTATTCTATAATTCATATTATATTACAGTAAAAATATATCACTGGGTATAAAAATATACTCGCTGGGTACAGAAGCATAGGCCTGTAATCCCAGTTACTCATGATGTTAAAGCAGGAGGATGGGGCTGGGGATATAGCTCAGCTGGTAGAGTGCTTGCCTCACAAGCACAAGGCCCTGAGTTCAATTCCTAGCACCAAAAAAAAAAAAAAAAAAAAAGCAGGAGGATCACAAGTTCAAGGTCAACCTTGGCCACTTAGCAGTATCCTGTCTCAAAATTAAAAGTAAAAAGGGCTGGAGATGTAGTTCAGTTGTAGAGCATCCCTGGGTTCAGTTCCCAGTATGCAAAAATGAATGAATAAATGGATGGATGAAAAAAAGAAATATATACAACCAAGCTCAAGGCTTTGGAAATTTTGGATAAGTAACAAAGAGGCATTTCCTGTTATAAAATTACTGCTGTCCAATGTTGATTAAAATATACACAGCTTCTAAGATTTTACTCACAGAGAAGATACCATTGATTTTAAAAACGAAAAAAAACTGAACTTATAATAAAGAAGTAAAATCAAGGAAAAACGTAATGATCTTCAAGACATGCTCACTCTGAGGCAAGATGTTATCTATATACAACTGAGAAGTTATAAAGTTTCATTAAAAGTTAAACTTCACACAGGAGGCTGTTCTTATGTGCACAGACCTGAGAGCTAGCTGAAGGATTCAGAAGTATTTTCTTCTTGGTAGACCCAGAACAAAGCCAAAAATTGTGGAAACTAGAGAGTTGTTCTCATCTATGGCTGCTGTCTGCTGACTGCCTTCCTTCTTGCAGAAAGTTTTAGCTTTTGGCCTTTTTCCCTGTCATCAGGGTCAGCTGCTGTTCTCCTCACAGATGTTCAACCCTACAGAAGGGCTTGGACTCTAATGCCTCTGTACAGGCTGGATGGAGAGGGTCTCAACATTCCCTGGTACGTTAGACAAATTCTTACAGAGTGTCAGATGGACTTCCCAGGCCCTAGCTCAGAGATGTGACATGATCCTGTTGGATTTCCTCAATAGCAACCTCCTGAACTTCCTGAGGACTCAGCATTGTCCACAGCTGTACTAGCCAATATGTGAAACAAGAAACCAAACATCTTTGCTCTTTTTAATTATTGTATGTGCCATTGTTACAAGAGATTATAGGCTTCTCTGTAATAAATTATCTTATAGTTAAAAAAAAAAAAAAGTTAAGCTTCAAAATGAGCTCTGGAGAATGTCTTTGAGGCAGAACTTTCTGCCCAACTGAAGTAATTCCAAATAAAAAAGAGCTCCAACATGCTTCCAAATGTTGGAAGAAGTATTTAAAATGGCATTTGAAAAGAGATTATTAGTCTTTTAACTTCTATCATTATCTCTTGCTAAAAGTTCTAGGTAACTAGGTCAATATGTTTTGGCAAATAATTCTTGTACTACAGATAACCCATAAATAAAAGTAACGTAAAAGTTGGACAAACAAAATCAGTTCTACACCAACAAAATTATGAATAAAAGAAATTACTCTGCAATTCCTGGACAGGACATAGCAAAAAAGGGTGACACAATATGACAAAGTCACATTTAACAACTATACAAAGTAATGATCAGAATAACACAAATTTTTAATAAGTATCCTGGCCTTGTACAATTTCCACAGATGAGTCCCAACCCTCATTAAATAAGGAGTGATGGAGCAAGCCAGTAATACAGATGATAGTTTTCACTCTTTCTTATTCTCTCCCTTTTTTGAGGTGGCGGGGGGCTCAGCAAGGATTCACAAAGTACCGAACTCAGAGTCTATCTATCAGGAATTGCAAAGTGCAATGCACATAGAGGCAGGCAAGAATAGTATATGAAAATGGGTTGAAAGTAGGATTTTAAAAATGACTGTACAGTTACGGTGAGTTAAGTCCTACCTAACATCATGTTCAAAGAAAAGATTTAAGATCTTTTTAGGTAGAGAGAAAAGACAGATTAACTATAAAGGAACAATAGTAAATCTACAGAAGACTTCTTAACTATCCACCTTGGGCACTAAGAAACAGTAAAGTAATAACTTCAAAATAGTAAAGTAGTTATTTAAATTTCTAAAAGTACATGTCAACTTAGAATTGAAGATCCAGGTAAATCATCTTACAAAAAAATAAGAGTAAACACATTTTTAGACAAAATCAAAAAAACCCTGTACTTTTATCCGAAACTAACTTTGCTAAAGGAATTATTAAAGAATATATCTGAAGAAAGAAAAAAATGATCTCAGAAGTGAGGTCTAAGTTGCAAGAAAGAATAATGAGCAAGGCAAATTGTAAATGTAAGAAAATCAAAACATAACACTTTAAATAAAATGATACTAATAACATCTAATTAGTAGTGTTTAAAAAGCAAGAAATAAGATAATGGGTAAATACATATTGAATGAATATAAATGTTTTTAAAAATATTTAGTTCTTTTCTAATTTCACTTTACCAAGATATCACAAAAAAATAATGTTTTATACGTGGCTTACATTGAAATAGGAAATCAGATTTTCTGATGGCTGATCACTTGCTGAATTTAATATCATCATTAATTGTTGGATAGTATTCATAACAGTCCTAAAGGGGGATAAAAGGAAAAAGCATTAAGCAAAGAAGAAAAAGAACAAATGAAATGTATCTATCTCAAGTTCTTTTGACATCCTGTCTCTCCCAATTATCTCAACAAAATTCCCTAAAATAAGACTTTATGAGAAAAAAAAAAACAACAAACCCTTAGTGTACTGTGATTTATAAGAAATTATGTTTTGCTTAGATCTTTAACAGGTATTCATAATAAGTTTATGATTAGAGAACTGATACACTTACTAATAAAACTAAGTATCAATAAAATATTAATTGGTCCAATTAATGACATTATTCTTAGGAAAAAATATGGAATAATTTTTATATCATATGGGGAAACACTGACATCAAAACAGTATTCTTTCAAGAAAACATTACAATTAAAATTTTTTTGCATATGAAAAACATACTCAAACCTTTAAAAAGAGACACAATTAGACAATATCTTCAAACTCAATTTTTAAGGTTTTACAAAACATGTAGAAATATTCTTTATAACCATTTTAAACACCATCTAAAGATCTGATTGTATAGCATATTCTAATTTTTGGTAAGCCTATATAGCAGTGAGTGAGGTTAAGTGTTTATTTTTTAATAAAGTATTGGTGGATCAGTTTTGAAAATACTATTACCTTAAAAGTTTGTATATTAATTAACTATAAAAGATGCAAATAAGATGCATATTTATGTAAATATTTGTTGTAAATGTTATTTTGGTTTTTTATAGTGTACAATTAGAACAGAATTTGAATCTCTTGATAACAGACATTATAACCCAATGTTTTGCTTATACAATTAAACATTAAACTCTCAAAGACAATAAGATATTTAGTAATTCAAGTAAAGAATCAAATGATTCTTCTTCACAGAGAATGTCAAAGAATACATTAAAGGTCTTGAGTAATTTTAAGTCACCAGTTAAAGTATAAAATTAGATCAATCTCTTAAAGATTCTTTAATTCTCTAACATGCACATGACGTATATGTGTATGGTGTACAGTAAAGATTAATATCCCAATTTTGAAGCAACAGTACATTTGAGACATTGTTTAATCATGCAAAGAACTGTAGAATGTTTAGGGTTTAAAAGTTTCTCAAATATTATTTAGTAAAACAGGTGCAGTATTCTTAGCCAGACCTCTCTAAACTGGTATCATACTTCACCTTTCAAACATTGCCATGTGGCTTCTATGCTCATTAATCCATTTAAGCAATAATGACTAAAACCACAACCAATTACTAAACCCCAAAGCCTACTCTGACAATTGACTTCCTTGAAGCATTTCACTTCAAGTTTTTGTGTCATGTCTCCCTCTAGACTAGACTCCCAAACCACCCACCCTCACATTCTCTACAATCTAATTTCTATCTAGACCTTAAATGTTAGCATTCTTTACGTTTCAGCCCCTGCCACTCATTCTTGCCATTATATCACTTCAGGTAATCACATCTATTTTTTATGGTTTTAACTTTCTCTGATGATTCCCAAACCTTATATCCTACTGCTTATTAGAAAGTATCTTCATAAATGCCTCAATAATATTCTCAGTATGAATTCATCAAAATTGTTCCTCCTCCTTCATTCCCACCACTACTCTCTTCAGATCTTCTTCATCTCTCAACTGAACTACTGCAATGGGTCAGTCCAGAGATTTTCACTCACCATCTGAAGTAGTAAGGTCTAGACAAGTGCACTCCAAAATAATTCCTCAGGTTATTTTAATCTGCACTCTGGGTTAAGAAGTTCTGAGACAGGTTTAGTTCTCACTTTGTTCTGTCCTCTTCAGTACATTCTCTCACAAACTAACACGTAAACTTGTAAAAATCAAGAGTCTTACTTCATTCTTACCCCTGCTTATCACCCACTTACAGCACAGGTGACATCATGCACAAGGTAAAGTCTGTACTTGAAAATGGTATACAAGGCCCTTCATGCCTAGTACCAACTCTCCACTCCTGCTGTTTCATCCCTTCATTTCACAATCAATACAGATCTGCTAACAGTTCCTCAGATATACTGTGTTGCTTCACAATACCATGCCTTTGTACATGCTATTCCAACTTCCTAAATGCCTGTCCTGTGAGACGAATGTTTCAAAATTCAGTTCAGACATTGCTTCATAAAATCTCTTCTGCAGGGGCTGGGGAGATAGCTCAGCTGGTAGAGTGCTTGACTCACAAGCACAAGGCCCTGAGTTCAATCCCCAGTACCACACCAAAAAAAAAAACAAAACAAAACAAAAAAAACTCTTCTGCATCATTTCATTAACTTGTCCATAAGTCTATTAAGTCTATTACAAAGCTTATATTAAAATGAGTTTGTTTATATGCCTATACAGTCACTCAAAACATGATTGCCTACTATTTACCAAGTATTTTGCTAGGCCTTAATTATTAAATGATGAACAAAAAACGGAGCAGTCCATGTGGCATGGAATTTAAAGGATATTGTGAATATTGGTGAAAAACAAGCACATACGCAAATTAGTTTATAAGTTGTGACACAGGCTATGAAGGAATTGAACAGGATACTATGACAAATAAAAATAAAGAAAAATACTACAAAGAGAAATGCATCCTTAAAAAAGCAACATTTGTTCTCAACATGAAGAAAAGCAATTGGAAATTCATGCAAAAAAAAAAAAAAAACTAAAAAGCAGGAGGTTTCAAGAAAAGAGAGTATTAAGAATAAAGGTCTTCCATAAAAAAGAACTTGAAGAATCCAAGAGAATGAAAGAAGACCAACATATGGCTAATGCATGTGAGCAAAGAAAATAAGATGAGGCTGGAGAGGCAATAGAAACCAGGTGAGATAAGGTCTTGTAGGCATTATTAAAGAAAGTGAACTGTATTCCAACTGCAAAGGGAAGCAATGAGGGGATTTTTTAAAAAATATCTTTATTTATTTATTTTTATGTGGTGCTGAGGATCAAACCCAGTGCCTCACATGTGCCAAGCAAGTGCTCTACCATGGAGCTACAACCCTAGCCAGAGAAGATTTTTTAATTGATTCTTTTTATTTATTTATTGGATGACAGCAAAATCCATTTTGACATTATACAAGCAATGAGAGGGTTTTAACAGGAAGGTGAACACACAAGATCTTATTGACATTTCTAGAGGACAGTTCTTGCTTGGGGTGCTGTGAAGATTTGATTTGATGGTGGGA
Source organism: Sciurus carolinensis (assembly GCF_902686445.1). Classification (NCBI taxonomy): domain Eukaryota; kingdom Metazoa; phylum Chordata; class Mammalia; order Rodentia; family Sciuridae; genus Sciurus; species Sciurus carolinensis. Next base: position 40,215,345 of record NC_062217.1, read on the forward strand.
AAGAGGATTAGTGATAAGAGCAGAAGCAACAAGATCAGTTAGGAATCTACTGCAAAAACCCCAAGATAAAGATGTCTTGAACACGGGTGGTTAGAGCAGAAATGGAGAAAAGCAGATGGACTAAAGAAATACTTTGGAAGCAGATTCAACAGTACTTGATAATAGGTTTAGACATGTGAAGTGATTGAGGAAAAAGACATAAAAAATAGTTTTAATCCTTCAAGGTTATACACAGATCAAATGATGATACTTTTTTCTTCTTTTTTCTAAGATGGAACACATACACAATTTATATTGTGTTCCTTAAAGACAGACATAACTAGGTTTAATGACTGTAACCTAAGCAAATCTTAAATACTTGGGATATAATGAGCACTCAATACATATTTGCTATGTGTATGTACAAATATAAAAAGAAACAAATGAACAAAACTGAAGCACTATAAAGCACTAACAAATAGTTATAATGAATATTAAAAGAAGGAAAATCCCATACCGAACTGGAGTATGCGGAGGAATCACATTCACCTCTTCATCAGTGTTACTTTTTCGAGGTGTTCTTTGTGTGTCAAAACTAAACAATAAGCAAAGTCATTCACACTATAAATTTGTAATCTGGGTTCTAAGTGTCAAATAAACAATAAAGTACTTCCTGTGGTTTCAAAATATCAAAGTGCTAAGTCAATAACACAAGTGATAGGAAATAGATAACCCAACTGCTGCCTAAATGAATTATTTTCTTCAGCACCATTTTAAAGTGTAGGTCTCTGTCCACTAGGTTTATGACAAAGAGATGTACCCACCTTTAAACACTTTCTCAAAAGTATAAGTTAGATGTTTTCTTACTGGTAATATTAACCAAGCAGTTCAAGTATTTTAAAATAGCAAAGCTCAAGTTTTATACTGCACTATGCCTTCGAAAAATTTGTCTACTTAATATTAAAATATTTTACCTACTTAATTTCCAAATTACATGTAATATTATAATTACCCTTGATCATTCCTCTTTTAGGGTCCTTCCTAACAATTCAAGAAAATAAACTTGGCCATTAACATTTTAAGTGAATAAAGCAGGCAATCATAGATAAAAAAAAGATGGAAAAAAAGGAGACCACCACTTGAGTTAAACTAATTAGTTTAACCATTTTCTTTTGGTGCACATTTTAAAAATCACATTCAACTAACTGAAAAAAAGTAATTGTTATAGAACACAATTCATATTAAATCTCTACATTGTTAACAATTTACATGCTTAGGATACTGTTGCTTTTTTCCTTAAAGGCATTTAAATTAATTTGTTATAAAATGATGTTTAAAGGTCACTAAGTTAATAAAAACCTATCTGATATGCCTATAACAACATCAATCTATATCAAAAGCATACCAAAAATAAAAATACACCATGTGAAATACCTGTCTGTAGGATCAGTCTGAAGAGTTTTATCATGATCCAAAAACAATCTTGCATCTAGATCTTTGTTTTTAAGATAAATTTCCTCATATCGCTTAGAGAGACTTTCAACCTCAAAAGAAAAAATACTTAATTATTCTTTTAGTTATTATCTTTCAACAGAGATCTCATTGAAGAATTTTTATGCAATATACATTTAATTTTACAGTATATATTAAGTTCACATGCAATATAATTAAGACCTATCTAAAAGTGGTCTAGAAAACTGCTAGTATTTTAAAATTCAATTTTATGCATTTGCCCCATTTATTAGAATTTTATGTAGACAAAGGATCACCAATGCCACAAAACAGAACTTAAATAATACAGGTATTATAAGTTGAATATCTCTTATCCAAAATGTTTGGAATCAAAAGTGTTTCATATTTCAGGGTTTTTTTTGAATTTTGGAATATTTACAGATATAAAATATGATATCTTGGGGATGAAATTTAACTTTAAATATGAAATTCATGTATTTTAAGATACATAAATTACATGCCTGACCTGAAGGTAATTTTATACAATATTTTAAATTTGTGCATGAAACAAAATTTCATGGTATAGAATTTTGTGGTAATATCAGCACTCAAAAAGTTTCAGATCTTAGAGCATCTCAGATTTCAGATTAGGAATTCTCAACCTATATTATAACCAGTTAATTGCTAAGAGTCTTCAAACATCCCATATATCCTAAACTTTTAATTTTCTACTATATTTATCAATATAAAATAAAAGGTTTGATTTTTTTTTTCAAACTACATACAGCAAATCCTCTTGATTATATGTGTTTGATCCATCTTTTCTAAACCCTCTGGTTCACTCTACATGCTTCTAGTTAAGTATCTTGGGCTCGATTAATAAACCCAATTAATATACTTGTACCATATAATAAGCTCAATTAATAAATATAACATACTTGTACAAATTATTCTCAATGTTAGATACTTTTTAATTGCTATAACCTATAAATTGCTTATCAGCTATGATCCATAATTTTATAATCATAATTTAAAAATCAATGCCCAATAGACAACTATTGGCATGTCCTCTATTATGACTTTTTTTTCCCCTCTTTTGGGGGGTAAACTCAGGACCTTGCACATGCTAAGCATGGGCTCTACCACTGAAAACACAACCCCCAGTCCCTGCTTTAGCTTTTAAAGCCAAAGTGCTCCCAATCTTTGAGAACTAAAACTGCATTCTAAAAGGAGTGGTATGAAGAAACCCAGTTAGATGTAAACTTCATGTTTGTCTATAAAAGTGTATCAGGTAGAACAGTCATTCACGCTTGATTAACTTGTTCCTGCCATATCTTAGGCATCATCAATCGTTTATCTACTGACTGGCAGTTGTATGTGAAATACTGAGGAAAATATCAATTTTCTCAAGATTTCTACTGAAACTAAAATCCTTTCAAAGGATTTTATGAGTACAATCCTTTCAAAGGATAAAATGAGTAGAATTGTCTAAGATTCCTCAGAGTTATGAACAGCATATTTTTGGGTACCTAAGGTAGTAAAAATATTCATTAGTACACCTGGTTCCTTTTGCCTCTCCAGAACTGTATCTCATCACTCTTCTGTCCTCTATCACAATCTTAAGAATTACTTGGGAGTTTACTGAACAGGTAATACTTTCACATACAACTGTGTCTCTGACTCTACAAAGTCCAACCCCTGAAAATGCCATCTCTCATGTTTTCTTAGCTCAGAAATCACAGCACCTCCAAACAATTTCCCAATAAACTTATCTGCCCCAGTTTGGATTAGGTAGTTCTCCTCTAAGATACCGTACTTCAAACACACTCTTGTAAAAACTACTGTAACGATCTCTCCTTTTACTTCTCCTACTAGCACCTTAAGGATAGTGACTGAGAGTTAAAATTTCTGTATCGACAGTAACTCTAGCAAAATGCTTGGCACATACTAAGCATTCAACAAACACTTGATAGATTAATAATAAACTCAAGAACTAGCTTCCAGTTCAGGTCACAGAATCAGCAGCCCAGCTATCTAATTCCATGCCTTTTGGTCTTAAACAAATACTAGGTACTTCTAAAGCAATATAAAGAATTTTATAACTCTCAGCAAATAAAAAAAAATGTAATTCCTTGCATTTTATCATATCATAATGGAATGAAATATAAAATCTACATGACAAAACCCTACAGAAATTACATAAACACAGAGATTGAACAATATACTTTTGAATGGTGAATGGGTCATAGAAGAAATCAGGGGAGAAGTTAAAAAAATTCTTAGACTTAAATGAAAATAGTGGTACAACATACCTGAATCTCTGGGACACTATGAAGGCAATTCTAAGAGGAAAGTTCATAGCTATGAGTACCTACATAAGAATATCAGACAGATCTTCAATTAAATACCTAATGATGCACCTCAAGGACCTTGGAAAAAAAGAATATACCAACTGTAAAACTAGTTGAAGGAAGAAAATAAATAATATTTGGGCTCAAATCAATAAACTTGAGAATAAAAAAAAAACAGTATGAAGGATCAATGAAATAAAGACTTAAGTCCTTTGAAAAGATAAACAAGGCTGATAAATGCTTAGCCAAACAAACCAAAAGAAAAAGAAATAAGATCCAAATTAATAAAAGGGATGAAAAAGTAAAAATCACCACAGACATCACGCAAAATTTAGATCATTACAGAATGTTTTGAAAATTAATACTCCAATAAATTGAAAAATCTAGATGAAATGGATACATTTCTAGTCATATAATCTGCCAAAACTGAATCAAGAGGACACACAAAACCTAAACAGACTGATAACCATTAATCAGACAGAAGCAGTAGCAAAAATTCTTTCAAAAAAGAAAAGCCCAGGACCAGATGGATTCTCAGCTAAATTCTACCAGAACTTTAAGGAAGAACTAATGTCAATACTCCTCAAATTATTCCATGAAATAGAAAGGGATGGAACACTTTCAAATTCATTCTATGAAGCCAGTATTATACTAATACCAAAATCAAATAAGAACACATTTGAAAAGGAAACTACAGACCAATATCCCTGATAAACTTAGATGTAAAATCCTTAATAAAATATTAGCAAACCATGTTCAACAACATATTAATAAGATCGTACATCAAGACCAAATTGGTTTTAATCCAGAGATACAAGAATGGTTTAACATATGCAAATCAATAAATATATTCAGCACATAAATAGAATTAAGAACAAAAATCAGTCATCTCAATAGATGCAGAGAATGCCTTTGAAAAAATTTTGCACCAATTCACAATAAAATAAAAACACTGAAGAAACTAGGAACATAAGGAACCTACCTCAACATCATAGAGGCTATATATGAAAAACCCAAAGTCGGCCTCATGTAAATGGGGAAAAACTGAAAGCATTTCCTTTGAAATCTTGGACAAAGATGTCCATTCTTACCACTCCTATTTAATATAGTGCTAGAAATTATAGCCAAAGTAATTAGGCAAGATGGGGGGAGATGTAAAAAGGCTAAAAATAGGAAAGGAAGAAGTCACATTATCACTGTTTGCAGATGATATGATCCTATATTTAGAAGATTCAAAAACTCCACCAAAAGCTTGAACTAATAAACAAATCTGGCAAAGTAGCAGGTTACAAATTCAACATACAAAAATCAATACCTTTACTATATACCAACAATTAATCTGCTGAGAAAGAAATCAGGAAAACAATTCCATTCACAACAGCCTAAAAAAAAAATTAAAAATAAATCTAACCAAGGAGGTGAAAGATCTCTACAACAAACACTATAGAATAGTAAAGGAAGAAACTAAAGAAGACCTTAGAGGATGGAAAGACTTCCCATGTTCATGGATAGGCAGAATTAATTTTTTAGAATGGTCATACTAACAAAAGCAATATACAGAATCAATCTAATTACCACCAAAATACTACAGAACTAGGAAAAAACAGTCCTAAAATTCATTTAGAAGAATAAGAGACCCACAATAGACAAAGCAATTCTAAGTCAAAAAAACAATGCTGAAGCATCATCATAATACCTAACTTCAAATTATAGTATACAACTAAAATAACAAAAACAGCAAGGTACTAACATAAAAACAGTCACATAGACCAATGGTATAGAACAGAAGACACAAAGACAAATCCACACATCTATAGTCATCTGATCCTTGACAAAGCTGCCAAGAACATTGGAGAAAAAAAGTCTTAACAAATGCTGCTGAGAAAACTGGTTATCCATATATAGAAGAATAAAACTAGCCCATCTTTCACCTTGAACAAAAATCAACTCAAAATGGATCAAAGAGCTGGGTGCAGTGGCACATGCCTGTAGTCCCAGTAGCTTGGGAGGTTGAGACAGGAGGATCACAAGTTCAAAGCCAGCCTCAGCAATGGCAAGGTGCTAAGCAACTCAGTGAGACTGTCTCTAAATAAAATACAAAAAAGGGCTGGGGATTCAGCTCAGTGGTTGTGTGTCCCTGAGTTCAATCCCAGGTACCAAAAAAGAAAAAAAAAAGAAAGGAAAAAAGAAAAAAAAAAAAAAAAAAGATCAAAGACATAGGAAATAGATCAGATACTATGCAACTCCTAGAAGAAAACAGGTTGAACATTCTGGCATATAGGCACAGGCAACAACTTTCTCAATAAGACATCTAAAACTCATGAAATAATGCCAATGTTAATAAATGGGATGGCATCAAAATAAAAAGCTTCTGCACAGCAAAGGAAACAATTAGATTAGGAATGTGAAGAAAGAACTAACGGAGTAGGAGAAAAATCTGTGCTAGCTACTCTTCTAATAAAGGACTAATATCTTATATAAGAAGCTCAAAAAACTTTACATCAACAAACGAAATAAACGAATAAATAAATGGGCAAATGAATTAAACAGACACTTCTCAAAAGAAGAAATACGAACAGCCAACAAATATATGAAAAAATGCTCAACGTCATTAGCAATTAGGGAAATGAAAATCAAAACAACGCTGAGATTCCATCTCACACCAGTCAGAATGACAATCAAGAATACAAATAAAAATAAATACTGGGGAGGATGTGGAGAAAAAGGACCACTATAACACTGTTGGTAGGATTTCCACTCGATTAAAATCAGTATGGAGGTTCCCCATGACCCAGTTATCCCACTCCTTGGTATTTATCCTAAAGAATTAAAAGTCACCATACTACAGTGATACATGCATACCCATGTTCATAGCAGCACAATTCAAAAAGTTAAACTATAAAACCAGCCTGGGTGTCCACCATGACTGAATTAAAACAATGTGGTACATATACACAATGGAGTTTTATTCAGCCACAAATGAAAATGAAATTATGTTCTTTGCAGGAAAATCTGTGGAACTTAGGACCATTATGTTAGGTGAAATAAGTCACTCAGAAGGTCAAGGTCATATATTTTCTCTCATTTGTGTAAGTTAGAGAGAAAAGAGGAAAAGAAAGGTAGGCAGGGAGTGGATCTCACGAAAATCAAAGAGAGATCAGTAGGGGAGTAGCGGGGTTGGGGGGGAGTACTTGGGAGTTATACTGGTCAAATTATATTGTTAATATTATGTGCATGTATAAATATGTAACAATTCTGAACATTATGAAAAACTATAATGCACCAATTAAAAAAGGTAGAAAGAGGGAAAAAATAAAAATTAAACACTGCTTTATTTCTGATTATTTATCATTTAACAAAGCTGCCTTTTTATCACATAGTTCACCTTAACATCCATAGTTCTCAAATGTTCTATTCTCAGGGAGAAGACATTAGTGGCAAATGTAAAAAGAAACAGATGAATGGTTCACCAGTAAGGTAAAATATTTCTGCAATATAATCAGTCATTTCAACCATATTTATTTTAAAGTAGCTTTTAAAGATGCTCAAAGCAGATGTTCCATGTTACAGTAATGCCAATAATGTTTGAATGGTGGATCCTATGTTTAAGAATGTCTAGCAAAGCAAACAATTAAATTTGTGCATATTTAGATATTTAATGGCATTTAGAAATTGAAAAGCTAGACTGATTTTCAAAAAATTTCAGTATAGATCAATTTCTAGTATAAACCATGAAATGATGCTTACTTACATATTTGAATAGGTTTTCAAAAGTATTTTTTAATCACCACAAAAAAATTGCACAATTCTACTTAGATGCCTTTCTTTGGGCAAAAAAACATTTGAATTGATCATAAGAAACTTATAGATACTATCCTCCCTCCCTCCCCAAAGACTCAAAACATACTAATTTTCTATTAAATTTTCTTTCAGATTACCTCTGGAAGTCCATTAGAAGCTACAATTCCAAGAGAATTCATAAAAGGTATAAAATTTTTGAAATAAACATTTTTCACCTGAAAAAGATAGTTATGATATAACATTAAAATATAAAACAAAATTAAATTCAATTTGTCACTATTAACACTAGAATGAAAGTATTTACTCACATTTAATAAATGATATACATTCAAGCTAATGATATTTATTTATAATTAATTCATTTATTTACTTTTTAATATATGTGAACCAGATTCTAGGTCCTAAAATGGAGGTAAGTAGAAAACTGTTATTGTAATGGAAACTACTGGAAAAGAAGGCATTAAAAAGAATTTCAATATTTCACATTTAACATATGACAAAAAAGATGGCATTCAAACAAACTAAACAACTTGACCAAAGCTGCACAACTGTAAAGTGGCAGAGCCAGAATTAAAATCTAATCTATCATCAAAGGCACCCCTCTTCACTTCTTTATATTGTTTCTGATTTTTTCCCAAAGTGTTTTGGGTCATTTCACACTAGGGTCATTTGATGTCTGCTAAGAAGATAGCAAGGCAATTTTTAAGTATAAATCTAAGAAAATAATTAACTTCACACACAAAAATAATACCCAATAATTCATTTCAAAATCAAATTAAAATATTTTTTGGAAATATGCATTGTTTCATGAAAAAGAACCCTACAGTTAATAACATGGATTTAAAAAAACTGCACTCAAAAAACCTGGAATTATATTCTAAACCTGAAATATGTTCTAACTTTAAACAACTTGCTTTTCTTTATTTAACTTCCTTTTCCAAACTTGGAATCTACATTTATTAAGGAGAAAATAATTTAATATCAGTCCCTATCTTATACTTCACAAATAAGATTTAAGGATTAACTCTCTAAAATATTTATCAGCTTTGTTTCTAATTAATTTCCACTTACTTAGAATGTTTACAATATAAGAATAATTAACCAATTAGTATGAATAACCAATAGTTACATAGCCATATATGCTACATTGAAATAATCACATTTAGATAATCCAGTACTGGGTCAGTCACGGTAGCACACACTTATAATCCCAATGACTAGAGAGGTTGAGGCAGGAGGACCATGAGTTCAAAGCTAGCCTCGGCAAAAAGTGAGGCACTAAGCAACTCAGTGAGACCCTGTCTCTAAACAAAATACAAAATAGGGTTGGGGATGTGGCTCAGTGGTCAAGTGCCCTGAGTTCAATACCCAGTACCAAAAAAAAAAAAAAAAAAAAAAAAAAAAGATAATCCAGTATCAATTAATTAAAACACCACAAAGCTTTTAGTTAACTATATTTCCATCATAACTATGAAGATTTTAAATTCTAAGAAAAAGTTCTTCAGAATGTAAAGTTAAAAAATGATTTAATCCTAATTCTAAAAATGAAAATTTACAAGTAGTTATGAACTCCAGAGAATTAACAATGTGGAATTAGAAAACTACATTTACCATCATTCGTTATCTCATGAATAAGCAACAGAACTAGAGGAAAAAGAAATATTTCAAACTGCACACTTGTCAGCTTTTGCAAAGATAAACTGTGATTCTAGAAAAGTATAGATACATATATATTTTTTTACAAAGTTGATATATCTACATACACATATATATCTGTTGAAGTTAATAAGAACTACAATGCTAAAACTCAGATATCTTGAGAAATCATTCTAATCCTTAAACTAGATTTTGGGAGCATAAAAACCTATTCCTTTCCAGTGTTGTAGGAGAAATTTTTAAAAAGCAACATATTTCACACTACTCTCTGGTAGTATTGAATTGTGGGCAATGTAACAGAGAGAAATAGGCCAGTAAAGTTAAAGTAGTCCTGGTTCCAGGAGCCCCAAACTCTAATGTAGATTCTATTAATAATGAACTATTAGTCTCTGGAAGTCATTCTGCGATGAATATATATTCTATACCAACCATTAAGATAATGTTTTGTAATAATGTTTGGAAAGAGACTAGTTATGTAAGGCTGAAGGGAAATTTAATGTTAATATAACTTATCACTAAACTAAAACACCAAGGTTTTCTTGGCAAGGCATTTTAAACCATTAGGAGTACTAGTAACCTCAGTGGAATCAAAGAAAAAATACATTTGAAAACTATTATCTTGATGATATACATTTCAGTGATTCCAGAGTGGAGGAGCTACTCTTTTAAAAGCAAAGTTACTATACAGGAAAAATAATTTTTTTCTAAAATATGTTGCTATTGGAAAAAAGAGTTGGCACTAATCAAAAAAAGCATGCTCACCACAAAAGAAGTATACGCTGTTAGGAAGAACTTATATCTAAATCTACTTTAACTGTTTAACGAAAGCATGAAGTGAAATTACCTCATCTATATTACATTCATGTTCTTTACAGAGAACTTCAATAATTCTTGTATCATTTTCTAGTTGTTTTGCTATCCGTGCACTCCTGTTTTGACCTCGTCTGGGTGTTCGAGGTGAACCATTAATGGGTATTACAGCTGTTTCTGTAAAAATGATAAATTAGGTAAGAAAAATTACACATTCCATTGAATAAAACAGTGAAGTATTCTTATTGTAACTAGGAAAGTCAGAAGTAATCTTGTGAACATTCTATTTATTAGCCTGCATTGTAAGAATAACAATTTCATCTTATTTATTAGATATCTTTTAAGTTATATACTGACAGGAGTTTTTGCCATCCCTATTTTTCCCCAAACATCCCCCCAAAAAACTGGAAAACACCTATGGTCCCATAAACAGAGAAGGCCAGAGAAACATCCAATTTATAAACTAATTCTAAGTGTATCCTACCCAGTATGCAAGAGGAAAAAGTGTTTTCTATCTTACAGTCCTAAAAATAATGAGCAAATATTTACAGATTCAATTTCTAATACAAAAACAAATTTTAAAAGTTTTAGTAAATTATGATACTTTTAAAAAACAAATTTCATAAATTAAATTGTATGAAAATAAACTGTGATTTTTCAAAAACTCCCCTGGATTATTCTGGGCACTACTGATTGAAACTGAATATAGGTTCAGCTACTAAAAAGATTTCAGATGATTAAGTATAAAAAGTACTTATTGCTTCTAGACAACTGACAAGAAACTGAGAACACACAAGAACATGTACCATAGGATAAGATCAGCAAAAACTAGACTGTGGGAAACTCAACAGGACTCCAACATGATTGATTGTTTGTTTGTTTATTTATGTTGGTGCTGGGAGTGAACGCAAGGCTTTGTGAATGCTAAGCACACATTCTATCACTCTGGTTTAATAAACAAATTATGAGGAAAAAATAAGAGAAAAATGGAGGAGGAACTTTCTCTTTTTTTCATTTGTTGTCATAGATTGAACTCAGGCCTTCATGCTCTCTACCACTAAACAACATCTCCAGCCTGGAAGAAGAAATTTTGAAAGGAGTATCAACCAATCACAAAGTGTAGATCTTACTTATATTCTGATTCAGCCAATCTACAAAAAAAGTTTAAATTACAGTTATGAGATAAAAAGTATGTATATTTAACAGATACTTGGTGATATTAAAAAATCATTACTAGTTTTTAGATATGATGATAATGGTAATTATCATTATGCATTATGCATTTTAAAAACCAATTACCTTTTAAAGATTCACACTGAAATGATAAGGTATTCAAAGATATGCTTCAAAATAAAGCTGGGGGAACTGGTCAGGGGAAGGGACAATAGACTGGTTCCAGGATCTGTTGAAGCTCTTAACTAATAAGTATATGGAAACTTACACTACTGTCTACTTTTGTATTCATCTGAAATTCTCCATAACAAAACGAATTAAAAATTTACCAAACTCAGTCAATTCAATATCTTATCCTGGTTTCTAATAAACACAGCACTTAAGAGAATTAAATGTAGCTTTGAATTATCCAAAAGAACAAAGATGTCAACCTAAGTTAACACATGACATCAACTTACTAAAGTTATAACACTGAAAAATAAGTGAAGACAGCTAAAGGAAGTTTAAAAAGTTGGGGGAAATTTGAAGTATATTTGTTGTTTTCTATACATAATTTTGAAACTTTCTCCCTTTGTTTACTCCCATTGTTTCAATTCTGCTAAATGAAGTTTCCTGTCTCCTCTACCAAATCATGTTCAAAACATATTGAACATATTCTACTCCACACTTCATTTTTCCATTGTTATTATTAACAAAGATTAATTAAGGCTCAGTCTTTCAGTCACTTCAATAAAACTTTGAGACTTAAATGTTTTGATCTGTCATCTATCATTTTTAGTATTAACACTTTCATCATTTTAGGAGCAAAGAATCAGTCCAGACCTAGTTAAGTTTATATTTTCCTATAGTAAATAAATGATTCTAGAATCCCATAGATAATAGCCTCTTGCTCTTCTTTACTGAGAATACCCTTCCCTAACTTCTTCAACCTAATCTTAACTACTTATTCTTCAACACTCATTTCAAATATCACCTCTTCTATATTTTTTGGTCTTTCAGAGAAAAGTTCTCATTATCTCCTGAGCTACGATAGCACTTCCTTTTTTTTCTCCCAGATCATTTCTACCACATTCTCTGATTAGGTGCTTAACATCTCTTATCTTTCCTTCTATAATTTATACTACCTGAGAGCTGCGTATAGTTCAGATATGGAATGTCCTCCAAAGACCCAGATGTCAAAGGTCTGGCCCCAGCTTGTTGCTATTGGGAGATGATGAAAATCTGTGTATCTATGATCAGCAAAAACTAGACAGTGGGGAACGCAACAGGACTCAAAAGGTGGGACATAGTTAGAGGTCTTAAGATCAATGGGGGCATACCCTTGAAGAGAAGAGTAGGATTCCACCCTTTATCTCTCAGTCTCCCACCATGAAGAGAACAGTTTTGCTCCACCATGAGTCTCTGCCATGATATGCCACCTTGCCACAGGTCCAAAGCAACAGGGCCAAGTGATCATGGACTAGAACCTCCAAAATTGTAATCTAAAATAAACTTTTCTTCTCTATTAAGTTGATTATCTTGGGTATTTGTTAGAGTAATAGAAAGTTGACTAACATAAGGACAGAGTCCACAGCTGATTTATTTTTTATCACCCTTTCAGTTTAGAACCACACTAAACCTACTAGACATTCAATAAACAACCGCTGAAGATAAAGGAGGAGTTTAAATTACTTAAGAAACTTACTATATGGTTCTTTGAGCAGTGCAGGAGGTGAAAGTTTGATAAAATAGTCAAGCACACATAGCATTAACTGAAATGAGATCACCAGATCATCTTCCATTTGTAATACTTCTCCTGAAAATAAAAAAGATTCACATTTTTAAGGAAAGTTAGAAATTGATAGCTTAAGTAACAGAATTGTGGGTATTCATATATTTATTCATTTTATAATCACTAGAAGCATGATAAAAACTATTTTTCTTTTCAAAAAAAATCAGTCATTTAATGGACATATATATATAATTATGAAATTATGAATTAGTATTATCTACCTTGAGAATTTTACACTTAAGTATTATTACTATAATTAATTCCTTACATTTAAAGTAATTTTGCATTTTGCTTTTATAAAACTTATTGTTACAAGCTATACTATTACTTCTGAAAATAATTTTGAAGTATGGTATATGCTAATTTTTAATCCAAATGATTTATGAAACCTCATGTATTTTCAATTCTATCCACCTCCAAAATATTGCAAAGGCTATTAAGAAATAACAAAATTAATATATAACTGTAAGGTTATCTATACATAATTATCCAGCACAAAATCCTAAAATTTAATACACTACATATATAGTAGAAGGATACGAGGAAATAACTACATATAATAGATGCCTGAGAAAAACAGTGTAGCTAAATATGATTTGCATACTTTCTTATGACTCTAATATTTCTAAAAGAGCACTTTCTTTCTTCTGGGTATATGCTAAACTAGGAGTAATCCCAACAAATATTGATAGAACAGAAAATATGTGAGAAAATTGGTAATCAGAATTAAGAAAGTTTTCTAGATATTGAGGTATGATGTGAAAAGGTTCACAATACACTAAGAAGTTATTCAGAAATATCACAGAGGTGAAGACTGTTATCAAGCACTTCTAGGTAAAAATAGTAGAATGAAGTCAGATCAGAGAATCTTTCTTCTCCAATATCTAATAAAAATGAAAGGGTAAAAATGTATTGGTTAAGTGCAAGTACCAATATATAATCTGACGGTAACTCAGAGGGAATCTTCATCTTTTTCTTCTTCTGACTTGAAAGGATTAGAAATTGTTAAGAAAAGGGTAAAATGGAAGAAACAAACGACTATAGTCAGTTGATAAAGATTCCTGTATGCTGCACTCAAGTGGGATCAATATGAATCCCAACACAATCCTGTTTTAGAAAAAGGAATTATATACATTCTAACAAAAACTCAAAAAAACAAAGGCTCACATCACTCCAGATGAATTCTCTACTGTCTTCCTTACCTTCTGAATAAAAGTAGGTATAATAAAAATACCTGATGGCTTACTATAATTCTTTGGGGAACACAAACATGTCACAGATAAAATGCAAGGTGACTAAAGGGAAATTCACTCATACTATATCAGAGGAAACAATATCAAGTCAGGGTTGCCCCAGCAAGATAAGGGACAAAAACACAATTATTATGCAAACATATTCTAGAAAAGAAAAAAGTAAAATCACATTACAGAAAGAGAAAAAAATCAGAGAATCCAATGTGGAAGAGAATCTAAAAAATAAAATGACCTATGAGTTCTTGCACTAATAACCTAATGAATTCAAATTATATAAAAATAAGGGACTGGACAAGTTAAGAAAAAAACTAAAAGTCAATAACACTGTTACAAAAACAATTTAGCTGAAAACAGAAGAAAAACTTGAGATTAAAAACAGTCAACACACAAGAAAAAGACATAAGATTTGAATAAAATGGGAGAAGATAGTAAACATGGAAGACAAAAAAAAATCCAATGCAAGACAGTAAATGTATCTGAAACAAAAGAGAATAATTTGGAATATTCTAAAATACAGTTTAGTAAGGTTTCTCTGAAAACAACACAATCTCTAATTTAAAAAGGAACACGGTGTTCTGAGAAAAATTAATGCAGAATAATAAAAATCAAGAGACATCCTAGTAAAAATATTAACCCTCAAGTTAAAAAACAAAGAGAGAGTAAAAAAAAAAAAAATAAACAGAATTCTTCAAGTATTTAGGAACTAATAGAGGGGAAAATTAAGCTAACCTCAAATTTGACAACAACACTGTTTATTTAATGCCCAAAAACAGGGTCTGAGAGAAAAAAAAAAGGCCTACTTAAAAAAATCCTCAATGGTATAATCTAACCAGCTAAGAAATGAATCAGAATAAAGAATAGAAATTGAAAAGCTATAATAAAGGAATTATGGTAAACTTAGGATCCATGTAAACACAAAACTGAGACAAACGAAGTGTAACAATTATAATTATAGGCAGAATACAAATGTTACAATCTTTGATAATGAAATAACAATAAAATTAGCTATTCTGAAAGTGGGGAGACAGAAGGTTGGTAGGACAAGTGAGAATACTAACATTCTTCTTCAAAATGCATTAATATATATTGCTTCAAACCAAAATACAAAGAAAATAAAAATTCCAACCTTACTTTTTTTCATGACACTTTTTCATAAATTTCAGAGAAATATTTTAAGAAATAACACCAAAGTGACAAAACACCTAATTTAGGCAACAATTTCCATTTATCTTTTCTTCTGTATAATTTGAATAAAATTAGAGTTTCTATTTTAAAGACTGCACTATAGTGTGATCCCATTTTTAGAAAATTGTATGTTTGTGAATGCACTAATCTACTCATTGTTTTTATCAAAATATATACAAAGATATACCTGGAATAATAATCATATAATTTTAATGATGGTTATTCTTGAGATTTTTGATGATTTTTCTTTGTACCTTACTGTATTGTTTAAATTATTTATCATAAGCGAATATCATTTTTATAAGACAGTAAATCCTTACTATAAAAAAGAAGAGAGGGCTGGAGTGTAGCTCAGAGCGCTTGTCTAGCATGCATAAGAGCCCTGGGTTCAATCCCTAGCACAGGAGGAAAAAAAAAAAAGGAAGGAAAGAAGGAAGGAATGTTACAAAAAATTTCAAAGGTGTTTCCATTACTATTATTACAAGAAGTTGTAGCAGTTAATAATCTATGCTAAGAATGAAGTAGGGAGTATATTATGTGAATAAAAGTTTTTGCACTTTATCCACAAGAACACCAATTTCATTACTGCATTTGAAACATCAGCATGTAATAAACATAGTGAATTTACCTTTTGCTAGTAAAAACGTGATCCAAGAAACTTTTAGCACCAACACAGAACTTATTTCAGTAGATATCCTAGTAAATAAATAGAAAGCAGGAAAAAAATTTTAACAGTGACTAAGTTTTTCAACTATACCTTTGGAGTGGTTTGTTTTGTTTTGCTTTAAATTACAGACCTGAATTAAATGCATAAAAGAATACGGATCCATTTTCAGTGCACAACTGATACCTGAACTCTTATTTATCTCAATTCATTTGGTATCTCTACCAAGATATTATATTTAGCCCATAAAACAGCATATGCTTTGTAAAGAAACTACTGAATATCTGAATTGTAATTTAAAAATATACAAAGGTGGGCTGGGGTCGCGGTTCAGTGGTACAGTGCTTGCCTGGCATGTGTGAGGCAATGGGTTCAGTCCTCAGTCACACATAAAAAAAAATTAATTAAATAAAGGTATTGTGTCCATCTACAACTAAAAAATATTTTATATATATAATATATATTTTATATATATATGATATAATATACTTGGTTTATTTTAATACTTGTTTGCTCTTTGTTTTCTAATTAAAATCAACACTGTAAGCAGAAAAATGAAGGTTTACATGACTCCAATTTGCCAATTTAAAACTTAGCCTTGATAATTTTTCCAAAGACATTCACTTGTTGTAATTATTAGACACTTATCAATTAATTAATAGATATACAATTTCCCTTTATATCAGTCATCTTCAATACTTTACTTCAGTGGGGCAGGATACCTTCTATCCTACTCATTCGCTTCCAAAGAAAATCTCTGGAGTTTCACATGGATATACTGTTAGGGCATGCATTATAAATTTAAAAAATAATTTGGGAATTTTAATACAAATCTTCATATTTATTCATATGCAAAAATTATGCTGTCTTGTTAATAAAGTATCTGTGAGAGACCATCAATAAAGATTTAATCAATGAACTGGATTTTTTCCTCAAGGTTGGCAATATGTTGCACTGAATCAATTTCTACCTTATTAGTTCTCCTTTGTAGCACAAGGCATATATTTTTTTATAGGATAAAATATCTACATAGGACTTTGTGTCCTTAACTTATATGCTATTAAGATAGGAACTTGGGGATAAAGGGAGAGATTCTGAGTCTCAGAGAAAGTGCCCATAAACCACTGACATGACAACTGCAACTCCTGAGCAACATGCCCTTGGCCAGATGCCCCTAATCCATGTCCTTGTAACATGAGGGCAATGCATAAGTACAGGGAAAACTAGCCTGAAATTATGTAATTCTACCCTAGTTCCACATCTAATCCAGCCCCCAGAACATGTTCCTCTATAAATATTAACATCCATCCTTCAAGGGATTGCCTTCTCTTCCTCTAGAGATAACCCGCATTCTCCCTTGAATACATACTTCTTGCTTTACCCCAAAGGCATTTTTCTTGCAACTCTCACATTCTCCCTTGAATACGTATCTAAATAAACTTCTGAATATCTTCCTAAATAAACCTCTGTGTGTGCCTTTGACTGACACATGCTGACATTCTTTTCAGTCACGTATGCCATGAACCCCACTGGTGCTGAGTCAAGTTCCCCCTTCTCTCTGGGAACTCCTTGGACCTTTTTCAGAGACTTCTTCTCCCATGACACTATCATCAATCAAAATAATCTTAATTTTGTCAATATGTCTGAGACTATTCCAGAAAAACCTTTTAAAAAAACAAACAAACAAACAAACAAAATATGCTCTAAACTACTTACGAACTGCTGGGTTGTTTCAAGTATATATGTTCACATGTCCTAAAAGGAAGAAATAATTTTGTTAACATTGTGGTATTTTTTAAAAAGTTATTTTAAAAATATTTTCATAATACAGAAATCATAGCAATGCTATCATACTTTATTCACCTTACTTTAAGTAGTACACATTTTGAAAACAAAAATATGTATAGCATTATGAAACAAAGCAATTTTCCTAATTTGTGACATTTCAAATCACAGTAATATCTAATGAGAAAAAGACTGGATCCAATATGCTTTTTTTTTTAACTCAAAATGTATTTTATAATTGATGATCTGGTTAGAATCTCAGATCGGGTCATAAATAATGACTATTTAACTAATAGTCACATATATAGTCTACCCTGTAATAAACAGGCTTTGGTATTACAGTTTATCTTCCCAATTACTCTTCAGAAAAAGGTACAAATAAGACAGAAAAAAAAAAAATCCCTGTTGACCCAAGGCCAGTAAAGTTAAGGCTAAATTATCTCATATGAAAAGAAAATAAAAATTTTAAATCTGTATTACAAAGGCCTGAGTGGTCTTTTAAGACCAAATCTGACTATGCCACGTGCCAGTTTAAAAAAACCACTGAATGACTTTCCATTGCCTGTGGTGCAAAGTCCAAACTCCCTACCAAAGTAGTGATCCCTTCCTAACTTTCAGGCATGAGCAATATCAAAGTACCTCCTGCTATTACTTGGGCTTTGTATACATGCTAACTCTGCCTAGCATGTTCAGTCCCATTCCCCATCCCCACCTGCCATTCTGCCTGGTAAATTTCTATTTATCCTTTAAACACAATTTAATATTGTCTTCTTCACTGTTTTTCCCCCTACAAAATCTGCACTACAGTTATCCTTCTGACTAGCTTAAGGTATATAATTTAATACTTTGCCCACTGCACAATATGTTGGCAAGATAAAAGATGTCTTTAAAATTTCCAGCATATACTTTTGCCTAGCTTGAGAGCTGCAAAGCCAATCAGGATTATGTTTAGGATTATTAAATGTGTTTTCATAAGCAGTTGATATAGGAAACAGTTCAAAATTGCTTTCTTCTTGGGTCTGATTCATTAAAACAAACAGTTCCCAAGAGTTAAAACTCTAATTAACATAGGTAATTCTATATGCAAGCTTTTAAGCTGTGTTTTGATTTTAAAACTATAGAAAACATAAAGCATATTGTCACATTAAGGAGCAATTTGTCTAAATTCAGAGCTTTTGTAAAACTGCTTTAAAATGTTAAAGCAGAAGGAAACCAGTGCATAAAAAGAAATAAAAGAAAGTTATAGGTATGGAGATGTATTTTTGGTAAGGAAGGTTAAAAGGAAAAGGGAATGCTTTCAGATGAACATGGATTTAGTATGATAAAGCAAAAATTCTGTCCTAAAATAAAATGACTAGACTCTTCCAAGATGGGAAAAAGAAAGACAGAACAGGAGCTAAAGATGCAAACAAGTTATACAGGGTCTAGGTGGACTGCAGAGAGTTTGTGAAAAGGCAGGTATGGTAGAAGGAGGCTTACATGTGACTGATAGGCTATAACTTGAAAGTTATTGAAAGGATTTTCTAGGATCAGAATTTGGTGCAATAATGTGAGGTCAGAATCTATTTCTCTACATTAGAATCAACAGGGTTTTCTTGAAGTATTGATCTGCTTTGGATAACATTTTCAGGGAGCTGGCTTAAAGAGCAGAGATTTTTGTGCTTTATCAAGATAATTTCATGTGTTTTCTGCTGACTTCTAGGTTTTCATTACTTTCTAAGATTTCAGAGGATTAAGGTTTATTCAAGCATTTGTTTTAAAATCTTAATCACATTATAGATCTGGTTAAATGAACCAGATTATTAAATTACTAGAATATATTTGACACCCTATGTGTTTAAAGATATGCACACAACTGTATTTGAGGTTTGTCTAAATGTTATGCAAAGTTTGTATAGTTAAAGTTGTACAAGTCTAATATATGCAAGGTAACTGATCAGTGCTCTTTAATACAATATGCAGCATATCTGGGCCTTCAACATACAAAATGTCAATAAAACTTTTGGCATTCCTGCCACTGTATGCATTGACCGAATCAGTGTTTTATTATTGTATACACGAGCGGCCCTATCAGGTAGGAAATATATTGTACTGTTTCCTAAACTTATAAGAAGTATAAAGCTATTTGATTTTTGTCAGCACTCTTAACCTAAGAAGATGTGCTAAAGGCAAAGTCATAAAATTATAGCTATCCCTAATGAGCTATGAATTTTAAATTTCACTTCAAAAGTAAAGGCTAGATTAATATATAAAAAGGACTTCCGTGTAGCTATGATACTTACTACTGTCTTCTTTGTATGTTAAAAGTACTTTCCCAAGTATACCAGTCTTCTAAATGCAAAGTTTAGGAGAATATTTTACCAAGCTGGTGTATTCCAAACTAAATTTTTTTATAGGGACAGTCTTCTTCAAGTTTATATTTGCATGCATTATAATTGTATTATAATGATCATCTTTAAACAAAAATAATTAGATATGCCCAAACACTGCACTCCAAGCAGCATCACTATGATAATCACAAGATTGGACACTTCACTCAGGCAGTACATCTGCAAACTAGTATATTCTACTTCATTTTTTAAAATAATTTTTTAGTTGTCAATGAACCTTTATTTTATTTATGTATATGTGGTGCTGAGAATTGAACCCAGTGCCTTACACTTGCTAGGCAAGTGCTCTACCACTGAGCCACAACCTCAACCCTCTACTTCATTTTCTCAACATTTCATTCATTCTAAAAGACATAATTGGATGGGGATTTATTTATATCATTTAATATTATGTAATGGGATAAAAGTAACTGGCCTTGTAGGTGTTCAGCAAACTGAGACATTGAGGCCAAAATCAAGAGAATAACAAGGGCAGTCAATACTTTGGCCCTCCAAGGTCAGCCAGGACCCAGGGGACAACAAAATTCCTCTAAAGGGCCCTGGAACTCTGGTAAGTCACCCAAATTCCCTCTCAGGGTGATCTCAAAGACCCTAGAGACTAGGAGCCAACCAATGTAAAGTCTGTGAAGAGAAGGATAATTAGAGAGGAAAATGTCCCTAACATTTCCAAAGGGAAATCACATGGCTAGTTAAGACCCTCACCCATCCAGGCAGACAGCACAACTGGTAGAGGAAAAAACAAAGGGAGACAAGAGACTCCTCCCAAGGCCCTAAAATATAATCCCTGAGGAGCCTCAATTGACCTTAATAGTAAGAACGGAAAAGGCTGATTTTGGGCAAATGTAAGGGTTATTTATTTTAAATGCCCAGTGGGGGAAGTATAATCAAAAGCAAATGTGTTATTACAGGGATAAAAGTCATACATAAAAGGCTGGATTTGACTTTAGGGATCTTAATTCCAAAGTTGGGACCCATCCCAGGACCAGTAGCCTATTTCTACAAATAGATACATGCTGTGACTCAAAAATGACCAAACAGCTTGAGAACAATAGCAGCACAGTTAATGAGGCCTCTAAACTGATTTGGGAATACCTACATAGATAACAAGCTATAACAAAATCCAGAATCCCAGTATATATTTAAACATGCTATAAGACAGACTCTTGCAGGGACTATAGAGGAAGTAGCATTGCTTACTCCCTGAGACAGCTTATTTACTATGAAATAACACTAAAAGTTTAACTAAGGCTGAACTAGGCCCTATAGAGAGACAGAGAGAGAGAAGGAGGGAGAAGGAAAGGGCAGGGAGAGAGAGAAAAAAAAAAAGAGAAGAGAAGAATAGAGAAGAGAAGATAAGACACACTGACTAGCCTATAGCTCACTAAATTCCTTGGCCATTACTGTGGTCAAAAATAGGAAAGCATTAGATTTTTTCTTAACAGAAGGGGAAAGGATTTGTCCACTCTTAAACTCTACCTGTTAGATTTGGGTTAACACTTCAGGACAAGCAAGAGTTTAACATTAGGAAAATATAAAAGGTTTGAAACCTTATAGCTATAAAAATATAATAAGGATCTATGGAAGGCAAACAACAAATACTACCTAATCTTACCTACCTTCTACCACTTTTAGGGTTAGTCCCCAACATCCTATTTCTGATTTGGGGGCCTTGCCTTTTTAACATGCTTATAAGATTTGTGTCTTCCAGGTTTCACTGGTTTCCAAGTTAAGCTGGTGATCTCTCTGTTTTCAACTCATCCCAGACAGAGTTTGCACCTTCAATCATCCCCTTTAGCTCAAGCAGGTAGAGATTTTATAACCTTTAGGGATAAGTAGGATCAATATCCATATATAGGCAGCTATAAGAAGACTGAGAAGACTTTGTCGTTTTCCCCTTAGGAAGAGGGAGAAAAAAATCTCTCAGGGGGAAATAAGACAGAGAGGGACCATTAAGGGACAAGAAAACAGATAAGCTCTGAGGGTAAAAACATGTTATTAAAAGTCTTTTCCTACTCTACAACTCCTACAATGTATGGAATTTGCCTTTTTTTTTTTTTTTTTTTTTTGTTAAGCACTTTTTAATTTTGGATACCACAGGGCTTAGTCCTGGTCCTCTTCCATCCTCTATCTAAACTCACTCTTAGATGATATCATCCTGTCTCATAGCTTGACATACTATCTATTATGCCAACAACCACCAAACTGTATATAGTTTAGACCTCTCTCCTGAACTTGACTTTTGTATCTGATTGCCTACTCAATATCTTCATTTGGTTTCATAATATCTCAAATGCAAACATCTATCAAATTGAGTGAAACGAGCCAGTGGAAGTTTAGGAGCATGAGTGACATGATCTGATTCTCATTTTAGTAAGCTCACTGTGGTTGCTGTTGAAAATAAACTGAATGGGACAAGATTAGAGACAGGGAAATCAACTAAGAAACTCTTATATTACACTCCTATAACAAGTAAAAATCTTCCATTACAGAGTTCTGCTTTTTCTACCTTCAAAATATATCCAGAATCAGACTACTTTTTTTTTTTTGGTACTGGGGATCGAACTCAGGGCCTTGTGCTTGCGAGGCAAGCACTCTACCAGCTGAGCTATCTCCCCAGCCCCAGACTACTTTTTACTACCACCATTTCCATTCTATTCTGAATCATCTCTCATTTGGATTAATGCTAGTTTGCTAACTTGAATTTCACCTTCCATTCTTTTTTTTTTTTTTTCACCTTCCATTCTTGTCCTCTTTTTTTTTTTATTTTTTTTTATTTTTTTTATTTTTTATTTTTTTATTTTTTTTACGTTTACATAGGGTAATGATGTTTATTTTATTTTTCCCCTCCCCCCCACCCCTCCCACCCCTCTTTTCCCTCTACACAGTCCTTCTTTCCTTCATTCTTACCGCTCTCCTTAGCCTAACTCTAAACCTAACCCTAAATCTAATGCTAGCCCCTCCCACCCCCCATTATATGTCCTCATCCGCTTATCAGCGAGATCATTCGTCCTTTAGTTTTTTGAGATTGGCTTATCTCACTTAGCATGATATTCTCCAATTTCGACCATTTGCCTACAAATGCCATAATTTTATCATTCTTCATTGCGGAGTAATATTCCATTGTATAAATATGCCACAGTTTCTTTATCCATTCATCAACTGAAGGGCATCTAGGTTGGTTCCACAATCTGGCTATGGTGAATTGAGCAGCAATGAACATTGATGTGGCTGTATCTCTGTAGTATGCTGATTTTAAGTCCTTTGGGTATAGGCCAAGGAGTAGGATAGCTGGGTCAAATGGTGTTTCCATTCCAAGCTTTCTGAGGAATCTCCACACTGCTTTCCAGAGTGGCTGCACTAGTTTGCAACCCCACCAGCAATGTATGAGTGTTCCTTTTTCACCACATCCTCGCCAACACCTATTGTTGCTTGTATTCTTGATAATCGCCATTCTAATTGGGGTGAGATGAAATCTTAGGGTGGTTTTGATTTGCATTTCCCTTATTACTAGGGATGTTGAACATTTTTTCATATATCTGTTGATTACTTGTACATCTTCTTCTGTGAAGTGTCTGTTCATTTCCTTAGCCCATTTGTTGATTGGATTATTTGTATTCTTCGTGTAGAGTTTTTTGAGTTCTTTATAGATTCTGGAAATTAGCGCTCTATCTGAGGTATGGTTGGCAAAGATATTCTCCCACTCTGTAGGCTCTCTCTTCACATTTCTGATAGTTTCCTTTGCTGAGAGAAAGCTTTTTAGTTTGAATCTATCCCAGTTGTTTATTCTTGCTTTTATTTCTTGTGCTATGGGAGTCCCGTTAAGGAAGTCTGATCCTGAGCCAACAAGTTGAAGATTTGGACCTACTTTTTCTTCTATAAGATGCAGGGTCTCTGGTCTGATTCCGAGGTCCTTGATCCATTTTGAGTTGAGTTTTGTGTAGGGTGAGAGATAGGGGTTTAATTTCATTCTATTGCATATAGTTTTCCAGTTTTCCCAGCACCATTTGTTGAAGAGGCTATCTTTTCTCCATTGCATATTGTTGGAACCTTTGTCTAGTATGAGAAAATTGTATTTATTTGGGTTTGTGTCCATGTCCTCTATTCTGTACCATTGATCTACCTGTCTATTTTGGTACCAATACCATGCCGTTTTTGTTACTATTGCTTTGTAGTAGAGTTGAAGATCTGGTATTGCAATACCCCCTGCTTCGCTCTTGCTACTGAGGATTGCTTTAGCTATTCTAGGTTTTTTATTCTTCCAGATGAATTTCATAATTGCTTGCTCTATTTCTGCGAGGTACATCATTGGGATTTTAATTGGAATTGCATTGAATCTGTATAGCACTTTAGGTAGTATAGCCATTTTGACGATATTAATTCTGCCTATCCAGGAACATGGGAGATCTTTCCATCTTCTAAGGTTTTCTTGAATTTCTTTCTTTAGTGTTCTGTAGTTCTCATTGTAGAGGTCTTTCACCTCTTTTGTGAGATTGATTCCCAAGTATTTTATTTTTTTCGATGCTATTGTGAATGGGGTTGTTTTCCTAATTTCTCTTTCTGAAGATTCATCACTTATGTATAAAAATGCATTGGATTTATGAGCATTGATCTTGTAACCTGCAACTTTACTGAATTCACTTATGAGTTCTAAAAGTTTTCTGGAGGAATTTCCAGGTTCCTCTAAATATATAATCATGTCATCAGCGAACAGGGATAGTTTGAGTTCTTCTTTTCCTATTCGTATCCCTTTAATTTCTTTGGTTTGTCTGATTGCTCTGGCTAGAGTCTCAAGGACGATGTTGAATAGAAGCGGTGAAAGAGGGCATCCCTGCCTTGTTCCAGTTTTTAGGGGGAACGCTTTCAGTTTTTCACCATTTAGAATGATATTAGCCATGGGCTTAGCGTAGATTGCCTTTATAATGTTTAGGAATGTTCCCACTACCCCAATTTTTTCTAGTGTTTTGAGCATGAAGGGATGCTGTATTTTATCAAATGCTTTTTCTGCATCTATTGAAATAATCATGTGATTCTTAAAGTCTGTTGATATGGTGAATGACATTTATTGATTTCCGAATGTTGAACCAACCTTGCATCCCTGGGATAAAACCCACTTGATCATGGTGCACTATCTTTTTAATATATATTTGTATGCGATTTGCTAAAATTTTGTTGAGAATTTTTGCATCAATATTCATTAAAGATATTGGTCTGAAATTTTCTTTCCTCGATGTGTCTCTGTCTGGTTTAGGTATCAGGGTGATATTGGCTTCATAGAACGAGTTTGGTAGGGTTCCCTCCTCTTCTATTTCATGGAATAGTTTGAGGAGTATTGGAATGAGCTCTTCTTTAAAGGTTTTGTAGAACTCGGCTGAGAACCCATCTGGTCCTGGACTTTTCTTTGTTGGTAGGCTTTTGATGACCTCTTCTATTTCATTGCTTGAAATTGATTTATTTAAGTTGTGTATGTCCTCCTCGTTCAGTTTAGGTAGTTCATATGTCTCTAGAAATTTGTTGATGTCTTCGAGGTTTTCTGTTTTGTTGGAGTATAGATTTTCGAAATAGCTTCTAATTATGTTTTGTATTTCACTCGTGTCTGTTGTGATGTTTCCTTGTTCATTCCGAATTTTAGTAATTTGAGTTTTCTCCCTCTTTCTCTTTGTTAGTGTGGCTAAGGGTTTATCAATTTTATTTATTTTTTCAAAGAACCAACCATTTATTTTGTTAATTTTTCCGATTGTTTCTTTTGTTTCGATTTCGTTGATTTCGGCTCTGATTTTAACGATTTCCTGTCTTCTACTACTTTTGGTATTGGTCTGCTCTTCTTTTTCTAGTGCTTTGAGCTGTAGTGTTAAGTCGTTTATTTGTTGATTTCTACTCCTTTTTTTGAATGCACCCCATGAAATAAATCTTCCTCTAAGTACTGCTTTCATAGTGTCCCAGAGATTTTGATATGATGTGTCTTTGTTCTCGTTTACTTCTAAGAATTTTTTTATTTCCCTCCTGATGTCTTCTGTTATCCATTCATCATATAATAGTGTATTATTTAGTCTCCAGGTATTGGAGAAGTTTCTGTTTTTTATTCTGTCATTTATTTCTAATTTCAATCCATTATGATCTGATAGAGTACAAGGTAGTATCTCTATCTTCTTGTATTTGCTAACAGTAGCTTTGTGGCATAAAATATGGTCTATTTTAGAGAAGGATCCATGTGCTGCAGAGAAGAAAGTGTATTCGTTCTTTGTTGGATGGTATATTCTATATATGTCCGTTAAGTCTAAATTGCTGATTGTGTTGTTGAGATCTATAGTTTCTTTATTCAATTTTTGTTTGGACGATCTATCCAGTGGTGAGAGAGGTGTGTTAAAATCGCCTAGTATTATTGTGTTGTGGTCTATTTGATTTCTGGAATTGAGAAGGATTTGTTTGACGTACGTGGATGAGCCAATGTTCGGGGCATAGATATTTATGATTGTTATGTCTTGCTGGTTTATGCTTCCCTTAAGCAGCATGTAATGTCCTTCTTTATCCCTTCTGACTAGTTTTGGTTTGAAGTCCACATTATCTGAGATGAGGATGGATACTCCAGCTTTTTTGCTGTGTCCGTGTGCATGGTATGTTTTTCCCCATCCTTTCACCTTTAGTCTATGGGTGTCTCTTTCTATGAGATGAGTCTCTTACAGGCAGCATATTGTTGGATTTTTCTTTTTAATCCAATCTGCCAGTCTGTGTCTTTTGATTGATGAATTCAGGCCATTAACATTCAGGGTTATTATTGTGATATGATTTGTATTCCCAGTCAATTGACTCATATTTGTTTTTGACATGATTTGGTTTCTCCTTTATTTGGCTATTCCTTTAGGCTAGCGCCTCCTGTTGCTGATTTGCATCGTTGTTTTTCATCTCTTCCTCATGGAATATTTTGCTAAGAATGTTCTGTAATGCTGGCTTTCTTTTTGTAAATTCCTTTAGCTTTTGTTTATCATGGAAGGATCTTATTCATCGTCAAATTTGAAGGTAAGTTTGCTGGGTATAAGATTCTTGGTTGGCATCCGTTTTCTTTCAGGGCTTGGTATATGTTGTTCCAGGCCCTTCTAGCTTTTAGGGTCTGGATTGAAAAATCTGCTGATATTCTTATTGGTTTCCCCCTGAATGTAATTTGGTTCTTTTCTCTCGCGGCCTTTAAAATTCTGTCTTTATTTTGTATGTTAGGTATTTTCATAATAATGTGCCTTGGTGTGGGTCTGTTGTAATTTTGTATGTTTGGAGTTCTATAAGCCTCTTGTACTTGGTTTTCCATTTCATTCTTCAGATTTGGGAAATTTTCTGTTATTATTTCATTGAATAGATTGTTCATTCCTTTGGTTTGTTTCTCTAAGCCTTCCTCAATCCCAATAATTCTTAAATTTGGCCTTTTCATGATATCCCATAATTCTTGTAGATTCTGTTCATGATTTCTTACCATCTTTTCTGTTTGGCCAACTTTGCTTTCAAGATTAAATAATTTGTCTTCAGTGTCTGAGGTTCTGTCTTCCAGGTGTTCTATCCTATTGGTTATGCTTTCTATGGAGTTTTTAACTTGGTTTATTGTTTCCTTCATTTCAAGGATTTCAGTTTGGTTTTTTTTTCAGTATCTCTAACTCTTTATTGAAATGATCTCTTGCTTCCCGTATTTGGTCTTTTAACTGTTGATTGGTGCGATCATTTAATGCCTGCATTTGCTCTTTCATCTCCTCCTTCAATGCCTGCATTTGCTCTTTCATCTCCTCATTAGCTTCCCTGATCGTTTTAATTACGTACATTCTGAACTCCCTTTCTGACATTTCTTCTGCTCTGCTGTCATTGGGTTTTATTGATGTAGTATCTAGGTTTGTTTGGGACATTTTCTTCCCTTGTTTTCTCATATTGGTCAGTTGTCAGTGGGACCCTGAGATATTGCAGTTTTCCACTATTGGCTTATAGTGTCCTGGTAGATTTCCAGTGTATCACCTCCCAGCCTTCAGTAGCCTAATGTCTTGGAGGAATCTGATAAAGCAGGTCATCCGAAGAAAACTGCCCCTAGCCCCCTACTGGTTCCACGGTTTGGAACTGGCTCTGTGCGGAAATGCTCTCACTGTGGGCCTGCACCGTGCAGCTGGCCTTGTGGGAAGAGCCCACTGCCGGAGTGTGGAAGGCTACCTTGGGAAGACTCTAGCTGCCCTGCCCGGCTCCGCTAAGCCACCTCTATCTAGGCCTGCCACCCGGGCTGAGCTTTACCCAGTGGGCAGACTCACCCGTGGCTCTATTTCAGTCCGAGTCTCTCAATGCCTCCCCCTCTTAGCTCCTGGGTTCTGGAGCGACCGGGGGTGCAGTCTCCCTCTAGGCCGCCATCTTGGATCGCCCCATGAAGAGAGCCCGCAGCCGGAGTGGGCAGAGCCGCCTGAAGAGGTCTCCGGCTGCCCTGCCCTGATCCCTGAGGCTGCCTGCAGATCGAGGCTCTCCACTGGTTCTTTGCCGGAGTACACTGCGCTGCAACGGCTCTGGGACTCGGAGCCTGCTCTGGTCAGAAAGGCTCTCACTAGCAGGCCAGTTCCGTTCTGAGAACCTGGAGAAGCTGGCTGTGTGGGCGGGGCCCACCGCCGGAGTGCGCAGGGCTGCCTGTGGATGACTCTAGCTGCCCTGCCCGGCTCCGATAAGCCACCTCTATCTGGGCCTGCCACCCGGGCCGAGCTTTACCCAGTGGGCAGACTCACCCGTGGCTCCACTTCAGTCCGAGTCTCTCAATGCCTCCCCCTCTTAACTCCTGGGTTCTGGAGCGACCGGGGGTGCAGTCTCCCTCTAGGCCGCCATCTTGGATCGCCCCGAATTTGCCTTTTCTTTCTCTCCTATTCTTAATCAAATCAACCAGAGACCAGATGTAGGATTGGCACCTAGACGCCTCCAAAAATTTTGCCCATCTCAGCTACTTGATAAAAAGTTGGCCTCTTCTTTTGATTTTTCTGTCCCTCAATGCAGTCTCCCCTTCTCCTTAAGGTAAAACTCCCCAAATAGTCTTGCTTGTGTGTTTATACTCTGCCTAATTTCATTTCTATTGTTGTTGGATCAAAAGTTCCCATTTCCAGTTTCATAAATACATATAAGTAGTCTACTAAGTTCAGGAAATGCTGGACTCAGTAACTTAGAATCCTGGGTTGTCAATGTACACTGTAACTGTGTAGAGAAGGCTATGCGGAGTTTCTTATGTTGGGCAGAAACTTTTTATTTAGCTAATATTCATGGCAAGTTTATTATTATATTTACACCAGGCACCGGACTCAGAACTGTCTATGCATTATCTCACTAAATATATTAAAACAGATAAGCACTACCATCAGCGTAATATATAATTAGAAAACTAAGCCCTAAAGTTAGACAACTCACTTGTTCAAGATCATATATGACAAGTTGGAGTCTAAATTGGAATTCAAATCTGTCTGGCTCAAAAGACTCCATTCTTCTCCACTAAGCTCAACTACAGCTTTCCTTTTTTGGTAGGACATCATACTAGACTACTGTTCTATAGAAAGTTTTTTGGGAATTTTAATCTTGTGTTCTATTCACCAAGTTGGAAATACTGCTGTTACTAACTAGCCTTCAGGAAAAACACAAGGAGTAGGATGTAGGAAGATCCTGAGCACTCCAGAACTGTCCATATAATATTTTAAAGCTTTCACATTCTGTTTCTTTCCCCCATCATTTCACACTAACTACTTAAACTCCTCAAAATAAAGACAAGAAATAAATATGCATTTTTAATAGAATCTTAACATAAATCTGAATGTAAAAAGAAAGAATGCCAGCTTACTTGATTTGCTTATTGATCATTACCCCTTATTTATAGAAAAAGATGGCAAATCACCTAAACAAAGTAAACTGTAAAATGTGGAATACTTATTAGGTCATTCCACTTTCTAATACCCTTTTTAACTCTCCCTAAGCCTCCAGCAGAATCAAATACAAATTCATCAGAAGATGTTGAAAAAAGCAAAACAGAAACTAATATCAAAGCAGATTCCTAATCTCAGACAACAGAGTAAAATAACTAGAAGTATCCAATTAAAATTAGTATGGCTAGAAAAAAAAAATAGGGACTGTACCCTCAACCACTCCTAGCCCCAAAACTGCCTATGTAGAAATAATGTGATGATTATACATTTTTAAAATACTAATCTGTATAGAGTAGATTTTTTTCACTACTGGCTTAAAGAAGTCCTTGCTTACTTTTTCCATTATAGAGGTAATAATACATCCCCCTTACCAATGAAAACAGCAATTGCAATTTTAGTCAACTTCTTTTCAATCATCTCATTCTATGCATTAATGGTCTGGTCTCTTCCTTACACACAGTCACAGTATGTGACTATGACTTTATATACATTTACTTATTTACACATGATCATAGTATGTCCTGCTTTATTTGCTTAACATTAGAAGCATGTTGGTTCTGATCAAAGTTAATTTTATAATCATACTTTTTTTTCCTTTTTGTAATGTTGCGGAATAAACCTAGGACCTCATGCATGCTAGGCAAGCACTCTGCCACTGAGTTACATTCCCAGTCCTTAATTGTACTATTTTATGCTTAGATTATATTTTAAATGTTTTATTGTTTAACCTCAGTTGTAAAGAAATACATTGTTTCTAATTTTTCATTACTCTAAATAATACTGTGACAAAAATCCTCTACAGCTTAGGATCATATTTGGGATCATGTTCTTATGATAAGCTCCCAGATATGAATTAAGTGGTTATAAACAAATTTAAAGGACAGAAACAAAATTAAAAGTCATTATTAAATGACAAAAGAATTATATACAAGTCTATATGATCAATTTAACATAAAAAGATATCCTAAGAAGTATAAAAAGTGATTATATCTAACACTGAAATTTGGGTTGATTGACATTTTCTTACTAATGCTTTTCTATGCTTTTCAAGTATTCTATAATTAGTTCAAATTTCTTATGCAATTACTTAAGTCATTTCTTTAATAATAAAAAGTTCCCTAAGCATAAAGCTTCTACTTCAAGAAAGGGCTTTAAAAAAAAAAAAGGGATAGTCAATTGCTATTATATTTAAAACACAGGAAGAAATACTCCCTCAAGTCCCAGGCCAGTTTTTGTTTGTTTTTGTTTTTTCTATTTTTCTTAACCTCATATCATTTCTGAAGTTCTAGTAACATACCAATAAAGAAGAAAGGGGAAAAAAATAGATGCATGCTTCTAAGATGTTTCCTTCCAGTCTTGTCTCCATCATTATTCTCCCCAGAATATTTAAGGACACAGAGTTCTTTTTCTTTTTTCCCTTCTCCCTTACATGCCATATTAAGGGCTACAATGCTTGGATTAGGAGACTACAGTTTGTATGAAAAGGCTATCAAAACTTAATTCAAGCTTATTTCTTATTCTCCAAGTTGAACAGTAATGGTGAAATCTCTTCTAGATTACCAACAGTACACAAATCATAACTTAGTAATATAGGTCACATACACCTTCCATGGACATTGTTTTTCCCCTTTCTAAACTAATACCTTGGGAAGAAATTAAA
The DNA here is from genome assembly GCF_902686445.1 of Sciurus carolinensis. Classification (NCBI taxonomy): domain Eukaryota; kingdom Metazoa; phylum Chordata; class Mammalia; order Rodentia; family Sciuridae; genus Sciurus; species Sciurus carolinensis. Next base: position 40,247,177 of record NC_062217.1, read on the forward strand.
ATTTTGGTCACTATTCAGAACCAGGTCTCCTTGCAGATAAGGTTAAAATGAGAATTAAGTTTAAAGTTTAAGAAAATAAATGAGTCATGAAGGGATAATGAAACAACCTTGGAAGAAACATTCAGAATACACATACATAAAGAAGACAGCTAAGAATAAGAAATTAAGATCAAAAGAGACATGTCTAAGGAGCAATACTTAATAATTTTACTAAATATGTTATGGTTATCAGATAGAATCTAACTATGAACAGAGACATAAAAAATCAGGGTACAATAACCCTAATGAAATTCTTAATTTACCTTTCTAATTTACTGTAGAGTGCACACAGTACATCATACTTCTTCAACAGTCTTGACACAGCATTATCAACTTTCGTACTGGTATCAATTTCTTTTAGTAAGTCAAAGAATTTATAGACACTACAAAGCAAAGAATAGAAAAAAAATCAATCTGTCAAAATTTGTTCTATTTCATTTTCAAAGTAGAGACATACCAATGCAAAGGATGATTAGCTCTATTCCAAATTTCTATCATGTGCTTTAGAAGGAATTATTTTTTCCATTTTACTAGAATTTAAAGAGGAAAAACTAGTCTTCAAACCATGCCCCAACATCTACCTATCTATACTTAAATAAACTTATGGTTGAGAATATAGAACAACAAAAAAGAAGAGTCATAAAGGGACACATACAATTTATATTTATTTCTAAATCAATCTCTATGGATTTTTAAAATTAAAGTTATCTTTTTAACTAAAAACACAAAGTTGTACATATTAACAGGTACCGATATTTTAATACATATACACATTGTATAATGAGGTTAAATATATCTATCTCCTTAAACATTTATCACTTCTTTATGGTGAAAACATTCAAAATTCTTTCTTCTAGCTTTAAGATATACTGTACACATGTAATCACTATCTATAGTCACCGTACATTTGTACAATTTAAACATCATGAGTTTCTAGAATGTGTATGGCCTTAGATTCATATCAATTTAGCCAATTCCAACACAAAATCATATGGTTCATTCTAGTGTTTCTCTTTCCATATTTCTAACTCATCTCTGACAGTGGAAACATAGAATCCTTTTTATTTAACCATTTAATCAATCTACGTACAAGTAAACCAACATCCATCTCTAAAGTCACCTACTCCCCCATGTGGACACTCTCCTCTCCTGCTCAGACTGACTCCCTTTTCTGGACTGCCCACCCTTTCAGGAGGACATGTACCTCAGCCTGATACCCTGACTCCCCACAACAGGTTGCCCTCATCTGCCTTGTATGTAACTCTTATACTAGCTGCCCATCCACTCTGCTTGGTATCTGACACTGCACACCGAGCAGCCCACATCAGGTTGCCCCTCACACACCCATGTGGACACCACTCCTCACCCCACTTGGGCTCTGATATCTTCTCCAGACCCCTCAGTATTCCCCTGGCACAAATGCACACATTGACATTCTTTGTCCTGCCAATAGTTTTAGAACTGAATTGTTGGGGAAGGGAAAAGGAAAGCTGATTAACAATTTTAAGTTGATAAATTATGACTTTAGGTCATTCATTATTGTTTTCTATATCTATAAAAAATAACCTTTGAAACATCAGTAAATACATTTTCAATAGGGCACTCGAGATAGCAATCAACTACATCTCATACACTAATTTCTAATCAAGTTTGTGTAAGGAATTAAGTCAAAGCAGTTAAATGAACCAAAGAATTGTCACTGGATCCATTTATAGGATGCCCAGCAACCACTGAAAGCTTCAGTTAAACCAGGTGCAATGGTGTGCACCTTAAGCCCCAGCACTTTGGAGACTGAAATGGGAGGACTATTTGAGTCCAAGAGTTTGAGATAAGTCTGGTCAAAACAGTGAGACTTCATTTCAAAAATGGAGGGGATAAAAAGCTTAGTTAATCAACAGGGGACACAGAACCCCCAAAAGGTTATTAAAAGTTCCCATCCTATAAAAGGAATGGGAGCAGCCTCACAAGTATTATGGAAAAGCAAATAAAGATGAAGTAGAAATGACAGATGAAAGAGAAGATCAGGATGTTGATTAGAAGATAAAAGAGAATGGAGTAAATATGCAGTGTCTAGAGAAAAAGAAATCAGTCTTAGAATAGTATTTATTTTGAGATGGTCTCACTAAGTTGCCCAGGCTGGCCTCAAATTTACAATCCTCCTGCCTCAGCATCCTAAGTTGTTGAGATCACAGGTGTGGACCACCATTGCTGGCCCTAGAATAGAATTTATTAAAGAACCACTCTCAGTTTCTGTTTTTATGAGGTGCACACCTGTATCTGTTCTTGGACTACCATGAAAACTGAGTTGTTGTAACAAAGTCTTTTTCTAGGGTAACTTAAGAGAAGGAAAAAAGGAAGGAAGAGAGAGAAGAGGGTGTTAGTGCCTATAGTTCTTGCATTAAATCTATGAACTATTTATATTATTTTGTATATTTATGAATATACAAAGCCTTTGTTTCCACATTTTATTTAAAGATGTAAAAAAAGTGTCAGAATGTGTAACAATTTAATCTAACTCATTTAAATAAAACACCAATCATGTTTAATTCAAGAAGAAACATACAACCATCCAACTGGTCAAATTACTTACTGTTGTATTCTGTAAATATGCTGCAAAAGAAGGACTCAAAGTCCTGAATGATTTCTCAACACAAAGTTTGTGAATCACTGGAAACAAATTAATATACTCTTCTAAATCTTATAAACTGAACAAAATATTTATTAAGTAATTACTAAGCACTACTGTATTCACAATAGTGTGAATACATAGTTGTCTAAAAAATGTAATTATAGTAACTACTATGTTAAAATCTTAAATCTTTAATAAATCGTCTCTATATTCCTTTAAAAGACTCATACCACTTTTATAAAGGTTTTAATATATAATAAACCTACTTTATAGATCCTTGCTTTTTCTGTCCAATTTATCAACAACTATAATTATGTCTACAGATGAACAATGAGAGACAAAAATTTTCCCAGGACACAAACTACAAAATTTTTAAGACATGCAGAATGAATAACTTTCATTAAGGGCTCCAGGAGGGAATGACAATTCACTATTTGACCTAATCCTTTATGCTTTACTTAATTTTAGAATTTCTTACTACTTTCCTAAGTCTATTAAGTCTGAAGTAGTTTTCTTTAACAGTAGAGGCCTAAATTTATGTAAGAAATTTTACCTTGTTTCTATGTTTTTCTGCAGCTCAGTGAAAGTGAATGGCATCTCATCTAGGTCAACTGCTGCAATAAAGATACAGATTCCCCACAGTTCTTTTTTCTTTTGAATATAACCTTCCTAGGAACAACAACAAAAAAAGTTCAAATATTTCATTAACTCATTCACATATTAGATGATCTGTCAAAAAGGTATTATATGTGGATTTCTTTCTTATTCAGCTAACAAATGTGTTTTTAAATCCTTATAATGGCATATACTTGAAAATATTTCATTTTACTTAATAAAACATTCGTATTTTATATTATAAGGCAAAAAAGTTACAAGAAAGATCAGAATATTAATTGTTGGCCTCTATGATAGAAATTCCAACACATATTTATATTTTTCTTCATATAATATATAGCTTCATTCATAATAGCCCCAAATTTAAAAAAGTAAATCAATAAATTGTAATATATCCATACAATAGTGTTATTGGACAATAGGAAAAGTCCTAATAAATTTAACAACACAAATAAGCCTCAATATTATTATATTGAAAAAAAGCCAGATACAAAAAGATACATTGTAAGATTCCTTTCATATGAAATTCTAGAAAAGGCAAAACTAATCTTTAAGTCAGAAAGTAGATCAGTGTCTGCCCCACAATGAGAGGGGAGGTGTGAGGGAATGACTGAAAAAGAGAACAAGAAAATTTTCTGGTGTGATCAAAAACTTCCATATGTTAATGTGGTGACTACATGGGTAAATATATGTCAAAATTTATTGAACTGTACACTTAAAATTGACACATTTTAGTTAAGTGCTGTGGTGAATGACTGTGATTCCAGCTACTTGGGAGGCTTAGGCAGGAGGATAGTAAACTTTCAAGGCCAGCAACTTAGCCACTCTATCTCAAAATTTTTTAAAAACCACATTTTTAAAAAAGGGCTCACGACATAGCTCAACAGTACCAGATAAAAAGTATAGCTGCTAAAACCCAGTATGTTTCTTATTCATTTTTTCAAAACATCAAATTAAATTATTTAATGTACATAAGTTATCTGGATTTTATTTTATTCTGGAAATACGTTACAAACTTTCTGAAACTGAACATAAAAGGAATACTGCTTCATTGTTATGATGATTGTTAAATATCTATTTTAATAAAATGAACGAACATCAACTTAGGTGTGTATTTATGTTAGTAGATTTCTCTGGAACTACTAACATGTGAAAAGTTGCCTCTATGATAGAAACTCCCAATGTCCAGCTTTTTGAATTTTCATGCTTCTTTCTTACCATGTGTTTGTTTTGCTGCTTCTCCCTCAGGTACCATGTGTTGAACATAACTGCTCTCAAAGTGTCTGTGTGTTACAACTCCAGTCTTTTTTCTTTCTTTCTCCCCCTCTGTTAAATGCTGGGAAATGAAGTAACTATAGTTGCTAAAATTTAGTATATTGCTTATTCATTTTTTTCAAAACAACAAATTTTATTAGGACATAGTTCCCAAAATCCAATACATGATAATTTGATATGTAAAATGCCTAAATGATATGTTCTATCCTGATTTTTAAAGACCTGAAGAATTTTCCTAAGAGGAAAATGTGATCTTTATTTCAGATAGGGTTTCTTTTCATTTTCTTAAATAACATGTTTCAAAGAACAGAAACTTTAATCTTGATTAACCTCAACTTAGTTTTTTCTTCCATGGATCATGCTTTTTCAGTGTAGTATCTATGAAATCTTTGTGTAGCACAATCTGTTACACCCTAGATCTAGAGGTCTGACTCACTGAGTTAATTTTTTAAAATGGTACAACATAGAAAATAAACTTTTTACATACAGCTATCTTGAATTACCTTTGTACCTCTCTTGAATTACCTTTGTTACCTCTGTAGGAAATCAATTGATTGTATACATGTGGGTCTCCTTCTGGATTCTCCTGTGTGTGTGTGTGTGTGTGTGTGTGTTTGTGCATGCACTAGGGACTGAAACCAGGGGCACTCTACCACATCCTCACCAGCATTTATTATTATTTGTGCTCTTGATAACTGCCATTCTGAGTGGAGTGAAATGAAATCTTCGACTAGTTTTGATTTGTACTTCCCTAACTGCTAGAGATGTTGAAGATTTTTTTCATATATATGTAGGTAATTTGCATTTCTTCTTTTGAGAAATGTATGTTTAGTTCTGCCAGTTTATTGATTGGGTTAAATGTTTTTTATTTTTTTATGTTAAGCTTTTTGAGTTCTTTATATATTCTGTATATCAATCCCTGGTCAAAGGAGTAACTGGCAAAGATTTTCTCCCATTATGTGGTTCTCTCTTCACAGTCTTAATTATTTCCATTACTGTGCAGAAGTTTTTTAATTTGATGGCATTCCACTTATTGATTTTTGGTTTTATTTCTTGAGCTTTAGGAATCTTGTTAAGGAAGTAGGTGCCCACAAAAATATGATGCAGTGTTGACCCTATGTTTTCTTAGAGCAGTTGCAGGATTTCTGGTCTAATTCCTAAGTCTTTGATTTACTTTGATTGTCCTTCTCTGGAAGGAGACAGGAATCTTGTTTCATTCTTCTACATTTGGGTACCAGTTTTCCCAGCACCACTTATTACTCAGGCTTTTACTCCAACATATATTCTTGGCACCTTTGTCAAGTATCAGATCACTGGAAGTACGTGGGTTTGTCTGTTTTCCATTCTGTTCCACTGATCTTCACATCCATTTTTGTGCCAATACCAAGCTGGTTTTGTTACTATAACTCTATAGAATAATTGGAGATCAGCTATTGTGATGACCCCTGAATCATTCTTGCTGAAGACTGCTTTGGCTATTGAGAGTCTTAATTCTTCCAAATGAATTTAAGGACTGATTTTTCTAGTTCTGTGAAGAATGTCACTGGATATTGATGAGGACTGCATTAAATCTGTATATTGCTTTTGGTAGTAGGGCCATTTTGACAATATTAATTCTGCCTATCCAAGAACATGGGAGGTCTTTCCATCTTCTGAAATCATCCCATCTTCTGAGGTCTTCTTCAATTTCTTTCTTCAGTATTCTATAATTTTCACTGTAGAGACCTTTTACTTCCTGGGTTAGATTAATTCCCAGGTTTTTATTGTTGTTGATGTTTTTAGAAGTTATTGTGAAAGAGATGAATTTCCTGGTTTCTTTCTCAGCTGAATCACTGTTGGAGTATGGGAAAGCTATTGATTCATAAGTGTTGATCTTGTATCCTGCTACTTCGCAAATTCACTTATCAGTTCTAGAAGTCTTCTGGTAGAAATTTTTTGGGTCTTCTAGACATAGGATCATGTCAGCAACAGAAACAGCTCAACTTCTCCTTTTCCTATTTGTATCCCTTTATCTTCCTTCTCTTGCCTGATTGCTCTGACTGGTGTTTCAAGAACTATATTGAATAGAAATGGTGAGAGTGAACACCCTTGTCTTGTTCCTGATTTTAGAGAAAATGTTTTGTTTTTCTCCATTCAATGATGTTGTCTTTGAGTTTTTCATATATAGCCTTCATAATATTGAGGTAAATTTCATCTATCCCTAGTTTCTCCAGTGTTTTTAACATAAATGGGTGCTGTATTTCACCAAAGGCCTTTTCTGCATATACTGAGATGATGTATGATTCTTGTCCTTAATTCTATTTATGTGGTGAATTATATTTATTGATTTTTGTATGTTGAACCAATCTTGCATTCCTGGGATAAAACCACACAACCATGGCATATTATCTCCTTGATGTGTTTTTGAATGCAGTGTGGTAATATTTTCTTAAGGATTTTACATTTATGTTCATTAGGGATATTAGTTCTGTAGTTTCCAGGTCTTGCTAACTTGCCAAGGCTGGCCTTGAACTCATAATCCTGCTCTCTCAATTTCCCTAGTCACTGAATTTAACAAAAGTGTGCCACCTTCCATACCCTCTTTCTGGATTCTCTGTTCTGTTCCGTGGATCTACCTGTCTTCCTTTTCACCAGTAACCACCAATGTCTTGATTATTGTAGGTTTGTATATTTCTGTCCATTTTTAAGTGAGTTTAATTCAAGATTTTTCTATCTCAAAGCTGATCACAACTTCTATTCTTCCTATTGTATGAATTAAAAGACTAAAGACTAGAGAGTTAACAGTTGTCCAACGTAGACAATCAAGGTCACAAACGTAAAAACCAAATTTCCTAACACTCAATTTAACATTCTCCCATTTCTTTAAGTATCCTCCTTATTACAATTCTACACTGATGCTCTTAACATTTTCATTATTGAAATCTCTAACCTCATCACCATCACCAAGAGTTCTACATTCTTAACTTGTGAGCTTTATTTCTATTGAGAAGGTTGAAGAATCACAATACTTAAAGCCTCAACATTCTTCTCCACATCAAATTATTTTTAATTTCATTTACTTTCTAGTTTTCCCAAAAATGACTCTGCTTTTTATCTCTGGAAATTCATATACAAATTTCTTCTCTCCTAATTTTGACAAATGGACATTATTTTCCATTCTCAAATTAAAACTCTAAATTCCTTCTACTTTAGATCATATTGCTTCTCTTTCCCCTCAAGTTTATTAATTCCTCCTGTCTTTTTTAATTTCTTTAACAGTTCTCTCTTGGTTTCTTTCTCTGCTTTCAAATAAACTTACATCACCCTTTAAAATAAATAAATAAATAAATAAATAAATAAATAAATAAACAAACAGGTTGGGGATGTAGCTCAGTGGTACAGTACTAGCCTATCATGCATGAGGCCCTGGTTTCAATTCCCAGACCCACCAAAAAGAAAGAAAAATTAAAAAAAGTAAACGAACATAACATCCTTCCATCTCTGGACCATATTTGGCCACTGTCCTTACTTCACATACAAACTCCCCTCACTAAACACACTCACCTCTTACTGTTCTTACTATTCATATACAAACCATATACATTCTCATAGGGCACATACAATGAACCTCCTAACACACACCTCTCTCACTATATAAATATTATTTTACAAGAGTTCTTCTCTAGGTCTTCAAAGACATCAATGCAGTATTTAACACCATTAACAATTTTCTCCTTCAATCCCTGTCAATCCCTATAAAACTTTTTTCCTTAGCTGTAACATCCTTATCCCAATTCTATTTCACAATATTTTCAGTGCTTCTCAACTTCGAAGGCTGTTTTCATTATTCTTTTTCTCAAGCACTTTAGACACTCCCCTATCATCTCCATCATCCCCATTACAGGTGGTTCACATGTCTCATTCTGCTTTATCAACTGATTATTCTTTTAAGTTTCAGGTCTTATTTTCCAAAGTCAATTTACAATCTGAAATCTGTAACTGATATGTTTTCTTGAAAATTTAGATTGATGGCAGTTCAGAACATTACTGGAAAAATTCTTAAAACAAAAGTAATTTTTATTCATCCAAAACAATCACCAAAAGACAGTAAAACTTAGAAGAAAATATGGACAGAGAACAAGCACTTTGCAAATAAAAAAAACTATTTTTCAACAAACATACTTTTGTATGCTTGTATTATAGTGTATTGTATTTTGTTTGTATTTGAAAATGTTGAAACTCAGAATAGTGTCATTTGAAGGATATTTTGTTAATATGTATCAAAATCCTTAAGAGTTCAGCTTTATATCAAAGAACTTATAGAGTTCAAATAATTGAAAAGTCAAGATTTAGCATAACAAAGAATCATTTAAATAATATAAATGGTGAGAAATGCTTAATCTCTTAAAATACAATGAAGAAATAAATGTTGGAGCCATATAATAGAATAACATAAAACTCCTAAAACACTTTCAAAGAATATTATAAGGACATGGAAAAATACCCAACACATAATTTTAAGGAGAAAAAGGCAACAGAACTCAATATTATTTGTATATTTTTATTCTGATTTTGTAGGGGAAAAAGAGGTAAGAAGGGGCATGCAAAAAACATCAAAATGTTAATGATTAGCTTTAGAGTTGGTAAGATAATGTACAGTTTTCATTTTCCTCATTAATCCTAGATATATTTTCTAAATTGCCTAAAATTGTAAACAGGAGGAAAAAAAAAGCTAAATTTATATAAAGTAGGAGAGAAAAATGAGGAATATACTCCCTCAAAATCTTTAAAATATCAAGTATATATACATTAAAATTTAAATAAAAACTACAGTCAACCCTTGAAGAGGTTACCTGTTATCATTTAGTTGAGTTCATTTGAACCACCCTAATGATAACCCCTAATTAGTGACAATTTATACATACTTGCCTTTTTGTAACACTTACTTATAAAATAGCTCCACCAAGTGGTGACAAAAATCATCACAGAAACAGAAAATTTAGGCCTCAGAAAGTACTACTTAAGCTATCATAATAGGAATTTAATTGAACTGACAAGTTAAAAATAATATTTCCTCCAGTCTTTATTTTTTGAAATGAAACATGAAGATATGTCACTAGAAACATGTCCTCTATGTCAGGATCAAAAGGACATTATCTTTACACTTACATGAGACTAATGAGAGATTAGCAAATAAGGTTCAATGTGTTATAAGATGGTAGTACTGCAAAACAGGAAAAAGAATTGCCTTTATCTTCTATGCCTAGATTTCCTTCTCACGTAGGTTTCATGTATAAACGAGTGGATATGCCAGGAAATGCCCCCATGCTCGTATAGCATCATCTGACAACAGTCTAGAGTTGGTCACAGAAACAAAATGCAGACATGAAAAGGAATGCATAAGCTAACACTGTTTGAACTCAAACACATTTTTAATAGGACATGCTGGGGTAAACACCAGCTGAATCAACCATATAGTTACATAATACCTTTGTAGGGAGAGTGATTCTATTCCCATAAAAAATATACCTAGCAAGTTCAGATTTACTTGGACATCTGCCCAAAAGAAGAGCACCTGAGACTCTTTCCTCTGAGAACACTTACAGAACTAGATGCACAGGACTATCTAAGCTCTAAACTGAACTGTTATTGACTTGTTTGCTCCTTTGACCCTACTCAACTAGTCTACAAGCATTTTGAAGGCAGAAAATTATATTTAACTTACTATTGTACTCTAAGAGCAAGTACAGTGAGTGTCCAGAACTAAATGGTGTTAAATGCATATTTTTAAAAAATTTTGGCAAATGACCATATTCTAATGTAGGATAGAGTGGCTTTTGATTTTGTTTTTCTTTTTTTCTTAGTGTGGTCGAAGAAACTAGCAGTAATTGAAATAACAAAGTATAAAATAAGATTTTTTGTTCTAATTTCTTCAGCTCCCATTCCCACACTGATAAACTAGTAATATCAGCAAGGGTAACTCACACAAAGAAATAATATCACAGACTTCATTTTCTGTACAAATGATATGTAACTAACCTTGAAATTAGGAATTTTACTTTTTCAGGTAATGTATTTAAGTCTTTAATCCATTTTGAGTTGATTTTTGTGTGCAGGTCAGATAAGAATCTAATTTTATTTCTTTCCCATGTGAGTATCCACTTTCCCTAGTACCATTTATTAAAGATACTATCCTCCTCCCACATCCCGTTTTATATTCTTGTACCTCTGTCAAAAATTAGTTGACCATGTATGTTTGGGTCTATTTCTGGGCTTTATATTCTATAATGTTGGTCTATGTGTCTGTTTTCATGCCAGTACCATACTCTTCTGATTACAGTAAGTTGTTAATTGATTTGAAATCAGGAAGTATGATGCCTCCAACTTTTTCTATTTTTTTTTTATTTTTTTAGTTGTTGATAGACTTTTATTCATTTACATGCTAGGCAAGTGCTCTACCACAGAGCCACAACCCAGCTCCCAACTCTGTTTCGGACTCAGTTTTGCTTTTGCAGTTTCTGTACAGCAAAGGAAACAATCAACAGAGTGAAAGGACAGCCTACAAAATGGGAAGAAATCTATGTCAGCTATTCATCTGACAGAGAAGTAATATTCAGAGTAGTTGAAGAACTCAAAAAAATTTAACATCAGCTGGGGGTGGTGGCACATGCCTGTAATCCCAGCATCTAGGGAGGCTAAGGCAGGAGGACTGCGAGTTCAAAGCCAGTCTCAGCAACAGCAAGGTGCTAAGCAACTCAGTGAAACCCTGTCTCTAAATAAAATACAAAATAGGGCTGGGGATGTGGCTCAGTGGTCTAATGCTCCTGACTTCAATCCCCAGTACAAATAATAATAATTTAACACCAAAAGAACAAATAATTCAATCAATAAATGGGCAGGAAAGTAAGCTGAGCACTTTTCAAATGAAAAAGTATAAGTGGCCAAAAATTATATGAAAAAAATGCTCAACATCTTTAGCCATCAAGGAAATGCAAATCAATTACACTGAAATTCTAACTCACTCCAGTCTGAATGACATTGTCAAAAAAAGAAAAATTAACAAATCCTGGCAAAGATACGGGAGATACGGGGAAAAGGAATCCTTAGACTGTGGGAATGTAAACTGGTATAGTCATTAAGGGAATAAAAATAGAACTACCACATGATCCAGTTATACCACTCCTGGATATATACCCAAAGGAATCAAAGTCAGCATACAAGAGATACCTGCATACCCATGTTTATGACAGGACTACTTACAATAGCCAAGTTAAAGAATCACCCAAATGCTGAATGGGTAAAGAATGAATGAAGAAAATGTGGTATATATAAACAATGAAATATTAGTAAGTCATAAGTAAGAACAAAATCATGTCATTCTCAGGAAAATGGATGGAAGTGGAGACCATTATGTTAAGTGAAATAAGCCAGACTGAGAAAGTATCACATGTTTTCTCTCAGATGAGGAATCTAGAAAAAATCATGACAACAAAGTAGAACAGGGACTATTAAGAAAGGAGAAGGGAAACGGAGGAGGGGGTGGCAACAAAGAATAAAGAGGGTAAACACAAAGCAGTATGGAGATTCCTTAGAAAACCTGGAATGGAACCACCATTTGACCCAGTTATCCCACTCCCCAGTATATACCCAAAGGACTTAAAATCTACATACTAGAGTGACACAGTCACATCAATGTTTATAGTAGCTCAATTCACAATAGCTACGCTATGGAACAGATGAATGAACAAAGAAAATGTGGTATACGTTCACAATGGAATATTACTCAGCCATAAAGAAGAATGAAATTATGGCAATTTCAGGTAAATGAATGTAACTAAAAACTATCATACTAAATGAAATAAGCCAATCTCCCCCCTACCCCCCCAAAAAAAAAAAACAACAAAGGCCTAATGTCTCTCTGCTTTGTGGATGCTAACACATAGTTAGGGGTGGGGAAAGGAAACATAGAAGTTAATTGGATTAGACAAAGGGAAATGAGGGAAGAGAAGGGGTATGGGAATAGGAAAGACAGTAGAATGAATCAGATATAACTTTCCTATGTTCATATATGATTACACGACCAGTATAACTCCATATCATGTACAACCACAAGAATGGCAAGTTATAGTCCACATATGTATAATGTCAAAATACATTCTACTCTCATGTGTAACTGAAAAGGACAATTTTTTAAAAAATAATAATAATTAAAAAGAGGATGAATACAAAGTGAGTTATATGCATGCATGAAATGTCACAAAGAAACCAATGAATTTGTATAATTAATATGTGCTAATAATTACAATTAAAACCAATATTTAGAAAAAGAAAAAATATGGCATTTTTATGAGGGTCTTTTGTGGTTCCATAGGAATTTTAAGGTTTTTTTTCTATTTCTTTGAAAAATGCTATTGGAATTCTGCTAGATATTACACTGATTCTGTTTGTTGCTTTTGGTAGTACGAACATTTTAACAATGTTAAAATGATTCATGAATACAGGACATCTTTTTATTTATTTGTCTTCTTCAATTTCTTTCATCAATGTTTTACAGTTTTCAGAGTACAAATCTTTTACCACCTTGATTAAATTTATTCCTAAGTACTTTATTCTGTTTGCTTTTATGGTAAATGGGATTGTATTCTTAATTTCTTTTTGGGATAGGTCATTGTTAGTGTGTAGAAACACAATTGATTTTTGTATGTTGACACTGTATCCCATGATTTTATTGAATTTGTTTATTCTAACAGGTTTTTATTGGAGTCTTTAGAGTGTTATATACTATATTATATAAAGTCTTTAGGGTATTATATATATTATATAAAGACTCCTATATATACAAATATGTATATAATCATATATATTATATATATTATATATAAATACTTTATATATTACAAAGACTCCTATATATAACATATATATAATCATGTCATTTACTAAAAGAAACAATTTTATTTCTTCCTTTTTTATGTGGATGGCTTTTATTTCTTTCTATTGCCCAATTGCTCTAAGACTTCAAGTACCACATTCAATAGAAGTGGCAAGAGTCAGCATCCTTCTGGGCATGATGGTGCATACCAATAATCACACAGACCCTGGAGGTTAAAGCAGGAAGATCAGAAGTTCTAGGCAAGCCTCAGCAACTCAGTGAGACCCTCAGCAACACAGTGAGACTGTGACTCAAAATAAAAAGAACTTGGAGTGTAGTTCACTGTAAAAAGTGCACCTGGGTTCAATTCCTAGTACCCTCTTTCCCCAAAAAATGTCAGCATTCTTGTCTTCTTTCTGATTTTGCAGGAAAAGTTTTACCTTTTCACCATTGAGTATGTTGAGTATACCATTAGTGGTGGGCTTGTCATATGTGGCCTCAACTAGCTATGGCTTTGCAGGGTTGGCTTAGAATTCAAATAAATTAATATAAGCCACAAAAACAATAGGCTAAAAAAAGAAAATTACACGCTTCTATCAACAGATGCAGCAAAGATGTTTGACAAAAATTCCAACATCCATCCATAATAAAAAAACATTTAGAAAACTACAAACTGAGGAAGTATTCTTCAACTTGATAAAGAACATCTACAGAAAACCTATAGCTAACATCATACATATTGATGAAAGATTAAAAGCTTTTCCTCTATGATCAGGAACAAGGCAGTTTTTCACTACATCTTTTCAATATCATACCTGAAGTCCTGGATAATGCAATAAAACAAAAGGAGAAAATAAAAGGCATATGGAGTAAAGAAAGAAAATTGCCTTTGTTTGCCGATAATGATTGTTTATGTAAAAAAATCCAAAAGAATCAACAAAGAAACTACTGGAACTAATAATAACAATTATAATAAGCAATTATCACAAGGTTGCAGAAGATGAGGTCAGTAGATAAAAGTAAGTTGCTTTCCTATGCACAAGCAATGAACAAGTGGAATCTGAAATAAAAATCACAATACTATTTATATTAGCATCTACAAATGAAGTATTTAAACATAAATCTAACAAAATATGTATAGATGTATATGAAAAAGTTACAAAATCCTAATGAAAGAAATAAAGGATATAAATAAATGGAGAGATATCCTATGTTCATGGATAGGAAGATAATATTGTCAAGATGTCACTTTCCTCAATTTGATCTGCGGATTCAATGTCATCCCAATCAAAACCACAGCAGTTTATTTTGTATGTATCAACAAACTGATTTTAAAGGTTTACAAGGAGTGATATAAGACTCAGAAGAGCCAACACAGTATTGAAGAAGATCAAAGTTAGAGGATGTTCAACATTCAAATTCAAGACATTATAAAGTTATAATAGTAAAGATGGTGAAGCACTGGTGAAAAAACAGACCAACAGAAAAGAAAAGAGAGCTCAGAAATATAGTCAACTAATTTTTGGTGAAGGAGCAAAAGCAATACAATGAATAAAAGATTATCTTTTCAACAAACAGTACTGGAACACCTGGAAACCCTTGTTAAAATACACACACACACATACTTTACACTCTTTACAAAAATTAAAATGAATCAGAGACTGGCATGTAAAATGTAAAACTATAAAACAGCAGAAAATCTAGTTGCCCTTAGGAGTGGCATTTTAGATATAAAACCAAAGCATTTCATAAAAGAAAAAACCGATATGCTGTACTGCATTAAAATTAAATACTCTGGCTCTGAAAAATACATTGTCAACAGAAAAAGAAGACAAGTCACAGACTGAAAGAAAACAGTTACAAAAGACATAACTAGTAAAAGACTATTACCCAAAATATATAAAGAACTCTTCAAACCCAGCCATAGAAATATGGGTACAGCTAAACAGAACTGGGGGTACAGCAGTCACTTAGCATGCGTGAGGCCATAAGTTCAATCCCCAACACTGCCAAGAAAAAAAAAAAACTCAACAATAAGATAACAAGCCCATTAAAAATAGGGAAAAGAGCTGGACAGACACATTTGCAAAGAAGTTATATGAATGGCAAGTAAAATATGAAAAGATGCTCAACATCATAAGCCACAAGAGAATTACAAATTCAAATAAGATACCACTACATATCTATTAGCATGGAAAAAATCCAAAACACTGAGAACATCAAATGCTGACAAGGATGTGCAACAATTCGTTCCCCATGCTGGGAATGCAAGATAGTACAGCCCACTGTGAAAGTCAGTTTGGCATTTTCTTATAAAGCTAAACATACTCTTACCATGATCCAGCAATTATGCTCCTTGGCATTTACTCCAAGGAGTTGAAATCTTACAAACATATATTCATATTCTTTCTCTCTCTCTCTCTCTCTCTCTCTCTCTCTCTCTCTCTCTCACACACACACACACACACGCAAATTGCACATGTATATTTTTACTGCTTTATTCATACCTGCTAAAAACATGGAAGAAGACAAAACACTCTTCAGTAGTAGAATGAATAAACTGGAATATGCAGGCAATACAATATTATTCAGAACTAAAAAGAAATGAGCCACCAAGGCATGAGAAATCATGAAGAAACTTAAATATATACTATTAAGTGAAAGAAGTCAATTTGAAAAGGTCATATACTGTTTGGTTACTGTATTACCTTCTGGAAAAGGCAAAACTATAGAGATAGTAAAATGATCAGGGATTAGATTGAGGACAAGTCGAATAGGCAAAGCAGAGAAAATTTTTAGAGCAGTGACTCTATTCTATATGATACTACAATGGCAGATATATATAATTAGATGTGTGTCAAAATCCATAGAATATATATTACCAAGAGTGGACCATGATGTAAACTATGGACACAGGAATAATAAGGATATTTAATGTATGTTCATCATCTGCAACAAATGTACCTCTCTGGTGGAGAATATGATAAGGGGAAGGAACAAAAAATTATGAAAAAATATGTAACTGAGAATTTCTGCTTCAAGTTACAATAGAGTAACATGGAACATACTTATTGTTTGGCTTGAAAGAACTAAAAATCCAGAAAATAAAGGAAATAAGAAACTAGACATTAGGCAATGAAGGACAGTGATCCCTAAAAGACAAGAATCATATAATGTGAGTTCCACAAACACTCCAGTTTACGGGGAAATGATTCTAGGAAACAGTGTAAGGAGGAAGGACCAAGGAAAACACAGTGGTGTTTTCTGAATTGCCTATTAAGAGTTGGGAGTCCAAGGAAATTGCTGCGATTTATATTTGATTTGTCCCCTCTAAAACTCTTGTTGAAATTTAATTGCCATTATGGGCAATGTTGAAAGGTGGGGCCTTTGAGGAAATTAGGGTTTACAAAGGGATTAATATTATTTCTTGGGACTGGGTTAATTCTCAAGGGAGTCAGTTCTTCCTCTGAAGGGACTGGATTAGTTACCAGAAGGGCAGGCTGCTATAAAGGGAGAGACCATTCTCATAATTTTTTCTTCTGCACATTCCCACTTGCCCTTCTGCTTTTTCAGCATGTTAAGAAGCACTACATGAGACCATCAACAGATGTGGATCTTGGGTTTTCAGTCTCCAGAACTATGAGCTGAAATTAAACCTCTATAGGCATACCTCATTTTATTGTGCTTTGTTTCAAGGCACTTTACAGATATTGAGAATTTTATAAATTGAAAGCTTGTGAGAAGCCTGCATAAAGCAAGTCTATCAGTTCCATTTTTCCAATAGCATGTGCTTACTTAAGTCTCTTTTGTCACATTTTGGTAATTCACACAATATTTCAAACTTTCTTATTATCATTATGTCTATTATGGTGCTCTGTATTAAGTAGTCTTTGATGTTACTATTATAAATGTTTTGGGAACCATGAACTACACCCATATAAGACAACTTAATTGATAAACATGTGCTCTCACTGTTCCACTGACTATTCCCTCTTTCCCTCTTCCCTAAGACACAATATTGAAATTAGGTCAATTAATAACCTTGCAAAGGCCTCTAAGTGTTCAAATGAAAGGACAGAGTTGTACATTTCCCACTTTAAACCCAAAACTAGAAATGAACAAGTTTAGTTAAGAAGACACATCAAAAGTCCAGGTAAACTATCTGTGTTAAGCAGTCAGCCCTGCTGTTAATGCAAAGAAAAAGTTTCTAATGGAAATTAAAAGTCTAATCCAGCAGAGATACAAATAATAAGAAAGAGCAGCCTCGTTGCTGATATGTAGAGACAGTTTTGGTAGAACTGATAGTTTATCAGACCAGCAACAACATAACCCAGAACAAGGTCCTAACTCTTTCAATTATATCAAATCTGAGAGAGGTAAGGAAACTGCAAAAGAAAAGTATAAAGAGAGCAGAGGTTGGGTCATGAAGTTTGAGAAAAGAAGTCATCTCCACAACTTAAAAGTGCAAGATGAAACAGCAAGGGCTGATGTAGGAGCTGCAGCAGGTTATCCACAAGATCTAGCTAAGATAACTGATGAAACTGACCACATTAAATACCATATTTACAATGTAGACAAAACAGCCTTGTTATGATTTGGATGTGGAATGTCCTCAAAAGCTCATGTGTTTGAAATCAGGATCCCCCTGTGTAGAAAGGTTCAGAGGTGGACCCAGTTGGAAGAAATAGGTCACTGGAGATGGGCCCTAGAAGGGTTTATCTTCTACCCAGTCCCTTTCTCTCTCTCCCTGTCTCACAGTTTCCCTACCGACTGGAGCTAAACAGTCTTCCTCCACCACACCCTCCGCTATGATGCTCTGCCTCACCTCAAGGCAAGAGCTGGCCAACCATGGACTGAATTCTCTCAAAACATGAGTCAAAATAAATCTTACCTCCTCCAAATTGTTCTTACCAGGTACTTCAGTCACAATGAAGAAAAGCTAACACAAGCTTTATATTAGAAGAAAAAAATACCATCTAGGGTTTTCACAGTTAATAGAGTAGTAGTCAAGGCATAGCTTCAAAGCTTCTAAAGACAGAATGACTCTTCTGTTAAGGACTAATACAGTTGATGACTCTAAGTCAAAGTCAATGTTCATTTACCATTCTGAAAATCTAAGACCCTTAATAATTATTTTAAAAATATACGCTACCTGTGCTTTCTTTAAGGGAAACAGAAAAGCCCATATGACAGCACATCTGCTTACAACAGGGTTTACTGAATATTTGAAGCCCACAGTTGAGAACTACTGCTCAGAAAAAAAAAAGAAAAAAGGATTCCTTTCAAAATATTATTGCTGACTGACAATGTACCAAGAGCTCTACTCAAGAGCTCTGATGGAGATGTACAAGACTAACTTTTTTTTTTCCATGCTTGCTAAAACAAAATCCATTTAGCAGTCCATGGGTTAAGGAATAATTTTGACTTCCAAGTCTTATTATTTAAGAAAAACATTTCATGAGGCTTGCCATAAATTCCTCTGAAGGATCTGAGCAAAGAAAACTGAAAACCTTCTGGAAAGGATTTACAATTCTAGATGTCATAAAAAAAAAATTATAGTGGCCTGGAACCAAACTTACAATATCTCTGAGGTATGCCTATACATATACATCTATAATAAACTTTTATCTTTTCATTTAAAGGAACCATTTTATGGCCTCTCTCTGTCATGTCCAAATTGCCAGCATAGCTACCCTTACACTTTGGGGCTATTATTAAGTAAAATAAGAGTAACCTGAACACAAGCACCATGATACTATGATAGTCAATCTGATAACCAAGAAGGATACCAAGTGACTGATAAGCAAGCAGCAAATATAGCACTAGACAAAGGAATGATTCACATCTCGGGAAAATGAAGTAGGGCAATGAGAGGTTTTATCATTCAACTCAGAACAGTGTGTAACTTGAAACTCGGAATTGTTTATTTCTGGAATTTTCCATCTAATATTTTCAAACCCCAGCTAACCACAGGTAACAGACACTGCAAAGCAGAACCTCAGATAGGGGAGGACTAATGTACAACTAGTTTTCTGCCTTGAAGTCCAAGGCCTTTTCCATTTTACCATACTGGCATTCAAAATGCAGAAAGAACTGATCCACCTTAAATAACAATAAGAACAGCACTCCTAGTCAATTTATTAATGAAAAGTTCCTTATTTGTATGCTATAAGCCACATGAACAAAATCTAATTTTATGACGGTAATCATACATTATACCTTATTAAAATGTTTTTATAAGTTTTCTAGATAAGATATCATAAAATTTTTATTAAAAGGATCAGCGTAACCCTTTAGTATATGCGTTCATGTATGCATAAACAATTTTTCTCACTCTAAATAACTTGAAATTAGAATTTCAATAAAAGTACATCAGAATAACTAAATATGCATTTAAAAATTCAACCATTTAAGGGCTGGGATGTAACTCAGTGGTAGGGTGATTGCCTCTCATGTGCAAAGATCTGTTTTCAATCCCCAATACTGCCAAAAAAAAAAAAATCAACTATTTTAAATGATTCTTAAGTTCTCCTAAATATTAAATTAGTAATAAAATTTCCCAGTGTAGTTCTTAAGTGAAATGTTCTGCCTGCATGACCTAATATAGTCACTCCCTGACACTAACAAGTATTTAATTTGCATTAATTTATTTAATCTGTATAAAGATTACAAAATTTAGAAATCATTATTAGCCTCTTTTACTGATAAGAAAACTGAAGCTTGGAAATTCGGGGTAATTTGTTCAAGATTATAGAGATAATAAATGATATAGCTGAGATCTGAATCAGTTTAGTTTGACTCCAAATCTTAACACATCCTCTATTCCAATAAGCATCATTCACTTTGAAATGCCAAAAGATTCCCCCAAGTTATTACATTACTCTTCTTGTTTCAAAGAAAATGGGCCATTAGCTGGGAACAATGGTACACACCTGTAATCCCAGTGGCTCAGGAAGCTGAGGTAGGAGGATTACAAGTTCAAAACCAGCCTCAGCAATTTAGGAATGCCCTAAGCAACACAGTAAGACCCTGTCTCAAAATAAAAAATGAAAAGGGCTGGGGATATGGCTCAGTGGCTAAGCATCCCTAGGTTCAACTCCAAAGAAAGAAAAAGAAAGAAAGAAAAGAACAATTGTCACTAGAATAGCTGCACTGGAAATTAATTCATCCTGTCATAACATTTGCTTCTCAGAACACATTCTCCCTTAGAAATTATTGTATAAATGGAGGTTTAATTCTCAGGCCAATCCTTGAAAATTTCACTATCATTCAAAGAAAGGGTCTGTTGAATTACAATAGGACAAAAGAACATCAACTTCTGTCAAAACCTGTAAAAATATTTCCCAAGTCCCAAAAGTAACACGAAATTGCTTTGTTGTCTTCTTTAGGACACAACCAGGAATGATTTCACAAGCTCTAGCTCCCCATCATGAGTTCCATGAGGAAACGAGATTTAAAGGTTGCCAATTCTCAGGGAAGGAAGGGATACATCCAGGGAGAGAAAAGGGAGGGTAAGGAAGTCACATTTACTTGTACATGTGTTCAAGTTTGAAGTCCAAAAGGGCCTCTACTATTAAAACTATTTCTGTTACAATTCAATATTTTTAATATGTTGTACAAATTAGGATGGAAACCACTTGCAAACAGATTTGGAACACAATACACTTATAAATTGGAAGCTAGCAATATTCATTAATATTCTCTATTAAGTAGCTAGCTCTTCCAAATTCTCTAAAAATTGAAAGTCTAATATTTCAGAAAGAGGGAATGGTGACAGGGCCATCACTCCCTTTAGCTGCATAAACACAAAAACAGCTTTGTACATGAAGTACTCAAGTCAGTGGAAATAAATACTAAATGCTCTGGAGTGATAATACCCAAGTCATATATCTAAAACACTTCAGTATTCTTCTCCTTTTAGATAAAGACTTTGAGATTATGTTCAGATCTTTGGAACTGTGGAACTTCTTTTTTACTGACAGAGCTTGTTTGGTTTTGTTTTTAAATCCTAGGGATGGAACCCAGAATGAAGCTATACTTTCAGCTCTTTTTATATTTTATTTTGAGACAGGGTCTTGCTATGTTGTCAGGCTAGCCTCAAACTTTCAATCCTCCTGCCTTGGCCTCCCAAATTCTGGTCACAGACATGAATCACCACATTCAGTTTTGAGAGAATTTTTTTAAAATTTGTTATAATTAGTTACAGAGAGAATGTTTAAAGTAGCTTTTAATAGGATTTTAAAAACTGGAATATTGACATATTTTGCTGGGTTGATCTGATCAGTAAAAACAGATACACATGTACTTTTATACTATGATGATAAAGTAAATTCAAAGTGTCTATCAAGAGTACAATTTAGCAATAATTATCAAGTCACAAAAATATTCATGGTTTTTGACTCAGAAATCTAACTTGTAAGAAAAAATGCCAAAGATCCATCAATCAATTTATTTCACAAATTTAAAAAATAATTTCAACATTATTTCTTAAATTACTTTGTGACTATATACCAAAAGTTGGGGGAAAAAAATAAATATCCAGTAATACTAAGAACCAAACTAAAATACATCTATTAGATAAAATACTATACTACAATTAGAAACTATATTATTGTGGGCTGGGGATATAGCTCAGTTGGTAGGTTGCTTGCCTCTCAAGCACAAGGCCTTAGAAACTATATTATTAAAAAAAAAAAGTTAATAACAAAACAAAATGCTCATGATACATTAAGCAAAAAAAGCAAGATAAAAAATGTGTGGGGCTGGGGTTATGGCTCAGTGGTAGAGTGCTTTCCTAGCATGTGTGAGGCACTGGATTCAATCCTCAGTACCACATATAAATAAAAGAATAAAATAAAGATCCATTAACATCTAAAAAATATTTTTAAAACAATTTTTTTAAAAATTATGTATGACTACATATAACTATATGTATGATTCTGAATTTGTATTTTGAGATCTTTTTCTAGGGATCTTGGTCTAGTTAACTTCTCTGTATAATACTTTCATCTATATAATGAAAATTCCACATTTAAATATAAAATACAAAGATTTTATATTTCATATTCAGTGAAATGTTAAATGACTTATCTGCAAAGTTCTTGGAATGTTCTCCTGGTATTTATAAAAACAAGAATTATTTTCTTGTGTTATTATTATACATACACATATATACATATGCAAAGAAAAACTGGATGAAATATATCAATATATTATCAAAGATCCTGAATTCTAACAAAACTAATTCTAAGACTGATTTTAAGCACTGATAGCATATTAGAAGATATTAAGAATTATTTTATAAGATATGATTGTGTTTTTTAAAATCTTTACATCATGGTAAGATATTTATGAATATAATACAACACCTAAGATTTGCTTTAAAATATTTCAGTGGAAGGTTTATTTGTTTTTTCCAAACGCTTTAATGTTATCAGAGGTAGGTAATCCCAGGGTAATGGAATTATTACCAGTTTTTATTTCCTTTATGTTTTTATATTTTCCAAATATTCTACAGAGATTTGAAATTATTTTTTAAATGAGAAATTCTTTCTTTCAAAAAGCTTTAAGAAAATCCTTACCAATACTCCATCCACAGATGAAACTTTCTCCCAAGTTAACCAAGCTCTTTCTCTGACATGATCTGGTATCTTTAATTTCTGACATAAGGCAGTAAAATCAGGTTCTTCGGTTTCTTCAAATTCAAGCCTACCAAATGAAAATAATCATATAACAGGCACACACAAACATTTGTTTCAACAGTCTGCACATAACAGCACTATTCTAAAAGAGAACATCACTTAACTACTTTAAGATCCCATTTTATCTCTGAAAAATATTACACTTAGAATTTAAACATGTTTATCTTTTACATGGTCTTTCCAAAATAAAGATACTACACAGTGAAAAATATTTGCTGACATGGTGAATCAAATCTACTCAAGCACCAAAACAGTTTTGTGTAAGAAATTATGTACAATAGTTAATGCTGTTTGGGAAATAGGATAACAACAATAGAAAGAAAAGCCCACAGGTAATATTAAACAGTCAGTTCAAAGCTGGTGACTTTGTAAAATTGTAGTATAAACTTACCAATGTTTCATATAATTCTGGTAAGTTATTACATCACTTTTTTCAGCTCTTTCTCCTTGACCTTTTTTAACCAAGGTAGGCATTCGATAAATTCTTATTAAATAACTCCTTATCATTCATTTAATATATGTTTGACATCTAATAATAATAGCAACAGTCTGAGGAATAACTTAATTTTTAAGTATTTACTATGATCCTATACAAAATACCTTACATGCGCAGTGGTTTCACTGAATCCCCACATTAAGGAAAGTACTCCCATTATCCTTGTTTTACAGATATCTACCAAAATGAGAGAAATCAAAGCACTCACCTGAGATCACAAAAATTAAGAAATAACCACGTTATGAATCCAGGCCCTTGACCACTATTCTAGACTGTCAACTCCTCGAAAGCATAATGAACTTTTGATTATTTCAGTAACAAAGGTGGCAAGCTGTTCCTCCCAACTACATCACTTAGGCCAGAGATAATGCAACAGAAATAACATCTCAACTCTCAAAGTAGCTTCACTGGAAGTATAGTCAGACTGGATCCTGAATCTATCCCTAAACAGGTTTCTCAGCTTCAGATTGCCAGGTGGGGGTTCTACTCTTTTAAATACAAGCATGTGCTATATAATGACATTTTAGTCAATGACAAACTGAGTATATTAATAATAGTAACATATGATTATAATGGAACTGAAAAATTCCTATTGCTTAGTGACATCCTAGTCATCATAATGCCACTGCACAACACTTTACTCCTGTGTTTTTGGTGGTGCTGGCATAAACAAACTACTGTGCTGCCACTTGTAAATAAAACATGCAATTAGATACAGACTATACTATTTAAACAACTACATTACTGATTTATATATTTACTATACTTTTTATCATTAGAGTTTACTCCTTTTACTTAATTTAAAAAAAAAAAGCTTGCTGTAAAACAACATGCCGTTATGCCAGCAGCACCCTCATAGATCTCACCTTTACCTCTTCTGACTGCATCAAGCCACATCCACTGATTGACCTGTACCACATAGGTATGTAAGTGCATCCTACAATGTTCATACAAGCTTTACCTAACCATGCAATTCTCAGAATGTATCCCTGTACCTGTCCCTAAACACACGTGACTAGTTTATCCAGAGATCAACTGTGCTGATGAAAACTATTGTGGGTTTTCATTAGTGTGGTTAAGCAAAAGCAGACTGCATCTTATATGGTTTTGACTTACAGAATTTTTTATAGTTCCATCATTTAAAGGTATATAAAATAATGCGATGGGCAGGAAAGTGAAAGAAACTTCCAAGGTGATGGCTAGACTTAATATTTCTGCTTACTTTTCAATATCAAAACTACTTACAAAGCTGTGTGGATGACATGGAATTCTTTAGATATTACTATTCTTTCCAAAGGTAAACTTTCAAGTTTGGATTCATCAGAATTTAATCAGAAACGAAAGCGATATTTTTCTCCTGGAACATTCCCCCAGACCTGTCTTTTTTGTTTGTTTTGTTTTGTTCTTGCCAGTGAGTATGATTTTAATTGACCTATAAGACAGTTCATTTAAATAGATGAATTTTAAATAGGTTTGCACGGTCCATTTCCAAAATCCAATTTCAATCTTCGACAGTTTGACCTGAATTCTGTTAGAATTTGGGGAGTGGAAAGAAAAGTACTATTCAGAGTGAGAATAAAATGGGGCTTGGTGATGGACTAGAATGGGAAGGGAGTAGAAGGGACAGAAACGAGACCCATCCCGCTGCGATGGATCTGCAGTCTCAAAGTAAACCCAATGTTGACAATAATAATGACAATATATTCTTTAAATTTTTGTTAACTAATCGTAAAGTAACACACTTGGGAAAACGTTGAAATGCAATAAATATCTCCCTGTCATGTTTTACTGCATCCACACGGACTCATTTAAATTTAGATTTCATTTAGTAAAAGGCGGGGGGGAGGGGGTGTCGAGAAAGTTCCTTGTGAGCACAAGACCACCACTGATTTTGTACCAAATACAAACAAAACCAAAGAGAGGGGACACAAGGATTCCTTCTGATTTAAAGTCAAAAGGCAAAATGGAAGAAATAATGAGGCATGCTGAGGCCGACTAACATGCAAGAGGAGCCCTATTCAATAGAAAAAAAAAAGTTTAGCAACTTTCAAGCACGTACTCTCACGAAACTTTTGCCTCTATATCAGTTCCTCTAAAAAGAGTTATGCTCCACCAGTCACCACAGATGATTTTAAATCCCCACGGCCTCACAGCATTGTTCTTAGGAAACCCCACAAAACCCTCCAGTCGAGTATCCCGTGGGCAACTGACACCCACGACCCTGCACTTCACGTCCAAGACGTTTTTTGGCCTCTCCCAGGACTGGGCTGTAGATGCAGCGCACGCCCAGAGGAAAGGACTTCCAACTGTTGCATCGCAGGAGATCAAAACAGAAAGTCAAACGACCCCCGTAGCGCTCGGGATCTCGACGAGAGAAAAACTCTCTAACAGACATCAGTCGTTTATTATTATTATTATTATTTTATTTTTTTATTTTTTTCGTGTGAGAGGGGCGCGCAACGACCCGCCGCCTTGGAGCCTCCGTCTCGCTGGCGGAAAGACTGCACCTGTCACTTCGCTCAGGAACCCGAGCCCCACCCGCCCGACACCTGTCAAGCTGGAGCCGAGACCCCTCCGGGATGCCCTCCCCTCGCTCGCGAGCCCAGAACCCTGTCACCGCCATGCCGACGCTCCGCCGGGGTGGGGGGCGAAAGGGACCGTCCTCCCGCCGCGACCGGCCCCAGCGAAGATGCGCCCGGGTCTAGCCGCGGCGCCCACCCGCCGCACTCTCGGGGCGCCCTTCCCGCCGGCGGCCGCGGCGGCGGTGGCTCTGCTCGCTCACCTGGCCAGAGGCAGGTCCTCCGGGCCACTGTCCTGCTCCGGGTCCTCCTCAGGAGGGGGCGGCGGCGGCGGCGCCGGGGGTTCCACAGCGGCGGCGGCGGCAGCCGCAGCTCTTCGGGGGGTTTTGGGCGGCATGACGCGCTCCCAAGGCAGGCGCCAGGGAGCTATGAAGGAGCGCGGAGAAGCCGGCGCGCGCGCGCGCACGTCGGGGCACGCCCCGTCCTCTCTCGACTCCCGTTACAAAAATAATTTGAACGTCCCCTGAGAAAAACCGGACGCGCCCTCCCCCGCCCGGCAACCGAGCGCCGCGTCCAACCGCGGGAAAACGTCACTTCCGCCCGCGGCGTCACGTCCGCGAGGCTCCCGGGCTCGCCGGCGTCTGGGGGGAACCGGGGCGCCGGCGGTGCGCGGGCCGCGGCGCGAGGGCGCGCCGGCTGGGCGGGAAGGCCGGGCCTCCCCGGAAGCCGGCATTGCTGCCTACACATGTTTCTATCCGAAGCGCGCCGCTCAAGGGCGGCGTACCTATACCGCGGCTTTACCGAGAGTCTGGTGGGTGACATTGCGCCCCTCCTTTCCGTACACGGGGCTCTTCTGGGCTGACCAGCGGCTCGGCAGGGGATATCTGGGGAGCGCACCCTGGGCGGGCACGCCCCTCTCTTTCGCGGGACGCGCCCTCCCTTTCCACCCGGCTCCTCCCGCCCAATCCGTTAAGCACCGAGGCCAAAACAAAAACAAACACAAACGTGGAACTCGGAGTAGGAGCTGAACTTCGCCTGTCTCTGGGGGTTAGAAAGCGGAGAGCAGTTACCAGTCTTTTGAAGATCCCGGGTTAGGGAAAGAGGAACGGTGGGCAATGTACAGATTGCAGTGTAATAAACGATCTTAGTAATGTAAAAACAGGAGTCACCATCGAAACGTCTTAAGGGAGATCTTCAGAGGAGCACTGGCAATTAATACAAATTTGCAAGACTGACCTAATGTTTTTGGTGAATTTATTATGTTCCAGGCAACTTATATAATTTTTATTTAATCCTCAGAAATAGCCCATCAAAAATCATAACATCAGCACTCCGTGACGCAGATTGGAAAACGGGCTCAAAGGAGGTCATTAATTTGCCCAAATCATAGCATATGAATGGCAGAAGAATTGAACCCAGGTGTATTTGACTCCACGTATCCATTACATTATATTGCAAAAACACAAAGATATCAGAAGAAAGTTTACTGGAACTAGCACATTGACTTCGAAGCTGTATTTCTTCTGTCTCTTCATATTTATTTATATTAAGAGACATCTCACTTGAGCACATAATTTTCTCTTTGGCATGCCGCTATGTTTGTGCAAACACCGTTGCACTCAGATGCTGTGAGTAAAATACAGTTGTGTTCTGATATAAATTTCCTCATCCTGGAACAGTTGAGCAAGGACAGAGGCAGCAGGAACCTTCAGGTAGGTTTATGCCAGCAAGTTGTACAATGGACTATCATTTTCTCCATATACTGACATGCCAGGAAATGTAAAGGCTTGGCCGGTATTGTCTGGTCCTACAGTCCTTTCTAAATTCAAAAACCCTCATATTTGGGTTCATATATTTTCCAGGAATTGGGAGCCAGTCCCAAGTCCTGCCACAGAGAACGAATGTGATTAAAGTGGTAATTCCAGATTTAGGCAAGAGTTCAGGATGCAGTTTTAACCTTTGGAAGTTGGAGAATAATCTTCTGGGGACCCTATAAAATGGGATTCAGGAATGACACAGTTCTACCCCTTAACTATAATCTTGAGAATATGACTTACTGGTCGCTGCAGCTGTTGTAACCTGAAGTAGGCCAACCTAAGGGATAAAGCAGAAATGCTAAGGTTAGTGCAGAAAGAATATTAAAAGAACTGGGTCCTCAGTGACATAATGGAGTTTCTGATTTGACCTACCCTGAAGCCAACCTTAAACTGAGCTAGTGTTTTCAGTTGTCTGTATCAGAAAACATCATGACTGATATTTCTCCTGTGAACCCCGTTAGGCTGGAGACCAAATAATAGGTGTCATTGTAGCCTTAGTACCTAGCACAGTATTGGGCACACAGTAAATGCTTGGTTGCTAACAGCAGGGAGAGAGAAGAGCTAGGGAAAGTTCTGGGAACTTTCTTCATATGTAGATATAACTTGCTTTTTTAAAACCTATTTTATCAACATCAGATTTACCAAAATTATGATAAATCAGAGATATTTCTCAGTTTACAAAAAGATATGTATCTTTACCATGGTTTAATTCAACAATGTTCCATAGTGCATTTAAAATATATTTTCCTTCCGCACAACTCAGGAGCAGCTGACTCAAAGTCCTTACTTCTCTGCCATAGCTTTCTGTGGTACTACCAAAGAAGTATTTAGAAATTCTGCGGATTCTTAAGTTGCCCCACATGGCCCCCTACCTGTGTAATAATCTTAAGAAAATTTCTGTAAGGAGAGGGGAAAAAAAGCAACCTTTTTCAGATTTTCTGTCTGTCTGAAAAGGAGCTCTCTTCAGCTGAAGACCCCTTCAGTGACATTAGACATATATACACATATAGTGAAGCTGTATATATGTTTATATAGTAATATAAAATACACATATAATATATGTAATATACATGTATACTATATACACAAGTATATGTACATTTATGTAATATATGTTATGTGTGTATTATATAATATATAAAATATGTATACACATGTAGTCCATTGTATATGTGTATATATATATATATATATGAGATATGAAAGGTTAATGTCACTGAAGAGGGCTCCAGCTGAAGAGAGTTCCTTTTCAGATAGAAAAGCTAAGAATTAAATATAATATATATGTATATCTCCACTAAATACGTATATGTTTCCAGTATATAATGTCTTCCTTCCATGCGCTTACACCACCAAGCTTCCACACTGTATTCTTTTTTCTTTTTTCTTTTTCTTTTTTTTTTTTTTTTACCATTTTGCTGCTTAAGAGCATAGTTCCCATTGATTCACGCTACTTCCCCTATTCCTAAGCCTACTAGTGCCTGGCTTTCTTCCACTACCATCACCAGCACTCTGCTGAAATCATTCTTTCAAAGGTCACCAATGTCCTAATTGTCAATTTGATGACTTCTTTTTGGTCCTTAACCTCCTTGACCTTTCTTGCAGTTAACACAGTTAACTGCTTCCCCTATCTTAAAAATTCCACAGTCTTCCACAAATCCATGGTCTCGCCCTCCCTTCTGTTACTTCACAAACTCCTTCACTAATTCTTTTTCTGCCAGTCTCTTCAGTGTAGGTGTTCCCTTGAGCAATGCTAAGCAGAGTGGTCCTTGACCAGTGCGAGTCTGCACACTGCTTGTGTTTAGTCACAAGGAGTTAAGTACAAAAATTAAAAATGCTTAGTATTCATAGCAGTTTGACATGTCAGCAATATCTGAAAACATGATCATTGGACACCTCTTGCTGAACAGAATGTGGAACATTTCAACTTGTGTGGTCAGTTGCAGGGGACATGGCTGTGTCTTTGTCACATTGAGTAGTTCCACATTACAATGAGTGAAATTTTAAGGTTAGTTTTTTCTCCTGCAACTCAAAACTAAGTAAAAGTCTCTGAAAATATAAATATTTATTTTTATTGTTCTAATTTTCATTTTAATTGAGTCTTTTTTGGCAATTCAAAGGAGTAAAATTTGTGTCATTTAAGTCCTATATTGTAAATGCTGAAAACAAAAGAAACATATCTTTACTGTGTTAGTAACAGTAGTAGTAAACTAAATGATCATAGAAATGATTCTAAAGAATTAAAGAGGGGGCTGGGGAGATAGCTCAGTCAGTAGAGTGCTTGCCTTGTAAGCACAAGGCCCTGGGTTTGATCCCAGCACCCGGAAAAAAAAAAAAAAAAAGAATTAAAGAACTAAGAGTTTTTACTAGTTTTACTTAAAAATGTAATCCCCTGCTTACTGAGTTCATAGCCATAACTCATAGTAAAGTTCTAAAATCATGTACTGACCAATAAATAAAGCCATCAAACAAATGAAAGTTATGTGTATACAAAAAAATAATTATTAATTGGTAAACTGTTTTGAATATTTGTTTTCCACCAAAATAATTTCACTCATACACACACAAATTCATTAGTCCAAAGTTCTTTCTTCTGTTGAAAGATAATTTAAATGTAACTATAATTTTATAAGTCAATTTTTGAAACTTGCTGCTGAAAAAATTTAAAAAGTAAAGCATTGCTCCTTCATCATGGATAAAAGTTAAAAGTGAAGAGAATTGAGCTTACTAAAATTGCTTTCTTCCATTCTCTTCATACCTTTGAAAGACTTGTTTCTATAGTATTCATGTTATTAAAATAAAATATATAAACATTATCTCCTACAAGTAGCGTATCATCAATCCAATCAACCTAGATTAGGCAATTTCACAAGCAAGGAACATACTCACCTATGACATTAAAGTTTTAAAAATTGATATTGTGTACTGTTTAGTATGAAGAATTGCTACTTAATTTACAACTTCATATTAGTTGTTATGACTGTGGGATGCCAAAAATTAAGAGCGTAATAGCAATTCTCCATATTAATTATATATAGGGACACTTTCAATGAACAACTGCATTTTTGTAAATTCTTTTCTTTCATACCATGTGTTTGTCTTGTTATATTTATTGAAATGTAATTTTTCTGTTCAATGTGGAAAATGTGAGTTTGTACTTAGTGTGCCTTTATTGTTCGTTTTCATTTGATTCTCCTAGCACTTTGTTTTTATTTTATATTTCAAAAGTATCACTTCATTACAAATAGGCAATTTTAAAGAGTGAAAAGTCCCTTCATAGATAATGTTGGAAACAACTGACCTTTCAAGGCCTTCAATTCTCTTCTTACTCAATTTTGATCCCATGATTTAAATCATTTCCCATATGTGCTACTGGGGTCTTTCAGGTTTCAAGAAACAGAAACACGCTCAGTTAATCTGAATTACACAAAGTTAATCATAATATTAAAGGAAAAAAAGGAAGAAAACAAAATGTATCTTGTCATCCCCAGTCAGCAGGCACCTCTCCTTTCTACCATTGTGCATGTTCTTCTTCTTAACCTCTCTATGCTACTTCTCCTACCACACTGGTCTTCTCTCTAACCACCAATTCACGCTCCTCAGTAGAGAGACTGTGGTTGATTGTCCTAAATTGCAATTTCCATGAGCAGGACCAATTACATAATTTGTAGGACCCAGAACAAAATGAAAATACAGGGCCTCTGGTTCAAAACTAAGAATTTAAAGATGGTAACATGAAAGTATTAAATAGCTGAGGTCCTTCTTAGCTCATATGTCCACAAAGCCAGCCAGTTTATGAGGGAAGGTCTGTGTCTCTTTAGTTAACCAGTGTGTATCTATACCTATCCTGTCCCTGACATGTAGTGGACACTTAACAAATACCAGTTAGTTGAATGACCCTAACAACCTCATTTTAACTCTATTACCCCTGTAAAGACTTACCTCCAAATATAGTCACATTCTAAGGTACTGGGAGTTAGGAATTCAACATTATGAATTTGGGGGGAACAAAGAATATTGGTGGTACTCTGAACTCTCCTTTTTTTTGCGGTGCTGGGGATCAAACTCAGGGCCTTGTGCTTGAGAGGCAAGCACTCTACCGACTGAGCTATCTCCCCAGCAGAACTCTCCTCTAATAAAGAGGTTAAATATTGCTCAAAACATTAAGTTTTCAACAAATCTAGTTATCACATAAACTCTATGTCCTATCTCAGGAACAAAGATATAAATATGGCAGGCAGGATTTTTAAAAAAGAAAACAATGAAAGAATTTCTTACAATGTTTGTATTGATATCATAATCCAGTCCCCTCACTGCAGGCTCAACTCTCCCTGGCAATGGCAAGGGCCAGGTAGAGAGCCCAATGCAGCAAGCTGATAGATGATTACAATTCAATCAGTGAACAGAACATTAAAAACTCTTCTACGTTCAAGTGTATGGGTTTCTCCCTATGAGGAAAACTGCTGATCTGGTTTGAATGTATTCCCCAAAGTTCGTTTGTTAGAAACTTAATCCCCAAAGCAACAAGACCTTGAAGGTGAGACCTTGAAGAGGTGGTGAAGGCATGAGGTCTCTGCTCTCATCAATGTATTGATATTGTTACCACAGGAGTGGGCTTGTTATAAAAGCTAATTTAGCCATCTCTTGCTCTCTGTCACCATGCATTGCCCTCTGTCATATTATGACAAGGCTCTAAGCCCTTGCCAGATGTGGACCCCTCAAAATTGGACTGCCTAGCCTCCGGAACTATAAGAAATAAATCTCTGTTCTTTATACACTAATTGGTCTGTGGTTCTATCATAGCGACCCAAAACAAAGACATCAGCTAAAGCAGTGTGTTGACATTTTCTATAACCAAGCCATCAGGGGTTACACAGGTATGCAGCACCTAAGAACTTGCTGTGACCGAAGGTGCAACCTCAATAATTATTAACAACCCCAATAATTCCAAACATTATCTAATGAGAAAACCTTCCCTAGTTCTCCCCACTGCCCACTACCTCCAAGATGAATGAGAGACAACCTAATAATTTCATTTTCATGTGTTTTTCTCAGTAATATTGTTAGCATGAGGTGTCCCCTAACCAAAGAAACAAAAAGTAAGGAGTTGCAGTTTGGTCTTATTAAGAGTTTTTCCCACTTCACCAGATATCACCACTGTTTTAGATTTGTCTCTTTGGGTTTACAGAAATGCAAACATTTTATAGTTTCCTGTATTTTATCTTGTTTTCTTAATGACTTGATGATCTATATGAGTTTCTCTTAATTCACTGATTTTAAATTTGCACAATTTCTACCTGATACATTGCCCTCCTTTTCTGATGAATAAGAGAGGTATGAGAATCAAATATCTCTTCAAGGTGCCACCTCTCAATACTACTGCATTTGGGATTAAGTGTCCAACACACAAATTTTGGGGACACATTCAAACTAGAGCAGCAGGTTTCTCCTCATGAGGAGAAAACCATGCACTTGGAAATGGAAGAGTTTCTTCTGGTGCAGTGACTTTATTCATTGACTTGAATTGTAATAATCTAGCAACTTGCTACTTTGAGCTCTTTGGGGTAAGGTGAGTAAAAGGTAAGGAATCACACTATCAAGCGTAGTATGTATCTAAAGATACACAGACTATATTTTAATAGTTGGGACAGTTCACTAGAAAGGTTAGCTCTCAATAGCAGAATCCAAAATAACAACAGACTAAACAAAACAGAAGGTTATTTTTATCCCAGGTGAAAGTCTAGAGCTGGAAATTCCAGAACTGAGTAAAGGTATTGCTCAACAAAGTCCTCAGGGCACAGACACCTTCAGCTCCCAACTCCACCATCCCTGGACAGTGCGTAAGATCCAAGATTGCAATCGAAAGTCATGTGCACTTTCTAAACAGCAGGATGCGGAAAAAGTTGAAGAAAAAGTCAGAGCACATGTCATTTCTTATTTAATAGGAGTTCCTGGAAACTGCCACAATACATTTTCACTTACATCCCACTGATCAAAACTTGGATGCAAAGCCACATCCTGTTGTGGGGATGCAGGAAAATAAAATTTTGAGAGGTCATGTGTGTGGTTAAAATTCAGAATTATATTAATGTGAATACAAGGGAGACGTAGTGGGGGACAACCAGAAGTCTCTGCCGTAAGTAGTAATATAAATACCCCTTGGTTGGACACTTTGACATACACATTCCCCACAGTTGACTGAAACACTGACGGCCTCCAGTGGATCGCGTCTACTGGTATGCATGCCTAATTGTGGTCCCCTTCTACATTGATGCTGAGCTTGGCCTTGTGACTTGTTTGCTCAATGGGATCCTAGCAAGCATAAAGCATATAGTACCTTGATAAGAGCTTGTGGTCTTCTGGATCCAACATACTATGTGGGGAGCATCAATGAGACCCTATAAGCATGACAGACTACATGGAGCAAGATCTAGCATCCCAGCTGAGCTCAGACCCCACCCATCCACCAGGTGAGAACAGCAGAAGAGCCACTTAGCCAATTAATCACCACTGCTTTTTACTCATTAATTTTTGGGACGGGTTGTTAATAAGTGGCACAATCCCCAGAAGGTGTTCTGCAGTTCATCAAGCATTTACTGAGCATGGAACATGTACACAGTAGTGTTTAGAACATTAAGGAGGTTATGGCATATTGCTTAAAATTGTTTCATTAAACTCATGAAAAAGAAATAGGCTATGGCTAACCTAAGCAAAAATTGAGAATTCATTGGAAGAATGTACATGGAATGAAAAGAGATGCTGAAAATTAGGATCAGGAAAGTCAATGTGTCAGACACAAGCAGTGTGCAAGTCACCTGTAAGCCCAACTGCCTCACCTAAATCCAGGCCCACTGAACATTTGCTTTCCCCAGTTGCCTCCACAGCAATCAACTCTGCATGTGCTCTGCCCAGCAACCACTACAGCAACAGACTTGACATGAGCACATGTAGGTAGTTCCCCACCCTCAATCCCAAGCCAAGTACAGCTCACCTTCTGGCCCAGCAGGAATGAGACATTGCTTAATCCTTGGGCCTCCGGTGTATGAGCAGTCTGGAAATGCAGAGGTGTTAACGCCCATGGGATAAACCCTAATCAACAGAGATGATCCCACCAGATAAATTCCTATGTCTCCCTCCACCAAGACAGAATATTCTGAAACATAGTAGTTCAAATGATCTCTCAAAATATACTCCCATGGTACTGAGCAATCAGTTGGACTTGATCAAGCATTAGTTAGGTTATTAATACACTATTATATAGTCATGTATTGCTTAATGACAGGGACACAGTTCTGAAATGTATCATTAGGTTATTTTGTTGTTGTGCAAACATCGTGCAGTGTTCTTAGACAAACTAAGACAGCTTTAATGTCACTTGGCAATATAATCTTATGTAACCTCCATCACATTTGCATTCCATCATTGACCAGAACATTATATAGTGCATGACCAGAACATTATATAGTGCATGACTGGATTAATTTCTCCTCCTCCCCCGCCTATCCCCTTTAGCTTCATTCCTGTTTTTGCTCAAACTGCACTCAAGCTGTATTTTCTAGAGGTCCCAAGCTAAGAGACTTGGCATCAGGAGTATTCTATAGACATGCAGTTTGCATGTCTATAGACATGCAAACTTAAGTTGGATTACTTACTGACTTTATGACAATAAAAATCCCAGACATGGTAAGTGGTTAGTAATCAGAGCCACACAACATTATCATAAGGTCTCCCACCTGTGACTACTTGGGATGCAGTGCAAGTAGAGGGTGGGATAGGTGGTGGCTGTGATGTTTGGACAGTATGGGAATGATGATTGTAAGAATTGTGGAGTGGACTGGATTCTGTTAATGGAATTGTATGCCTTGCAAAAACAAATGATGTCTCAGAACAGTCACCTGTCACTCTAAGGCATAGAGGAGCTCTACTGGCAATTTTTAATAAGACTGTGACTACCCATAGTCTAAAGCAAGCCATACTAAAAAGCAGGCCTAGAATCTGATTTTAAGGGAAAAAGAGTTTAAAAGGCATAGATCTGCAGGGTCACTTCCATCCACATCTTGTTCTTGAAAGAGAAATGAGTATTGCCCCAACACGTAGGCTGGGACATTTGGATGGACAAGCCTGAGAATACTGAATCCCCCAATCTCTCCTTGTGTATTTGCTGGAAAAAATTAACCAGCTTCAGGGGAAAATCATGTGGGGAGAGACATTTTAGCATTGATCAGTTTCTGTGATGTAACATTCCTACCTTGGTCAATTTCAAGCTACCAATACAATGTCACTAAACGGAGAGTTCAGAAGAGATCTACACAATTGGCTCCTATGAGCTATGAGAAGCACCAATCCACCAGTGACCTGAACCCTCTGGCTGACAGAAGCTGCACCTCCAGCTTGTTGTCTTCTATTGCCTGCAAATCATACAAGGACTGCTTTTGGCAGGTAGTTTCTGAAAAGGATTTGTGGCCAATAACCAAGTTAACCATGCACTAGAAAAAGAGAATGGTTAGACACAGGTCTGAACAGACATTGTTACCATCATGATTCTCCAGTTAGAACGGGGACCTGTGGAGTTTTGGCTCCACTCTAACTTACAGTGGATCCAATGGGTTCATGAATGCGTTCTACAGTTAAGTTACTGTATACATACTTAGGAGTAGATAATCTTTGCTGACAAAACTGTCACAGTGGTTCCCTGATTTGTGCAGTAATAGCCATTATGTAAGAGGACCAGGTAGAGGTCTCTGAAACTGCCACTGTCATCCCTGGCCACAATAGCAAATCTGAAGCAAGACAGCATCTTACAAGAATTGCAAAGACAGACCACTATCAAAGACTTAAAGGACTGTGTGGGTTATAGTTTTCACTATATTCCCATTTGATTCTCCTATCACCTTCAAAAATGAGATCATGGCAGATGACAGTGTACAACTATATATTTAACTAGATGGTAGTTCCAGCAGAAGCTGCCATGCAGCATGTAATACCTCTCCACAGGTATGCAGTATGTAGTTATATGCCCTGCAGCATGTAGTACCTTCCTGGAGCAGATTATCATAGACTTTGGCATTTTGTAAGTAGTTATTGATTGGATAAATGTGTTTTTCCTCATTACCATCATTGGGAAGGATTTATATACATGAAGGATAGGATAGGAGCACATGGTTACTAGATGGCCCCAGAGCTATTTTCATTCTTCATTCTTCTGCCCTCTTTCCTAGTGAGCATGAAAGGGCAAGTTCTTTCTTTTTCTCCTTTTTTCCCTTTCTCTCTCTCCCTCCCCACACCTACCTACCTCCCTCTCTCTCTCTCTCTCTCTCTCTCTCTCTCTCTCTCTCTCTCTCTCCAAACTTTCATAGACCAATATTATGGAAGTTACTGAACTTGACTAGTATATAACCTACTGCACATGCAAATCACCACAAGTTTGAGGACAAACAAAATGACTTATATCCTTCTCATTGAGTCCTCTGATAATGTACTTAGAAATCACAGCAAAATCAAACTGCTCTAAAATTTCTAAACACAAAATTTTCAATTTCTGAATTTACCTTGCCATGTAAACAGCCAAGTCTTCACTGTCTGTAGGCTGTAGGCCACTTGTAGACAGTGTAGACACCTGTCTGTAGAGTACACTTTGAGCAGCATGGTCTAAATGACCTAGTAAAACACATGCATACCGTAGAACAGGAGATAACATTGGAGATAATAAAGGACTTGCCACGTTGATGAAGCTTTTAGGTTTTAGGTTTATTATAACATTAAACATACACCCACCATATGACCCAGCAATTCCATACTCAAGAGAAATGGAAAGCAGGTCTCCCAACATGACCCATATAAGAACATTCACGAAAACTTTATAATAACTAAAAATCTGCAAAAACAAATGTCCATCAATATAAGAATGAATGAAAAATTGTGGTGCATTATTACAATACAAAGAATGCTACTCAGAGGTAAAATGGAATGAACTTTTGATACTCAGAAAACATGAATGAGTCTCAAAAACATGCTAAGTTAAGAAAACCAGACACAAAGAATATTAACTGTACAGATCCATTTAGATGAAGTTTTAGGACAGGTAAACCTAATCTGTGATAAAAGAAATTGGACAGTGAATGCTGCAGAGATTGAGGCAGTTATTGACTTGGAAGCGATATGAGATTACTTTTTACAATGATTGGCATGTTCTGTGTCTTAGGGTGTTGGCCATACGGTGTATTCATTTGTCAAAACTTCTTAACTATACACTCAAGAGCCATATTTATCACTATAGGTAAATTCCATCTTGATTTTTAAAAATAAGAAACAAAAAATAAAGTACAAAGTACTACCTGTTTGTGAAAGGATAGCAGTCTCTCTTGAGCCAAATTACCCTAAGAAAAACCAACTACTTATTGCCATGTAGATCTGTAAGAGTGTAAGTTTCCAGAGGAAAAGGCACCTTCTGATCGGTTCTGCCCCCTCAGTCAGTCTTTTTGCCTTGAGCTTCATTGATTGAATCCACCCAAAGAAAATCATTTCATCAACAAATGCTGTGAATTCCTATTCCATCTATAACCAATTAGTAAACACAGTGTGACCTAAACACATCCAAGCCTGCTCAAAGAAGTTTCAATGATAACTTTATCAATCTTACCACAATACTACACAGAGGATTGGTTTTCACTAGAGGTATTGCTTACATCAAAATAAAATATGTTGTGGTGCTCTGCTAAACAATGTGCACAAGTTGAATTATTGAATGACCTACGAGTTCAAAACTATAAAGGGCATCAAAATCAAGTCTGAGAAACTATCACTTAAGGAGCCTTAGGAAAAGGATAATTAATTAAATGCAATTTGATATCCTGAATGAGATCTTAGAACAGAAAAAGGACATTAGGTAAAACTAAGGAAATCAGAATGAAATATGGGCTTTTTAAGTTAATAATAGTGAATCAGTATTGGTTCATTACCATACTAACATAAGATGTTAATAACAGGGAAAGTATTTGGGGCAGGAGGTGGGAAGGTATATTTTCTCAACTTTTCTGCAAATTTAAAACTGCTCTAAAAATAAAGTACCTTTCAAAAAAAAAAGAACTATGAGAGCAAGTTATTTATATTAATAGTAAGATCTGTGATAAAAAGCACCATAAGAAACTTATCATATACAAAAGACGAAGAGAGGGCAGGATTAAAAGATGAGGTTAGAGGAAAAGACTAGCATCCCAGGTACAAAATAGATGCATTGCTTCGAATGTAATCAGTGTCAACAGGCTCCCTACTGTTAGATTCTGTTATTTCTATTTTATCCTCTACCAATCTGGATGTGGGACTTGTGCAAGTTCCCCCAAAGAAATTACTGGCATAAAAGTGTTAATGGAAAATGTAGCTGGTTTTGAGGATTTTGTAGGAAAAAAAACGGAGAAGATGTTTATGTTGAACATGGGAAATATTTTTTAATCTTTTTTAAGTTGGAGGTATATAAGAATCTTACTGGTGCAATGGGGAAATTTGAATAAGAACTGAATATTAGATATCATGTTGTATCAAATTTAAGTTCC
Source organism: Sciurus carolinensis (assembly GCF_902686445.1). Lineage (NCBI taxonomy): Eukaryota > Metazoa > Chordata > Mammalia > Rodentia > Sciuridae > Sciurus > Sciurus carolinensis. Next base: position 40,286,668 of record NC_062217.1, read on the forward strand.
CGAGTGGAATGATTATATTGTAGTCATATAGGAGAATGGCCTTGCTCTTAGGAAGTACATGCTGATGTATTTAGTAGTGTTGTGTCATGATATCTATAAAGAAACTCTCAAATGGTTCAAAAACTATATACCGGTGCACATTTCTCCCTGTAGCTATTTATCTTTCTATCTATACAGAAGAGGTATATATGCACAAATTCAAACAAATTTATACTCTCATTCTCTCTATATGTATACACATACATAAGGGGCATGTGAATATTTATAATACTATTCTTGTGATTTTTCTAAAGATTTGAAATTTCTCAAAATAAAATATTTGTGGGAATCTCCCTCAATGTATCTCTTCTTCAAAATCTGTGCTTGGAAGCCTGGTGCAGTGGTACATGACTATAATCCCTGCTACTCAGGAGGCTGAGGCAGAAGGATCACAAGTTCAAGGTCAACTTCAGTAGCTTAGTGAGACCATGTCTCAGATTTTAAAAGGGGTCAGGGTCAAGCATCCCAGGTTCAATCCCAAGTACCACAACAAAGCAAAAACAAACAATAAACTCCCAAACGAAATCCAAATCCACTCTTGGCTCCCCAGTCCCAAGAGTCTCTTTTTAATACTCTTTCCCCAATAATGCCCCAGTTTTGATGACTCTGGAGTCCTTCACAAGATTTTTTTGGTCTCCCACTTCAAATATATTTCCTCTCTGTTGCACGAAATGTTAACCTCTTGGCATCTACTCCCAAACCCACAATCCTAAACCAGTCAAAATTTTCAGTGAAACTGCTAGGGCTCTAGTGAGTAAGGGCACTACCCTCCTGAGAGGGCGGTTTTATGGCCATAGTGTGCAACCCGAGCATGTGATTTTGAGATATCATCCCTACCCCAGGTAACACAGCAAAATGTTCTTACCAAACACTACTTCACAAAAACTCTGAGGGAGGGAATTTTCTTCATCTCACTTAACAACTACAAGACTCCACCATTGTACTAAATTTAGAAGACTGCTATTGTTTCTAAACTTAGTACATGTCACCTGAAGCTTCACCTGGGTGAAGCTGCTTCCTAATTCTCAGTTTTCAAAGAGTAGTGACAAAGAATTTCTCATAGGAGTGTCGAACTTCCAGAGATGTCATAAAGCAAGAAATGCTAGTTGAACCAATAGCAGAGATTTTTCACAGTAAAGGTAATAACTAAGAAGGATTTCTAGAAGTTGAAAAAATATTAATTTCTTTTTTTTTCTTATTAATTCATTAGACAAGAATTTATTGAATGTCTTTGTATGCCAGGTGCCATTTTAAGCACTAGAATTCAACTGTAGTCAAGTAGATATGCAGTAACATACTTACATATTCTACTCAAGACAAATGACCAAAATAAATGATGTACTATAAATATGTAGCTGATGATGGTAATTGATAGGGAGAAAAAGAAGTATCCTTGTGATCCTCCGTATCCTTATCAGAAAACTGGGATGACAGTTACCTCAAAAAATTTTTGTTCAGTCAGATGAGAACTATACATGAAAGCTGGGGACACTGTGGTAAATCAGACATTCTACCCCAGGGAGCTTCCCAGACTCTCTTAACCTGCTAGAATCGAGCAAATGTTTTTTGAGGCTTGTATTGCTAAGATAACCTATATGTAATTTATTCTTGGTATCTCCTCATTAAGTAGGTGCCATCCTGTTCATTAAGTGCCATGTAAATGAAACTTTAAAAAATTGGATCATGTTTTTCTGTTGACACACATAATTTGAGAGATGCTCCTATTATAGTAATCCTACCCTTTCACTGCCTCTGTTGGTGGCTATTTTAGACATCTATAAGGTCTTTTTTTTTTTTCTTTTTTTTTTCCCTTCCCCCCACCCCTCCCACCCCTCTTTTCCCTCTATACAGTCCTTCCTTCCTCCATTCTTGCCCCCCTCCCTAAACCTAACTCTAAACCTAACACTAACTCTTCCCACCCCACATTATGTGTCATCATCCACTAATTAGCGAGATCATTCTTCCTTTGGTTTTTTAAGATTGGCTTATCTCACTTAGCATGATATTCTCCAGTTTCATCCATTTGCCTGCAAATGCCATAATTTTATCATTCTTTATGGCAGAGTAATATTCCATTGTATATATATACCACAGTTTCTTTATCCATTCATCAACTGAAGGACATCTAGGTTGGTTCCACAATCTGGCTATTGTGAACTGAGCAGCTATGAACATTGATGTGGCTGTATCTCTGTAATATGCTGATTTTAAATCCTTTGGGTATAGGCCAAAGAGTGGGATAGCTGGGTCAAGTGGTGGTTCCATTCCAAGTTTTCTAAGGAGTCTCCATACTGCTTTCCAGAGTGGCTGCACTAATTTGCAGCCCCACCAGCAATGTATGAGTGTACCTTTCTCCCCACATCCTCCCCAACACCTGTTGTTGCTTGTATTCTTGATAATCGCCAATCTAATTGGGGTGAGATGGAATCTTAGGGTGGTTTTGATTTGCATTTCTCTTATTACTAGAGATGTTGAACATTTTTCCATATTTGTTGATTGCTTGTAGATCTTCTTCTGTGAAGTGTCTATTCATTTCCTTAGCCCATTTGTCGATTGGATTACTTGCATTCTTGGTGTAGACTTTTTTGAGTTCTTTATAGATTCTGGAGATTAGTGCTCTATCTGAAGTATGATTGGCAAAGATTTTCTCCCACTCTGTAGGCTCTTTCTTCTCATTGCTGATAGTTTCCTTTGCTGAGAGAAAGCTTTTTAGTTTGAATCTATCCCAGTTATTAATTCTTGCTTTTATTTCTTGTGCTATTGGAGTCCTGTTGAGGAAGTCTGGTCCTAAGCCGACATGTTGAAGCTCTGGACCTGCTTTTTCTTCTATAAGATGCAAGGTCTCTGGTCTGATTCCGAGATCCTTAATCCATTATGAGTTTAGTTTCATGCATGGTGAGAGATATGGGTTTAGTTTCATTCTGTTGCATATGGATTTCCAATTCTCCCAGCACCATTTGTTGAAGAGGCTATCTTTTCTCCATTGCATATTTTTGGCCCCTTTGTCTAGTATGAGAAAATTGTATTTATTTGGGTTTGTGTCCGTGTCCTCTATTCTGTACCATTGATCCACCTTTCTATTTTGGTACCAATACCATGCCGTTTTTGTTACTATTGCTTTGTAGTAGAGTTGAAGATCTGGTATTGCGATACCCCCTGCTTCACTCTTTCTGCCAAGGATTGCTTTAGCTATTCTGGGTTTTTTATTCTTCCAGATGAATTTCATGATTGCTTGCTCTATTTCTGTAAGGTACATCATTGGGATTTTAATTGGAATTGCATTGAATCTGTATAGCACTTTTGGTAGTATGGCCATTTTGACAATATTAATTCTTCCTATCCAAGAACATGGGAAATCTTTCCATCTTCTAAGGTTTTCTTTAATTTCTTTCTTTAGTGTTCTGTAGTTCTCATTGTGGAGGTCTTTCACCTCTTTTGTGAGATTGATTCCCAAGTATTTTATTTTTTTCGAAGCTATTGTGAATGGGGTAGTTTTCCTAATTTCTCTTTCTGAAGATTCATCGCTTATGTATAGAAATGTCTTAGATTTATGTGCATTGATCTTATATCTCACTACTTTACTGAATTCACTTATGAGATCTAACAGTTTACTGGTGGAATTTCCTGGTTCCTCTAAGTATACAATCATATCATCAGCAAATAGGGATAGTTTGAGTTCTTCTTTTCCTATTCGTATCCCTTTAATTTCTTTGGTCTGTCTAATTGCTCTGGCTAGAGTTTCAAGGACGAGATTGAATACAAGTGGTGAAAGAGGGCATCCCTGCCTTGTTCCAGTTTTTAGAGGGAATGCTTTCAGTTTTTCACCATTTAGAATAATATTAGCCATGGGCTTAGCGTAGATGGCCTTTACAATGTTAAGGAATGTTCCCACTATCCCTATTTTTTCTAGTGTTTTGAGCATGAAGGGATGCTGTATTTTATCAAATGCTTTTTCTGCATCTATCGAAATAATCATGTGATTCTTGACTTTAAGTCTATTGATATGGTGAATGACATTTATTGATTTCCTGATGTTGAACCAACCTTGCATCCCTGGGATGAAACCCACTTGATCATGGTGCACTATCTTTTTAATATGTTTTTGTATGCGATTTGCTAAAATTTTGTTGAGAATTTTTGCGTCGATGTTCATTAAGGATATTGGTCTGAAATTTTCTTTCCTCGATGTGTCTCTGTCTGGTTTAGGTATCAGGGTAATATTGGCTTCATAGAATGAGTTTGTGAGGGTTCCCTCCTCTTCTATTTTATGGAATACTTTGAGAAGTATTGGAATGAGCTCTTCTTTAAAAGTTTTGTAGAACTCGGCTGAGAACCCAGCTGGTCCTGGACTTTTCTTTGTTGGTAGGCTTTTGATGACTTCTTCTATTTCATTACTTGAAATTGGTCTATTTAAATTGTGTATGTCCTCCTCATTTAGTTTAGGCAATTCATATGTCTCTAGAAACCTGTTGATGTCTTCAAAATTTTCTATTTTGTTGGAGTATAGATTTTCAAAATAGCTTCTAATTATGTTTTGTATTTCAGTCGTGTCTGTTGTGATATTTCCTTGTTCATTCCGAATTTTAGTGATTTGGGTTTTCTCTCGTCTTCTCTTTGTTAGTGTGGCTAAAGGTTTATCAATTTTGTTTATTTTTTCGAAGAACCAACTATTTATTTTGTCAATTTTTTGTATTGTTTCTTTTGTTTCAATTTCGTTGATTTCAGCTCTGAGTTTGACTATTTCCTGTCTTCTACTACTTTTGGTGTTGGTCTGTTCTTCTTTTTCTAGGGCTTTGAGCTGTAGTGTTAGGTCGTTTATTTTTTGAGTTTTATTTCTTTTATTAAATGCGCTCCATGAAATAAATCTTCCTCTAAGTACTACTTTCATAGTGTCCAGAGATTTTGATATGATGTTTCTTTGTTCTCGTTTACCTCTAAGAATTTTTTAATTTCCTTCCTAATATCTTCTGTTATCCATTCATCATATAATAGCATATTGTTTAATCTCCAGGTGTTGGAGTAGTTTCTGTTTTTTACTCTGTCATTTATTTCTAACTTCAATCCATTATGATCTGATAGAATACAAGGTAGTGTCTCTATCTTCTTGTATTTGCTGACATTAGCTTTGTGGCATAATATATGGTCTATTTTAGAGAAGGATCCATGTGCTGCTGAGAAGAAAGTGTATTCGCTCTTGGTTGGATGGTATATTCTATAAATGTCTGTTAAGTCTAAATTATTGATTGTGTTATTGAGATCTATGGTTTCTTTGTTCAATTTTGGTTTGGAAGATCTGTCCAGTGGTGAGAGAGGCGTGTTAAAATCACCTAGTATTATTGTGTTATGGTCTATTTGGTTTCTAAAATTGAGAAGGATTTGTTTAACATACATGGATGAGCCACTGTTTGGGGCATAGATGTTTATGATTGTTATATCTTGCTGATTTATGCTTCCCTTAAGCAGTATGAAATGTCCTTCCTTATCCCTTCTGACTGACATTGGCTTGAAGTCCACATTATCTGAAATGAGGATGGATACTCCAGCTTTTTTGCTGAGTCCATGTGCATGGTATGTTTTTCCCCATCCTTTCACCTTTAGTCTATGGGTATCTCTTTCTATGAGGTGAGTCTCTTGCAGGCAACATATTGTTGGATGTTTCTTTTTAATCCAATCCGCCAGTCTATGTCTTTTGATTGATGAATTCAGGCCATTAACATTCAGGGTTATTATTGAGATATGATTTGTATTCCTGGTCATTTGGTTCATATTTAAAATTTTATTTATTTATTTATTTATTTTTTGACACATCTTGGTTCCTCCTTTATTTGACAGTTCCTTTAGGATAATTCCTCCCTTTGCTGATTTGCTTCTTTGTTTTTTATTTCTTCCTCATGAAATATTTTGCCGAGAATGTTCTGTAATGCTGGCTTTCTTTTTGTAAATTCTTTTAGCTTTTGTTTATCATGGAAAGATTTTATTTCATCGTCAAATTTGAAGGTAAGCTTTGCTGGGTATAAGATTCTTGGTTGGCATCCATTTTCTTTCAGAGCTTGAAAAATGTTGTTCCAGGCCCTTCTAGCTTTTAGGGTCTGGATTGAAAAATCTGCTGATATCCATATTGGTTTCCCCCTGAATGTAATTTGGTTCTTTTCTCTCACAGCCTTTAAAATTCTGTCTTTATTTTGTATGTTCGGTATTTTCATTATAATGTGCCTTGGTGTGGGTCTGTTGTAATTTTGTGTATTTGGAGTCCTATAAGCCTCTTGAACTTGATTTTCCATTTCATTCTTCAGATCTGGGAAATTTTCTGATATTATTTCATTGAATAGATTGTTCATTCCTTTGGTTTGTTTCTCTAAGCCTTCCTCAATCCCAATAATTCTCAAATTTAGCCTTTTCATGATATCCCATAGTTCTTGCAGATTCTGTTCATGATTTCTTACCATCTTCTCTGTTTGTTCAACTTTGTTTTTGAGGTTAAATATTTTGTCTTCAATATCTGAAGTTCTGTCTTCCAGGTGTTCTATCCTATTGGTTATGCTTTCTATGGAGTTCTTAATTTGGTTTATTGTTTCCTTCATTTCAAGGATTTCTGTTTGGTTTTTTTTCAATATCTCTAACTCTTTATTGAAAGATCTTTTGCTTCCTGAATTTGCTCTGTTAACTGTCGATTGGTGCGATCATTCAATGCCTGCATTTGCTCTTTCATCTCATCATTCAATGCCTGCATTTGCTCTTTCATCTCATCATTCAATGCCTGCATTTGCTCTTTCATCTCATCGTTTGCTTCCCTAATCATTTTAATTATGTACATTCTGAACTCCCTTTCTGTCATTTCTTCTGCCATGCTGTCATTGGATTCTATTGATGTAACATCTAGATTTGTTTGGGGCATTTTCTTCCCTTGTTTTCTCATATTGTTCAGGAATCAGTGGGTCATTAAGATATTGCAGATTTCCTCTATCGACTTATAATGTCCCTGAAGATTGCTAGTATATCCCCTCTTATCCTTCAGTAGCCTGAAGTCTTGGAGGAAGTTGATAATGCGGAGCTCCACGAAGAAGCTGCCTCTCTAGGGTGGTGACCCTCAGGTGGCGTATATTCCCTGCTAGTGGTCAGAGGTGTCTCCACTTGTTGACCAATGGTCATCCAATGGGGAACTAGGCTGCAGGCTGAGGCAAGGCCTATTTGTGCCTGTGTCTCTGGTTTAACCGTCCCTGTGGGAAAACCTCTCCCAGTAGGGAAGACTCACTCGGTGGGAAGGTGTCGCTGGTCAGTTCCCCTCCTAGAGGTTCCCCTCAATCTACAACTACCGCCTGGGCTGGGCTGTCTTCCTCTGCAACGTTCCCAGCGGCCCAGACCTACCTTCTGGGCCTGGGAGCCTCACCCTCCGCAGGCGAGTCTCCTTAGGCTGCCTCTCCCAGATAATCTGCCCGCAGTCCTGGAAACTTTGCTCCGCCCCTAGGCGTGTCTCTGTGCGGCTCTTCCAGCAAGAAGCCACCTAGCTCCTGGGACCCTACTCTGTACCTAATCGCCTGGCTATGCGGCCCCTCCTCTGAGTCGCCACCTGGAGCCCTGTACAATAGCTCCGATACCCAGAGACCTGCCACACACCTCCTCCACCAGACAGCAGCCCGGTTTCCGACGCAGTCACTAGGAGTCCAAGCAACTCACTTCGCGTCTCCTCCTCCCGCCAACCTCCCGTAGCCCTAGGCAGTCACTCCAAGCCCAAGTGACCTGCCCTGTTCCTCCTCCTCCCCCTCGGGGTAGCCCCCCGGGTGTTCAGGGGCGGTGGCTCCGAGACAAAGTGACCCACCGCGCTCCTCCTCCAGGCAGGCCACCGGTGTTCAGGAGCGGTCACTTTGAGTGCAATCAACTCACCACTTGCCTCCTCCTCTGGCAACCGCCTGTGGCTCTGATGCAGTCACTCCTAGACCAAGCGACCCGCTGCGCTTCTCCTCTTCCTCCGGGCAACCCCCCGGTGTTCAGAAGCGATTACTCTGAGTCTAAACAGCTCACCACGCAGCTCCTCCTCAGGCAGCCGCCCGAAGCCCCAGTGGTTACTCCGAGTCCAAGCGCTGTGCTGAGCCGCCTCCTCTACGATGATCCCAGTTGTCCGCGTTCACTGCTCCAGTGGGGGGAGGGGCGTCACGCCAGCAACTCAACTTCACAAATTCCCTGCGTTCCGGGGCTACCGCCCCATCCGGGACACCTCCCCAACGGGAGAGACTCACCCGGCGGCTTTGAGTTGGTCCCAAGTCTCCCACTATCTCCTCTTTTGAATCCTGCATCCTGGAGCAACGTGAAATGCAGTCGCCCTCTAGGCCGCCATCTTGAAACCCCTAAAATATTAATTTCTAAAGTCCCAATTCCCGTTAATTTCTTATATGGAGGGCATTTGGTGACTATCCTATTCTGAAACTGTAAGTACAGAACAATGTAACCTATACTAGTTCTAAGTAGATCTCTAAGGCAAATGAGTTAAAGATAGAAGGTGAAGTGTAAGTAGACAGAGTTCAATGTTGCAGGTACTAGACTTCAAGGCAGATTATCTGGGTTTACTTCCCACGTCCAGATAACTCCTTTGCCTCCCTTTCTTATTCTGAATGACAGTTCCGAAAGAGGTATTTTTTAAAGGCACTTTTCCTCAGCATGTCTAATGTCCTTGTGTTGAGCAGTCTGTTTTACAACATTTAATAACATTTAAATTATCTCTTACTCCATTGTTTCCTCCACCACAAAATGATACCTCATACGGTGCAGTTTTTTGTTTTTTTTTTAACCACTTACAAAGCTCTTTCAGGATATAGTTCAATTCTATCAATAATTCAATGGGACATGTATATAGATCCTTTTTATAATTGAAGAAATTGAGATTCGAAGAACTTAAGAGATTGTTCAAGGTCATACATCTATTAACTGACAAAGTCATAAATTTAACCCGAGTTGTGGTTTTAAATCTAGTATTCTCTTTTCCATACCTCAAATAAAGTTCCAGCTTCAAACCTGGTCCAGAGTGAAGGCAGCAGCAGTTAACACACAGCCGTACACTAGACTCAAGCCTTCACTCTTTCTGTCAAGATGAGTGATGGACCAGACCTGTGTGGGGCAGTGGGTTCAATCCTCACACATATAAATAAATAAATTCAGCACCACACATATAAATAAAATAAATAAATTAAAGGTATTGTGTCCACTTATGACTAAAAAATTTTTAAAAACCTGAATAAATCTAAACTGAAGAAAAAAAAAATACTCTTCCCTCAAAGGAACAGGAGAAAGCGTGTGTCTAAACACCATAAAATGAGGATCTCCTCCCAAGAACAGATTCCAGTATTGCTGGAGAGTCTTGGTTTTAGGCTTGTTTTTTGTAAACCTGTATGTTTGTAGAAATTTTAGGCACTTATGGCTTCTCACCTGTCCTCCCTGGCTATAAGGCCAATACTAGTCAATGTTCCCTTAAATTTATTTTTAAATTTCTCATTGGTACATAAGTAAATTCCAGATGACAGATGCTGTCAGTAATTTCACCATTGACGATTTTTGTGTGTGTAGTCTTTGCAACCCCTATGAGGCAAGCCAATTTTGACTTAGAATGGATACCTCCATTTCCTCCTCCTCCTCCTCCTCCCCCTCCTCTTCTTCTCTTCTCTTCTCTTCTTCTTCTTCTTCTTCTTCTTCTTCTTCTTCTTCTTCTTCTCTTTTCTTTTCTTCTTCTTTCTTCTTCTTCTTCTTCTTCTTCTTCTTCTTCTTCTTCTTCTTCTTCCTCTTCGTCTCAGCATGGACTTCTAAAAATTTTTTTTTATTTTTTTATTTGTTCCAATTATTTATACATGACAGCAGAATGCATTTTGATTCATCTATACCCCAAAGACTTAAAATCTGCATACTATAGTGATGCAGTCACATCAATGTTTATAGCAGCTCAATTCTCAATAGCTAAGCTATAGAACCAACCTAGAAGCCCTTCAATAGATGAATGGATCGATAAACTGTGGCATATATACACAATGGAATATTACTCAGCCTTAAAGGAGAATAAAATTATGGCATTTGCAGGTAAATGAAGAGAGTTGGAGAATATCATGCTAAATCAAATAACCAATCCCCCAAAACAAAAGGCCAAATGTTTTCTCTGATATGTGGATGCTGATCCGTAATGGGGGAATGGGATGAATAGAGGCACTTTGGATAGGTCAGAGGGGAGTGAGGGGAGGGAAATGGGCAGGGGAGTGGGAAAGATGGTGGAGTGAGATTGACATCTTTACCCGAGGTACTTGTATGATCTCACGAATGGTATGACTCTACATCCATTGCTTCTTAATCTTCATGAAGTTACATCCCTTTGTAGATTCTCACAGTTTATTTTCATTTCTAATATATCAATAAAATAATAAATACAAAAATATTTCAGCTTCAGTGGTTTAAAGTATTTTCCAAGAATGTGCTAGGAAAACAGGAAATCCATGAATTCTGTATAAGAATCATAATGAAAACAAAAGCAGTATTGAACAGTCATTTGGTTCTTTCCTTCTTATTTTCTCTTAACTGTCTTTTCTCTTTCCGTTAGAAAGAGGACTCTTTCCAAATCCCTGTCTTCTTTCCCCTGAAACCCACTATTCTTTTGCTGGGTCACTTGGTAACCATGTCCCACTCAGCTTTGCTTTTCAACAATAGTAGAACTAGATTAAGGGATGTGTTTATAAAAGAAGTACTTTGTACACAAAAATATGTTTCACATATATAAACGAGGGACATTAGTTCTAAAAGAGGTTTTTGGAATGGTTCCAAATTTTACCCCACAAACCCAGCAATGTAAGGAACAGTAATGTTATTTTCTTTGATTTTTTTAAAAAATGATTTCAGGCCTTTAACCTCAAAATGGTAATAACTTACATTTAGTCAATACATACCAGACGGATAGATCCAATTTGTGGAGTGTCAAAGCATTGGAAGATGGGGCCTCTGGTCTTCAAGGACCTGTTACCACCCGGCTGTCATTTAACCATCTATCATCCATTTAATACTTGTTTACTGACAGGTAGGTGATACCGCTGGGAGTAAGATAAGGATTCATTACACTGAGTCAGGGAAACCGAGGTGCTACCTAAGATCCCTCCATGTGCTTCCAGGTCACACTGTGACACATAGCACTCTGTAAGCTGTTCCACATTCATATCTACCACACAGTTCTTCTTCTGTGAGATCTGGAATTTCTTTGGGTCTCAACCTGAGAAAATTCTAGATAGCCTCTCCTCTCAGTTCCACAGACAAGTAGTGCGTGTGTCACGTTCCTCTTCCTCACAGGGCAAGCTCAGGGCTCCTCTCAGTGACTCATCAGGGTAAATTCTCAATCCATTTGCCATTTGGACTTTCCTTTCCCCTCAGCTCCGAGAATTTTTAGTCCGAAGTCAAAAAACTTTTCACTGATTCATATTACAATGAATTCTACGTGATTATTTATGCTCCGAGTTCTCCTTATGGGGTTTATGGGAATTAATGAGATGTGAAAAAAGGTATTGTTTGTATATAAGACAAAGTTGCCCATCATAGAATTTTTACACCATAAGGACTATTTAATCTATAGTAGTTTCTGAAAAAAAAAAATTTCCATTAAAAAGGTAATTCCTGAATCTATCAACTTTCTGGTATGAAAGATAACTTTTCATAGTTAACATGGCTTTTATTTCAAGTGGGTAGAGTACAGGATTATTTTCTTGTCTACAGTCATCATTTTCATTTGTCATAAGATCTGAAATTATCGAATGTAAATTGTGGAACAACTTCTAAGAGTTAGCTCATTTTCTTTTCCTTTTCAATTTAATTTCTCTTTCTGAAAAACTATCACGAAAATTTTGATAGGCTCTTTTTGTGCACAGGTGTGTAGGGAACATAAAACCAAAGATTCACACCCTTTCCTCAAGCAGCTTAGAATCTTTTTAGAAAACAAACTCTAGACATTATGTGAAGTTAAACGAGAAGACTGAAGTGTGGGTGAGAAACATGGTCTTGGAAAAATTATTCCAAGTGATGTGAAGCCTTTTTGATTTTTTTTTTTTTTCAATTCTGGGAATTGAATCTAGGGCCTCAAACATGCTAGGTAAAGCCCGATGTGAAGTTTCTATTGAGATTTCTAGGAAGGTAGACTTTCAGGAGATGTATAAATCTTAAAGAAGGAATATATTATTTTCTGATTGATATTGTTTTCTATATTTAGTTATTTATTTATTTAGATACCGGGGCCTGAACCCAGGGGTGTTTACTCTCTGATTCACATCCCCAACCCTTTTTTATATTTTATTTAGAGACAGGGTCTCTCGCTAAGTTGCTTAGGACCTCAATAAGTGACTGAGGCTGCCTTTGAACTCACCATCCCCCCGCTTTAGCCTCCCCAGCTGCTGGGATTACAGGCATGCGCCACCACACCCAGCCTGATATTGTTTTTTAAAACAGAATGAGGCCAATCAACAGATCTCACTACTAAATAAATACAGAAAAAAGAATTTTATGTGAAATTCAAGAAGCCAGAGTGCCAAACCTGTTTTTGTGAGTTCAAGTTTTATACAAGCTCTGTGAGTGTGTGTGTGTGTGTGTGTGTGTGTGTGTGTGTGTACTTGAATGTGTGTCTATTTGGGGCAGATCAGAGGAAAGGAGAGAAACTGAGGTGAAGGAACTGGAGAAGTCAGCCACCCACTTATGCAGCTGTCTAATATCTGCATGTCACATAGAAGGAAAAAAATGTCTAGTTGTCATGAATGTGACAGGGCTACTGAAAGTGCATGAAGTTACAGAAATACATCTGTACCCACCAGCTGGTGCAGCCTACAATAGTAACTTTCCCAGATTCAGTTTTGTTGATTTATCCATCTAATAAATATTTATCAAACCTTTACATGTGGGTACGTAGGACCCAGAGAGAGTTTTGTTTTTCCTTTTTATTTAAAACAAATTTTTTGTAGTTGCAGGTGGGCACAATACTTTTATTTGATTTATTTATTTTTATGGGGTGCTGAGAATCAAACCCAGTGCCTCACACATGCTAGGTGAGCACTCTACCACTGAGCCACAACTCCAGTCCATTGTTTTTCTTTCTTCTTCTTTATTTTTTTAAATTTTTTTGGCAGTGCTGGAGATTGAACCCAGGGCCCTGTGCTTGCGAGGCAAGTACTCTACCAACTGAGCTACATCCCCAGTCTGTGTTCTTCCTTTTTAATGTGGAACCAGGGATGGAACCCAGGGACTCTTGCATGCTGACATTCTATCACTGAGGCACATCCCCAGCCTCTCTAGGTGAAACCTATATAGACATAGATCCTGCCTTTATGAAGCATGAAAGCTGACAGGGGAGGCAGACAAGAAAATTACTCAAATTTGTCATTATGAACTGTGAAGGAACAGGATACAGAGCTAGAAAAGGTGTCATGGGGAGTGCTTTGCTCTGGGAACTCAAGGGCAGCCTCCCTGAGTAAGTAACATTGAAGCTAAACTCAGGCAAGTATGGGAGTTAATGAGCTGAATCATCAAAGGGACTGACTGTGGAAAAGACCTTGAGCCTTTTGATTGTGGGGCAGGAATACAGCAAAGAAGGAAGAAGTCTACATGAAATAAGACAGGAGAGTGTGGCAAGGGCACGGGTCCTGTAGGCCACAGTGTGGGACACAGGAAAGGGCTTTAAGACAAGGAAGCCACAATCAGATTTCCTGAGTGCTGTGTAGAAAATTGAGAAAAGGAAAGGAATGGACAGGAGGGAACCAGTTAGTAGGCCTTTGCATCGCTGCCTGATGTGATAGAAACACCTTCGTAGTCTCCTGTCTGGACCTCCAAGCCAAGCGTCTTCTGTAGGACAAGTCTCACCAGGAGGAGGAGCCCTTCACAAAATCTCTGTGACACCAGGTCAGTCCTTGGGCTGATTGGCTGCCAGTCTTGCAGGACTTAAGTCCTTCTGTACAGTCAAATCTCTGATGGCCTGTGTAGGAGGCAGAGGTTCTACATCTGTATCTACATCTACGTCTAAAACGAATCTACAGAAACAGTGTCGAAGAACAAAGGGCTAAAGTAAGACAGGGACCTCTTCAGGTAGAAACAAGACCATTCAATAGACACAGAGCTGGGCCTCCTCTGGACAATGGTGCTGGATTGTACTGATTCAAGGATAGGGGACAGAATTCGTGGATATGGAGGGGTAAGGATGTCGGTCTTGAGTACTTGAGGCCCCCGGCTAAAGGAAACTGGAATTGATGTCGACTTTCACTCCAGCTGTTTTTTACTGCCTGTTAAGTTGGGGGCTTGCTGCGACTCCTGGGAAAGGGTGAGTGAATGACTTCTGAGTTTAGTCACACGTAAAGTTTGTCCGAGTCCAGGAGATTAAGGGTATAGAATACTGGTGAATGAAGCTGCAGACTGTTTACTAGATCTGGTAGATCACCAGACACCTACAAAAACCTACGAAAAGGTATGTATAGGACTCCTTCAGGAGAGCTGCTTATGTTCATAGGAGGCTGATGATTTTCCTCCCAGTCCAACAGAGGATTGATTCTATGTTAGACTTTGGGTCTTAGTTAAAATAGAATATGGGATTATCAAACTGCTCAGGGCAAAATATAGGGCTTGGCTGTTGACAGTTTGGGCACTAAGCCTTGTTTCAGAACAACAGACCTAAGGACAAGTCTTTTTTATGCCAACACAGAACATTTTCTGCGTGTAGGGTGACTAGATATGTAAGATTCTCCACCTTTAACCCAGGAGAGACTTAGAAATTGAAAAATAACATAAGTCCTTACAAGAAGCAGGGCTGGTAGCACAAAAGACAGATACAGACAGAAGCAAGTGGCAAGTTCAGCCTGTTGTCCAAGAAGAAACATACTACAGAATGCTTCTATACCAAGGTAGGAATTGACATAAAAGGATTCCAGTTCTCCATATTCCACTCATTAGGTTCTATCAAATTAAGCACATTAACAATGGAAATTTTCATCTGGAAGAATAAAAAACCCAGAATAGCTAAAGCAATCCTTGGCAGAAAGAGTGAAGCAGCGGGTATCGCAATACCAGATCTTCAACTCTACTACAAAGCAATAGTAACAAAAACGGCATGGTATTGGTACCAAAATAGAAAGGTGGATCAATGGTACAGAATAGAGGACACGGACACAAACCCAAATAAATACAATTTTCTCATACTAGACAAAGGGGCCAAAAATATGTAAAGGAGAAAAGATAGCCTCTTCAACAAATGGTGCTGGGAGAATTGGAAATCCATATGCAACAGAATGAAACTAAACCCATATCTCTCACCATGCACGAAACTAAACTCATAATGGATTAAGGCCCTCGGAATCAGACCAGAGATCTTGCAGCTTATAGAAGAAAAAGCAGGTCCAGAGCTTCAACATGTCGGCTTAGGACCAGACTTCCTCAACAGGACTCCCATAGCACAAGAAATAAAAGCAAGAATCAATAACTGGGATAGATTCAAACTAAAAAGCTTTCTCTCAGCAAAGGAAACTATCAGCAATGCGAAGAAAGAGCCTACAGAGTGGGAGAAAATCTTTGCCAATCATACTTCAGATAGAGCACTAATCTCCAGAATCTATAAAGAACTCAAAAAACTCTACACCAAGAATACAAATAATCCATTCGACAAATGGGCTAAGGAAATGAATAGACACTTCACAGAAGAAGATCTACAAGCAATCAACAAACATATGGAAAAATGTTCAACATCTCTAGTAATAAGAGAAATGCAAATCAAAACCACCCTAAGATTCCATCTCACCCCAATTAGAATGGCGATTATCAAGAATACAAGCAACAACAGGTGTTGGGGAGGATGTGGGGAGAAAGGTACACTCATACATTGCTGGTGGGGCTGCAAATTAGTGCAGCCACTCTGGAAAGCAGTGTGGAGACTCCTTAGAAAACTTGGAATGGAACCACCATTTGACCCAGCTATCCCACTCCTTGGCCTATACCCAAAGGATTTAAAATCAGCATATTACAGAGATACAGCCACATCAATGTTCATAGCTGCTCAGTTCACAATAGCCAGATTGTGGAACCAACCTAGATGTCCTTCAATTGATGAATGGATAAAGAAACTGTGGTATATATATACAATGGAATATTACTCTGCCATAAAGAATGATAAAATTATGGCATTTGCAGGCAAGTGGATGAAACTGGAGAATATCATGCTAAGTGAGATAAGCCAATCTCAAAAAACCAAAGGACGAATGATCTCTCTGATAAGCAGATGATGACACATAATGGGGAGTGGGAGGGGTTAGTGTTAAGATTAGAGTTAGGTTTAGGGAGGGGGGCAAGAATGGAGGAAGGAAGGACTGTATAGAGGGAAAAGAGGGGTGGGAGGGGTGGGGGAAGGGAAAAAATAACAGAATGAATCAAACAACATTACCCTATGTAAATTTATGATTACACAAATGGTATGCCTTTACTCCATGAACAAACAGAGAAACAACATGTATCCCATTTGTTTACAATAAAAAAAAATGGGAATTTTGAAAATAAAAGAAATACTAGCAATTGGGTATTTGGATAAAACCCAAAACTGAGAGAAAAAAATCAGCTGCTTTTTAATATGCCACTTCTGGGGGCAGGTGCTCATAACATGGATGTTCCTCTTCAGGATGGCCATGGTTGCCAGCTGAGGCACTGGACCCCATTTTTGATTGCTTGACCTGTTATAAGGGTTTCAAAGCATCTTGTGTACAAGCCAGATGTGAAACTCAGGAACCCTACTCTAACAATGCTCTGTCCAGGTGTGCCCATCACCTCAAAGTCAACTTCCTTTTGATTCTTCTAGCCCAAGGCCACCACCACAACTGTGGAGGCTCCTCAGACTTAGGAAAACAAGGTTGGACAATCAACTATAAGAAATCAAAACCCTTTTCTGGCAAGATTGAACTGACCAGTAACCCATTATCTCTCATCCACTGTACCTTTTAAACCAAACATTTACTAGCCTTTAGGATGTCTCTTATTTCTTTTTCAAGGATGTTAAACAGGCTAACATTCACTTTACTTTTTCTTTTTAATCATTATAATTAGGTCATCATATGGAACTTTTAAAAAGTCTGTCCATTACAAATAATATTTAATTTGTGGTTTCTCCTTTAAGTCTCACACACTTGTAAGCTAATGACTTCCTTGCACCCCTTTAATAGGTGAAAAATCTGAGACTTTTAAGGGACAAAGTGAATTGATCAATTACAAACCCAAAAATTGGCCAAGAAGCTTGATGAGTGGATGACTGGAGATAAATTACATGTGCCCCAGAGAGGATTAAACAATCCAAGGGTGGTAGTTCCTAAACATTTTGGTCTCAGAATCCTTCTAAATTCATAAATGTTATTGAGGGCTCCATACAGTTAATGCTTAATATAGGTTATATGTATCGATCTTTACTATCTTAGAAATTAAAAATAAGTAGTAAAAATATGCATTTGTTAACTTAATTGAAATAATAATAATAAGCCCATTACATGTTAACAGAAAAAGCATAATTTTATGATTACTTTCTAAAACAAGAAAATGAGGAGAGTGGCATTATATTTTAGGAACTCTCTCAGTATAAGACAGTTGGATTCTTATATCTGCTTCTGTGCTCAGTAAGTTGCAATAACACCTGTCATAAGGTCTTTTCTTTCCAAGTGGTAAAGCTTTATTACTGGTCTTTTTAAGGGGCATGACTAGAAATGGCAACCAAGAAAGCGACTCAGTCCTACCTTGATTTCCAGTTTACTCTGAGGAGAGTGTGGGAGGCCAGCCCGCCTCTCTTGACCCTTAAGCTGTCTGACTTTTCTTTCCACTTGGAAAGAAAAATGCTGTGACCATGTCCAGCCTGCCACGTGTTCCCCATCCAACCCTGACAGTTTAAGATACACCGTGTAGCACATATGTAAATAAAGAAGGGGTACCTAATATTGTCAGGTTGAGTATGCAATTGAATTTAAATTAAGAGATGGCATCAATGGGACAAAGAACGCTTCTTTCCAATCTTTTTCCCCCTTACTTCTCTTCAGGGTTCTTTACTATCTCCCAAATGTACATTTGAATCACTATATTTATGTATTATTTAAATGGCCCTTCATTCAGCTTTCTACCTAGTAAGTCAATGCTAAATTTTAAGAATCTCTCTAATTACTTTTTTGGGCAAGTGTCCAGCATGCAAAATTTGAATTAGAGGCTAGAGGGAGATAAAGCACCTTTAAATATTTTCCTTCCTGAAAGATCATAAGTTGATTTGCAGCTTCCTGCCTCCTGATTTCAAAGGTTGTTGGACAAAGAACATAACTACATCTACTATAGTTAAAAAAAAAAAGCCTGTTAATTTTACACTGTTGTTTGCTTTTTTGTTTACATATGCTATTTGAAATAAAATTCAATAGAATGGAAATCATATCATAGGCTCTATTGCTTTGTTTTGTTTGTTTGTTTGATTTGAAGTGATGGGGACTGAACTAGGGCCTCATGAATGCTAGGCAAGCTCTCTACCACCGAACTACATCCCCAGCCTTCCATTTGTTTTTGAGGAAATCTAGCCAACATTTTCTAAATTTTCAAAGCCATATGGCAATGGTTTTTAAAGTATAGTCCTGAACCACCACCACCAGCAGCACCTGGGAATTGTTAGAAATGCCAATGTGCAGGCCTCACCAATGACCTGCTGAATTAGAAACTCTGGGAGTAGTCTGTGTTTTAACAAACCTTCTAGGTAATTTTGATTCACTGGCTTAAATGAATTATAAATCATACAATGATTAGAACTCAATATCATAAACATGTTAATTCTCCCAGATGTCTGTTGACAGATAAATGAATAAGCAAAATGTGGTATATACACACAATGGAATATTATTCAGCCTTAAATAAGGAAGAAATCCTGACACAGGCTAAACATGGATAAACCTTGAGAACACTATGCTAAGTGCAATAAGTCAGTCACAAGACAAATATTGTATGATTGTATTTACATAAAGTACCTAGAGTAGGCCAATTCCTACAAACAGGAAGTAGAATGGAAGTTGCCAGGGACTTCAGGAATGGAGGGTTGTTTATTGATGGATATGGAGTTTCAGTTTTGCAAGATGTAAAGAATTCTGGAGATGATTGGTTATGCAACAAGTAAATGTACTGAACACTACTGAACTGTATAGTTAAAAATGCTTAAGAGCTCAATTTTAAGTTTCATTTAATCTACTATAATTAAAATTTTAAATTTAAATCACATTATCAGACAATTGCAATGTATGGATCTTATTTAGAAACTGATTCAAATATACATTCTTATAAAAGAAAACGTGTGAGACTCTTTAGGAAGTTTTAATAATAGCTATATATTTAATGACATTAAATTATTGTTTTCTAGTTTTCATTTTGATGTGGTATTGTGTTTTTAAGATCCTTGTCTTTTAGAGATAAATAATAAAACATTTATAGGTAATATAATTTGATGTGTGAAATTTCTTTAACATAGGCTGGAGGAGGGTGGGGACAGATGAAATTAGTCTGGCTAGAAGTTGATAATTGTTGAAATTGGTGAATGGTTGCATCTAACTTCTTTCTTCATATACCCCATATAAAATTTGTAATTTTAGGTGGACAGCATGCCTTTATTATATTTGTTTCATTTTTATGGGGTGCTAAGTTCTGAACCCAGTGCCTCACACATGCTAGGCAAGTGCTCTGCCTCTGAGCTACAGACTAGCCTCTAAAAGGATATATTTTAAATACCTTTTTGCTTGAATATGAATGATATCTGATATTATTCTTTACTATTGGAAATGTATAGGGAGAAGATACCATATTTATGTCTATTTATTCTCAGTCCACAATGACATGCTTGTTTTCAACCTTGTCTAGTAAATCTGCTCCCTTCTGTCAAATGCCATGAAACCAAGTAGTTCCCTGCATTTCAATTGCCTGGAAGCCAGAATAAATAGCTATGTACCACATGGCACCATGAGTCCCTGTACACAGTCCAGAAATAACATTAGAAAACGGGTAGCTAATGCACGTGTCTGCTGAAAGATATCCTGTGGCCACAAGTGTCAAAACCTGTGCGCTGATGATTGCCCTACAAACAGGACAGCACTGGAGACACTGAGACTGATTTTAAGGTTAAATTTATCCATGAAGGAAACAGAGAGGCAATGTTTATATGAAATGGTAGGAAACTGGATACCAACCACAGCATCCAGCTACTTCAAACCATTGTCCCAAGAGCTTGTTGCTGAATGACCGATTAGCTGTTTCCTGCCATTTATTTCTAAACTTCATGGTTGCATTTTGAAGTACAGCATGATGAAAGAATTTGTTTTAGTTATTTCCCTAATGAGTTTTACACATTTGTACTTTTCTATAGTCAAGCATTTCTGTTAAGGAAAAAAAAAGTACAATCAGTAACATTACAAACAAGTTTATTCCATTTCTACCTTTCTTTTGGAACTAAAGTTTGATTTTTTCTCTCTCTCTTTCAGTGTGTGTGTGTGTGTGTGAGTGTGTGTGTGTGTGTGTGTGATATTGGGGATTGAACTGAGGGGTGCTCTACTGAGTTACGCCCCTAGCCCTTCTTTATTGTTTTTGCGAGGCAGGATCTCAGTAAATTGCCTAGTTCAGCCTCAAATTTGTAATCCTTCTGCCTCAGCCTTTTTAGTCACTGGGATTTCAGGAGTATCCAACGCACCTGGCTGAATGATTCTTAGAAGGTTCATTTAATTTTTTCTATGTAGACAATTACATTAAAACAAAGAACTCAAGAAAAAAATATAACCATAGCTTTATTTAAAATTTTTTTCTCTCCCTGTCTAACATCCTTCTTTGTATCCTGGTTCTCGGCTGTCACAATAGTAGGAAACCATTCATGGCACGTATTTTACAACAGTAGGATGTGCTTCTGAATCCAGTAATTCCAGTACCCACCCTAAAGGTAATAAAAAGAATATTTATTGTTTATTGAGAAAAAATGCTCAGAACATGTTAAGGTCACACAATGGCAATATACAACAGAAGGATAAAGATGTTGGATGTTCAAGTCATACCTTAATATCAAAACAGGTGGGTGACCTGCTGAAAAATCACTGAACCCACTGGATTTTTGGACTCTGTATTTATGTGGAGAATGTTCCAGCGGGTGATTATAAAGATATCTTCCAATTCTAATATCCTGAGCTCCTTTGAATGAACTTGTGTGATTTAGAATTGTTAAAAGATTTATAGATAATCTCAAACCCAGTATCCTCCATCACAGATTTTTGCCCACGTTTCTGTTTCTTTTTCACTTTAAGTTAAAAACTAACAGCCAGTACCACGAGAAATGATCAACAGTGAGAAGCAGAACATGGAAAACAGGCAAAACTTTTTTTCAATCTATGAAAACGGAGAACTCCCTGTACTTTTCATATGCCTAAATGAAACTGCCTGGCTAAATATCAGATAAAATCTCTCAAGCATTTTAAGCAACTAAGTTTTTTCATGTCCCTAAGTGTATTCTTAAATGACTAGAACATTCAGGAAGGAAATGAATGTTGGGACTTAGAATCAGAAGATTCCAAGACTCTTTGGACTCAGAGTATAAGACTTTAAGAGGTCTGAGTCTCAATGAATCCTTTTTTATAAAGTAAGAATATAATACTTCTCTGACAAGGTTATTGTGAAGATAAGTAAAAAATAGTATAAAAACAACTGCTACACAGCAGGTACTTAAGCTATATTTTCTCCCTCACTTCCTTATTTCCAGAATCACAAAAAACTATAGGAACCCCCAAATATTTGTTAACCAAAAGGCTTATTGGATGATATTTAAAAGGGCATAAGTAAAAAAAAAATAAATAAAAAATAAAAGGGCATAAGTTTAATAAGGAAGAGAAAGGTGAAAGTTTCAAAATTGATTAACCAAAGTAGGAAAAAAAAACTGGAAAAGCATATAACAAATGTAAACAGGACTGTAGGCATACATTTGCTTTTTATTCTCATCTTTGTCACTATCTGTTTTCTAATTTTTCTACAATTAGTATATTACATTCATAATTAAGAATTTTAATTAAAATTATTTAGGCCTACATGAACCTATTAGTGAAGTTTAACATCACTTTTTATTAATATGATGCAATAGGAAGATGCAGAACAGCCAATGAAATACTCTTGCTGATGAATAAATACATAATAACTCAAACTGAATCCCTCCTTCAGTTTCATGTTTTCCCAAAACACAGAGGACATGGGGACATTCTAAATGACATAGAGATTCAATCAGAAAAATCCAGAAGGTAGGAAATTCTACAGGACGCGTGACCCTATTTTCTTGTCAGCAGATGGCTGGAAGGGGACCTAGGGTATAGCTTGATTTACACACACATAGGTGTATGTTCATGTGTGTGTGTGTGTGTGTGTGTGCACGCGTGCGTGTGCGTGCACACACTCGTGGTTGGAAAATGGAAAAGGGAGGGAAAAAGATTAACACAGACTTAAGGGACGTAACACAACCACCAAATGCAAAGTATGAATCTTTCTTAAATCCCAATTGAACAAACCAATTACAAAAAGTCATTTTTAAGCCAACCAAGGAAATCTATATGGAGATTTAGTTGTGAATTAGATGATAAGATATTGTTAATTTTGTTGAAGATAAGAATAATAGTGTGATTCTGTTTAAAAAGGAAGAATAAATACTACAGTATTTATGGGTGAAATGTTACAAATGTTTGATTTTTGCTTTGAAATACTCCAACAGAAATAGAAAAATGAGAAGGACAAAATATTAATAGCAAAGTGGAATGATGGGTTCACTAGAATTTATTAAACTATTATTTTTACATCTGTGTCTACGTTTGAAAATTTTTCCACTAAAAAGTAAAAAAAAAAATGTATGTGATCCTTAAAAAACATGAAGGAAGTGCTCAATAGGCAAATGTGCCTCTTGTTTCTGGTCTCCCATTGTGCTCTCTTGTCCTCTGTTGTGATGATATACCATGTGACCACATTATCTGTACGCCCAAGAATGGCTGAGTGGGTCAATAATATTGAACGTTGTGTTTCAATGTAATTTGGAGTTTTGGAAATTTTAAGTCATTCTAGGAAGCTTGAGGCTTCTGGGTAACAAATGACTCATAGGAGAAAGGACCTTCCATTTTCTGCCTAAGGACTGATTCTTTGAGAGATAACAAGTCAGCAGATCACAATCTAAATTCCTCATTTTAAGTGAACTGTACTGATAAAGCCATCGACAATGAGACGAGGAAGTTTCTGTCTCTTACCTTGTGTCTTCGTATGAAGTTGTTTTTGTTTCTTGTCGTTGTCGTTGTCTGAACTCAGACCTATGACATTCTGGTTTCAATTCTCCTTGTCTGCAATGCCCTGTATATGTGACTTTGTGATCAACCAGAGCTGGCCTTCCTCATTTGTCCTTGGCTAAATCCCTGTGTATAGAGTTGATCCATACCAGACTTAGTAATTTAGCAAAGTCTTTCACAGGATCCACCTGAATTTTGTCTTTGTAGACTTGGTCTTTATGCATACTTGGCTACTTAAAAAATTGGTTACTGTTTTCTGTTTACCATTTCTTATCAGAATTTGATTAAGTGGGTGGAACGCCTATGCTTGCAGAACCATCTTTCTGAGCATGCTTTTAAGTGTTAGAGGAGGAAGATTCAAATATACAAGATTCACAACCATCCCAGGCCTAAGCCCCATGCCTGACTCCAAAATGCTTAGATATAATATCAAGTGTGATATTATGTCAATCAGTATTAAATATCCTACTAAATCTTGACCTAAAATGCTAGTTGCTTCCATGTCACAAAAAAATGATGATCTCTAAAATTTTATTAGTAAAGACTTTAGACAAAATCAGTGAAAATATATTGAGTATTTAATATGCACGAGGGGTTGTTCTTGGAGCTGGAGATACAGCACAAACAAGAATAAAATCTCTGTTCTAAGGGAATTTTCATTGTACTTGGAGAGAAAGACAATCAGCAAATACAAAAATAGGTTTATTTCTGGCGGTAATAATACCTATGGAGAAAAATAAGAAAGTGTGGCAAGTCATGGCCACAAGGCCCTTATATATAAGGGGGCAGAATGGAGAAGTCTTTCTTGTAGATAAGTTGCACAGTCACAGTGCAAGGACAGTGGGCACAAACCTTATTCAGCACACCGTGCAGCAGGATAAGGTAGCATACAGATTGTTTCCAGTTGTTGAATGGCTGTGTGTGTACGGAGGGGAAGGGAGGAGGTACAGCCCATAGTTCCTCTGCCTGGTAGATATTTCCCTCCATATGGACTGTGGAGACCACCAAACTACAGAAACCTCCATAAGAAAACAGAGGAGGCTGAAGGAAAGATTGTCCCCAAATACTCTTAGCTTATTTATTCCTTGCCTTTTTTTTTTAATTGGTTGTTTTAGGAAATTTTTTTTAAATTGGGGTTGAACCTTGTACATGTTAGCATCTGCACACTGTGCTACACCCCCAGGGCTATTTTGGGAAACTTGAGCCAAGTCTTAGTCATCAAATTTTGCCCATCCTCAAACTTGAAGTATTTGTCATGGTTTTCCCTGGGAGGGTGAAGGAAGAATATTATACAAATAGAAATTGCCAGTCTTGGGGGCAGAAGTGAGACTTTCTTTGTAAACAGTGATCAGGTAAGACCTATCTAATGAAATAATGTGAGCAGAGACCTTGGGATATATGTGGGGGAGGGAGATATGGAATTCCTGGCCCACCTGCAGCAAGTGCAGGGCTGTGCGGCAGGATGGCTCTTACTTTGTTCAAAGGGAAGTGAGACAGTCATGTCTGCAGATATGATAAAGGGGAGAGTGGTAGGAAATGATTCAAGAAGTTCTGGGAGGCCGTCTTAGCTATGGTCATGTCAATCATTGTAAGAACTTTGGCTTTTATTCTATGTGAAAATGTTGGGGTTTGGTCAAAGGAGTGACTTGATATAGTTTAGATTTAGAAAAGATCACTCCAGTTATTCTGTTTAGCTAGGTTCTAGGAGCCAATATGGAAGCAAGACAAGTTAAGAGGCTATTGCACTAATATGAACAGGAGATGATGGTAGCTTTGACTAGTACCTTGGTATGGAGAAAAGTGACTGAATTCTGGATAACCTGTCATTTGAGGGTAGAGTGTACCAAATTTGCTGATGGATTACATGTGAGGTTTATGAAAGACAGAATTCAAGGATGACTCCACATTTTTAGTCTAAGCAATGGAAAAAAGGTACTGAGATGAGGAAACCATGAGAAAAGTTAGGTGTAGGGAGGAAAATCAAGTCTGGTTTTGACTATGTTAAATCTGATAATGCCTAATGGACAGAGAATGGAGATTTGGAAAGATAGCAACTTGTGTGGATTCCATGGTGTAATGATGAGGTAGGTGCACTCTATTCAACAGAAAAGACAGCAACATATACCTTGGCGGGGCGGGGGGATTTAAATGAGAAGGTGTCCAAATTGAAGGAATCCATTATACATTTGGTTAGGCCTTCAAGTATAATGAGAAGCAGAAATGTTAAAGTTGTTTTTAATAACTGTAAATCTAGTAATACTTGAACAACTATATTTTCATATATTTCTTACTTATGTTTTACCTCTTCTCTCCAAAAAGATATGAGGTTTACATTAACAATGGTTTCACAGTGAAATCGTTAGATTTAAAAACAAAACAAAACATGGGCTGTCCTTGAAGACTAGTTACATGAATGCTCACAGTTACTTTATTCATAACAGTCCCAAACTATAAACAACCAAAATATGCATACACAGGAGAAATGATAAGGAAATTATGGCATATGCAAAAAATGAAATACTATTTAACAACTGAAAAGAAACAACTACTAAGTCATTCAACATGGATGAATGCCAAAAACATAAAGTAGAAAAAAGCCAGGCAAAAAGATTATATACACTATTGGATTTTGATTATTCTCTGGAAGTAGAATGAAGGAAGACAAACGAGTTTGCAAAATAAAATCAATAAAATAAAAATAGCTGTATGTGGACTTTCTCTGGATGTCACTAGATTTGTACTTTATAAAGGTCTTTGGCTGAGAGGATAGAAAAGGAATGTCTAAGTATACCAGAAGAACTATGGACATAGGATTGGATGAATTAGGTACAAAAACAAACATAAATCAAAATAAAAAAAAACCCCAAGCATGTCAGCTGTGTGTGCTACCATGGAACATACTTTGTTTCAAGTATGCACAATTTTATTCTCTGTGGCTATGAATAAGGACAAAAAAGATTACATATGGATTACATACTGTATTATTCCATTCAAATAAAATTCGAGATAAGCAGCAACTAATCTATGGTCATTTTTTTGCATGTAAATTATACATGAAGTATACAACGAAACTAAACCAAATGAATTATTTCAAGTCCTACTGGAAAACATAGGTTAAAAGTAATTAATCTAATTAAGCACAAATTTCAGCTTTGAGTTTCTCAGCAACCAAAACAAAAGGGAGGCAAATAAATTATCTAGATCTACTACCTAATATCAGTATCAAATGAAAATTTCTAACACTAAATTTCATAATATCTACATAAGAACAAGACATGAAACATTTTTTAAAATAGTTTTCTAGTTGTCAATGAACTTTATTTATATGTGGTGCTGAGAATCGAACCCAGTACCTCATACATGCTAGGCAAGTGTTCTACAACTGAGCTACAACCCCAGCCACTTAAACAATGTTTACCAGCCCTTTTTTTTTTTTTTTTTTGGGTGGTGCTGGGCATTGAACCCAGGGCCTTGTGCATACAAGGCAAGCACTCTACCAACTGAGCTAAATCCCCAGCCCTTATTAGCACTTTTAAAACATTAAAGCAATATTATTGGTCATTTTTAACGACCAATCCTCAACAAAAAAGACAGGAGAATAATAGTGTCATGATTCTACAAAGGCCTTTCTATGGGGAATTAAAAGAAGGTATCCAAGGCAGGGTTTTCTAGAGTACCAGCTATCTGCAGGGAGAGGAACAGGGTTCTGATTTCACAGGCTCACTTACCTTTCTGGATACATCTCACCAGCATTTTGTGATGTAAGTTGGATATCAAATAATTAGGGGTTAAAGTATAATGTTCTCTAGAGTTGATTAAAACTAAGTATGTGAGTTTAGCTACTAAACTAATACTTGGCTGATAGGTGTTAAAAAAATGCTCTAAGAACTTGCTACGTTCATACCCAAATGGAAAACCATTCTGGCCTCTATTTACTTGGAGGGCTTAACTAAGTATACCCTTACCTCTGGTATTCTGAAAACACCATTCTGAAACCTCTTCTGAGTCCCCTTTCACACTTTTATGTAGGGGCATAAATGGCAAATTATGGCAATAATTTGTTGCGGAGGACTTCCTACTTGTAAGATATTTAATATTTGGCTCCATCTACTAAATACAAGTGGTATCCTCCTGTCCTGTGAGCACCTCCTACATTTTAAAATTTAGTAGTTAGTATGGCTGCCTTTTGATAATCACTGGGTATTAAAAGAATGTCACTATCCTAGTCAATGTGGAAGAGCATCTGACCCCAAATACCACCTTCTAGAGCATGAATGAAGACACAATCTTAGTTTGAAACATTTGCAGATTTATACTGCCACTCATCTACTCCTGTCATGTAACAAAATCTTAATATGGCTCCCACAGAACATTTAGAATGAGACTAAGTACGCACAAGCCTGGCAGGCTAAAATAACCTCTAAGTAAAACCCTTACCATCTGATTAAAGTGATCCGCAATTTATTCATTTCTTCAACAAATATTAATTGAATTGCCCACGTGAAGATTGTCTGCCAAAAAATACTTTGGTTTTAGTGAAGTTGATTTTATTTTTTTCTAGTTATAGTTGGCAAAGATATTACTTTATTCCTTCATTCAGTGTTGATTTTTACATGTTAAGTACTGAGGACAAAGTAGTGGACAGTTGTGTAGACACAGATAAAGTAACATGGATATTATAAGAGTGCTATGGTGGTCTCTTTAAGGAAGCTCATTCTGAGATCTGAAGGATGAGGAGTTAACAGGTTTTATTTGTGGAGGGTAAGGGATGGGGTGGAGATAGAAGGAAAAAAAAAAAAAGAACTGTCTAGGACTACCAGTTTATATGAAGGTCAAAATAGAAAGAGGTTAAGATACCAAAAAACAAAACAACAATGAAAAAATAGTAATAGGAGATTTTAGAATTTAGGAATATGAACTTTTTTCCTAAATGCAGCAAAAACATTGTCATAGGATTTTAAAGAACCCATGATCAGATTTAAACTCAGATTCAGGGTGATTTGAAGAGGCCAGCATAGATTTTTGAAAGAGAACTTTAGCTTGGAGTGGTGGTACATGCCTGTAATCCCAATAACTAAGGAGGCTGGAGGAAGGAGAATCACAAGTTTGAAGCCAGCCTCAGCAACTTAGAGAGGCACTAAGCAATTGAGTAAAATCCTGTTTCAAAGAAAGAACATAAAAACAGCTGGGGATGTAGCTCAGTAGTAAACAGCCCCTTAGTTCAATCCCAGTACCGAAGAAAAAATGAGACAACTTTTTAGAAAATGTATCATTCAAAGCAAAGGTTAAAGTGGAAAAAGACTAGGGTAGTACAGAAAGGAGTAATTCATTCAATAAGAAATAAAGAGTTCCAACTATGTGCCAGACACCCTGTTAAAATACCAGTCTAGGTGCTAGAGATAACAGCTCAGTGGCAGAGTACATGCCTAGTGTGAGGCCTTAGGTTTGATCCCCAGTAACACCAAAAAAGAAAAAAAAAAAAAAAAAAAAAGAATTAAAGGACTGACATCTAATGTAAAAAATATACTAACCAAATAAGCAATGATGATGAAACAAAATTTTATATCATATGAAATGTCACAAGGTAGAAATACATGACACATGAGATTCTTTGAGAACAGGAGAACATTTCTTATCAGTTCAGGAAAGGCCGATTGCCATTGAGGAAGAGACACCTAAACTAAATCCTGAAGGTTGAGTAGAAGCTAACTAAAGGGCATAGTAGGAAATAATTTCACAGGTGTGGGAATAGTATTTACCAAAAAGCCACAAAGAACCAGTGTGACAGTATGCTAAGTGCAAAGGGGAGTTTGATCAAGATGTGGTTGGAGAGTGAGTTGGGATTAGACTGTATATCTTAAGTATTTTGGTCCTAAAAACCAGAAGCCATGACAGTGTTTCAAGCAAAAGTGATAATGAAAACATCAAATTTGTGTTTTGCAAAGTTTGGTGTGACTGCAGTATGAAGAAAGGATTATAGGAATATAGGGTGGGTGTGGTGAAGTGGTTTAAGCCAGGACTATGGAAGACCCATTAGTTGTTGGGAAGTGGAAGATGGGTGACTGTCCAGATTATGGAGTTTCTGGCTCGGCCTTCTTAAAAAATACTCCCAGTCTCGTGGAAAGACTACATCTTATGACCAGAGGAAGTAGTTTTTATCTTAGTCACTAATACAAGAACCAGGTTAACCAAAAATCATATTATACATTAAACTATTGACAACAGTCTCCTGGGGAATGGGACTGGAGAGGGAAGAGGCTGATAAAAAGAGACATTCAATTTTTACCTTTAACATTTCTATATTCAACTTTTTAATAATGAAAATGTAAATACAAATGCTTAAAAAATGAATATATGAATTGCATAATTTATATATAAATTATTTATAAATAAGTGGAGAGAGCTAAGGATCATCTTGTTTTATCTCACTTTGGGACTGGATTTTGAGCTCTCAAGAGCTCACACTCACACCTTTGGCTTCACAGGATTGCGCTACCATAGAAAACTGGAAGAATTAAAAAGTGTGGAATCTATAACCCACACTTGGTGTTTGGAAATATTTTAACTTATGGTTTCAAAATTCAGTTAATATTTCAAAATATCTTGAATTTCTTTTAATAATTTTTTCAATAAGACAAAAGCCTAAAGTGATCAATTGTCAGAGAGCTGAGACTTAATCATGTGTTTTCCTCAAAAACACGAACTGCAAAAACCTAGAGTAGCAAGCTAGTGACGACTGACAGCTCTGTGGAGATGAAGGGATGTGCTTTTTCTAAACAGAGGTGCATGAAGTCCTTTTATCTAGGGAAGTCTCATAGTTAAGCAAGCAAGGATTGCTGTGTAAGACAGAACAGGGCAACAACCTCTTTGTTAAGTAAAGGAGGGGGTGTCTAATAAACGATTAAATACACTTAGCAGAATCTTACAGAATCATCCAGCATTAAGCATTAACTCAAAACCATATTCAAATGTGGAATTTGAACATTTTCAACAATCCATTTGATTTTCGTTTGCATTATTAAACTGCCTTTGGATTTAAGATAAACACCATTTAGAACACTGCACTTTTTTTTTTTTTTTTTTTTTGCATCCCACTTATGCCTGAGTGGAAAATATAAAAAAAAAAAGGATCCAGGAAAAAGCAGAAAAAAATTATGCGTTAAAAACATGATCAGTGTTTACTTGCTAACAGTGGTGGTAAGGTTCACAAAAAGCAGTAATTACCTATGAAGTAGTGAGCTGTACAATGTGTACACTTTCACACCCATTATTTATCTGCCAATTTTGAATCAGATTCTCGTTCCTGTATCAGATAACTGATCATCAGAGTCCTAATAACTTGCCAAGATTCATATAATTTTCTGACTTCTGTGCTCTTTATTCAACTAGTACCAACAGAATGTGCTGCACAGGAGGACTAGAATGGTCTTAGGAAAATTCACTCACACACACACACACACACAGGGCACCTTATGATATGAATGTTTGTGTCCTTTCAAATTTACGTTGAAAATTCTAACCCCCAAGGCAATCTAATCTAATCATGGTAATTAGTAGATGGGCCTCAGAGAGGTAATAAGGATGAAGCCCTCATATGTGGGATTAGTACTCTTCTACTAGAGGTCCCAGAGAGACGGCCCATGTGAGATCAGAGAGAAGATAGCTATGAGGAAGCAGGCCCTCACCAGACAAGGATTCTGCAGGCAACTTGACCTTGAACTCTCCAGGCTACAGAACTATGAAAAATAAATTTCTGTTGTTTATAAGCCATGCAGGTCTATATTTTGTTATAGCAGCCCAAATGCAGTAAGAACTCAGGGACAATGAAGGATAGTTGAGTCTGTCTTGAACCCACTAGGAAACTGGACAGTTCTCTCTGACCAAGCTTGGGTGAGAGGTGCACTCTCTATTCAATTAACTCTACATTAGATAAATTACTAGTAATGGAAATAAAGTCAAATCATGAGCATCATATTAGATCAATTTGGCCAAATCAATGATCATAAATGTTATGAAGTATCTATTATGTGTTTTACTAAGACAATTATACAAAAATCTTCTAAAAATTCTAATGAAATAATTGTGTTATAGTTAAGCATAATTGTGGGTCCCTGGGAGCTTGGAGCCTGCCTTTCACACTGGACTTTGAAGAAAACAGGCAAACACCTGAAGCCGGTGAGAAATTGGGGTTATTACCACATTTTGCTACCCTAATATCTCATTGTGATCAATGGGAAAACAGAACCTAACGTGTTTCTTCCAAAATACAAACTTTTAATAGTGGCCCATAACTACTGAATAAAGTCCTCAAAATGGCATATAAAGGAGCTAGAGGTGTAGCTCAGTGGTGCAGCACTTCACCAGCATGTGTTAGACCCTGGGTTCAGTCCCTAGCACCACATAAAAAAATAATAATAATAATTACCCAGTCCCATGCACTTTGCATTCTAAGCTCTCACTAAGCCCTCCTGGGTCTATTTTTCCCCCTTACAGTACGATCATAGTGTATTATAATTAGCTAGCTATTCATCAGTCTCTTTTAGTAGATTGTAAGCCTCCACAAAGGTAGTAGTTATCTGTCTTCCTTGCAGATGATGTATCTTTAACACAGTGTTGGGTATATAATAGGATGCTCAGTACGTATTTGTTGAATGAATATGCTCCTACATGTTCCTAAATGTTAAAAAATTTACATGAAATTTTAGAATCTGAAATGTAGGGGGAAAGTAGTTCTCCACTTATCAGAACATGATCTCATTATGTGTAATTTAATGCACCACTTTCAAAAAAATGAACATAACTCTTCTAAAATAGATTTTCAATCCCTAAATATCCACCTAGCTTGCCTAATGCTCTAACAATATTACTGAAATCAAACCAAGAACCAGGAATCAAATATAGTCTTTCTGAATCAGAATTAGTTTCTTTCAAAATTTTTACAGGTTTTTCAAACTTTAAAAATTCTGAAATTTTTTATCTCAGGAATCTGCTATGAAATCGCTCTCAGGTTGGTTTGTTTTTTAGTACTATGTATTGAATCTAGGGGCGCTCAACCACTAAGCCACATTCCCAGCCCTTTTTTGTATTTTATTTAGAGACAGGGTCTCAGAGTTGCTTAGGGCCTCACTAAATTGCTGAGGTTGGCTTTGAACTTTCGATCCTCCTGCCTCAGCCTCCTAAGCTGCCGCGATTCCAGGTATGTGCCACCACACCTGGCACTCACAGGTATTTTAAATGGTGGTAGATTCTGAGTTATTTCAGACAGAAAGCAACCTTAGACATATAAAACTCACTATAATAACTTCCTGGACTCCAAAGATGCACACCTGTCCTCCCAGCTACTTGGGAGGATGAGGTGGGGGATCACTTGAGACAGCCTGGACAATATAGCAAGACCTTTTATCAACAAATGAATATCACTACTTTACTTCAAAATGCACCATTTGTAAAGGGGACATACTCAGAAAAGCAGAGCATTTTATGCTTCTTGGAAACTTTAGGTTTTACTACTAGTGCTTTAATTAAACACAAAAAGCATTTTATTTTGAACAGTATCATTCAAGATCGAGTCTTAAATGTTCTTTAATAGTATCCACAAAGAATCTGGTTTAGTTATTAATGACTTATTTTTATTTTTAAAAATCTATGATTGTACTCACTGTATATAGAGAACTGAATTTTTAAAAAATAGTTTCTTTATGTGGATTATCTTAAGATATGAAGAACCAAATTATTCTTTGGTTTTATTATATGGGAAAAACAACACACAGTCTAGTCAAACAACTTTGTGATATTTATATTCCATTGCACAGATATGGATTATACAAATTAGTAACACAAGTTATTTCTTAAACTCCAAACATTTTCTAAAATATTATTACAGCAGATGTCTAGGATAGTAAAACATCAAGGTGGAAATCATACTCTAAATAGTTAAATGCAACATTGAAAATACTGTACATTTTAATTAAAGGAAAATTAAAATGTGTGCTCAAATGCTCTAACGACCTAGGCAGCAGGGCAACTAACAACTACAAATAAGTCACTGTGGTCCATTTTAATGTATGCACATATATGATTATTCTTCAGATAACCCCTCCTCTTGAAAATGCATAATTAAAACATAAAAATCCAGACAAATGATTTCAAGAAATTTTAATTCATCCTAATACTAAGATCGGTGGTGAAGTGCAGTAGTATCTATGACTTCATACAATTACTAATTCAAATATAAAAGACTCCACACTTAGAAAGAAGAAAAGATTTTTTTAAAGGTAATGGTTTTAATTGAATTCATGAGATGAAAAGATAGTGAAGCCCTGTTTGCTACTTACATGAAAGAAGATTTTAAAAAATAATCACTGCACAAAATACAAAGGGTGGGGTTATGCTGTGGTATTAAATTTTTCTTCATGTTCTTCTTGACTGTTCAAGAACAAATTAAAGTTTCCACGGCAAATTTGTTTTCAAAATGCCGAATTGTGACACAATCACTGGCTTCACGTTTCTGAATACCTGTTTGGGAGGGAAAAGTTTTTGAATTTTGGTTCTTTAGTGATAAATACATTAATCTTCATAGTTATATTTTAGACATAAAAATATTTTACTATATTCCATAAACTTCTAAAGTTTTGCTTACATTGCAGAAAATAATTTTTCTCCCTTTTCTCAACTAAGCATCTCACAGATCATAGCAACGATAATAATGACTTAGAGATTGCTTACAAATTTTTGAACCTGAAGTTTTGGAAATGTTTATATCTTGAGTATGGTATTATTTGCATGACCATGGAGGTATTTGTGGAAACTGAGAAAAGTACAATAAAAAAGAAAAATGTTGGTATGTATTTTGTATGTATCAGTTTGTATGAATCAGTTTGACTTAAAAAAAATTATGAACCTACCTACAAAGAACAAATACAAAAATTATGAACCAAGATAATTTTTAAATATAAGGAATCAAGTGGTAGGTTTCAGATGACTCATCAGCCTCAAGGTGAGAGAACAGTATTATTAAAAGTGCTAATAAAAAGCCAGGAAAGCACTTTTACTGGGTGACACAATTCCAAAGAAATCATACCACAGTGCATTTAAATGGCACTTCTTACTTTCTATAGTGCTGTCACAGGTACTCTCATTTTACTTTTACAATGGAAAGGAAATAGGGACATACTGTTTCCTTATTTTTCAGGTGAGAAAACAAAGGTTAAGTGATTCAGCAAAGTTACGTGAGTTGGATCAAAGCTCTAAATTCCTCACTCTTGTTCTTTTCTAACTAAACTATGATTATCTTCACTCTGATCTAAAAGACAAACAGCTTGCTTATGATCCAGAACTCTGAGAATACAAGCGAAGATCTGATCTGAGGAGACCTTTTACATAAGACCCATTTCAGAATGGCTGAGCTACAGACTGAAAGTCAGACTGGGCAACTATGTGGAAAATGAGACACATGTTTTTCAAGGCAATGTCATTTCAAACTGACCTGTTTTTTCTATCTGCAAAGGGTGTATTTAAATTAAGATGATTCTATGAATCTGGAAATATTATACAGTAACACAATATAATTTTATTTTCACATTCATGGCAAGTATATTGATAATAATGACCAGGCTTCATCTAAATCATTTAACATAATGAAGTGGCATAATGGAATTTTCTGCCAGTGTTTTTCATGTTAATAAGCATTACCTTTAATAGTTTCTCTGCGTTGCAGTTTGTAAGTTTCCTTGTCATGACACAGTCGATAAATAAAGAAACCCAAGTGATCAATGTTTTCAATGCGATCAGTAATAACCATGTGTTCATGAATCAGGTATGACTGTGGCAGATAGGTTCCAGCCTACATTTAGAAAATAACATATTACAAGAAAATCTCAAAATATACATTGAACAAACTAGAAAAAGGATACAATTCTTAAGAGATTTTAGTAGTACATAGGGATTAACAAACTACTAACCATTCACTATATATATATATTTATATATATATATGCACACACACACACACACACACATATGTATATACATATACATACACACACACACACAGAGTTTTGGGGTTTTTTTGTTTTTAAGATAGGGCCTTAGTATGTTACCCAGGCTAACCTCAAAATCTTGAGATCAAGTGTCCTCCTGCCTTATACTCCCGAATAGCTGGGACCATAGGTGAATGCTACTATGCCCAGTTATAAATAAGAGTTTTGTTGGAATACAGTCATACCTATTTGTTTACATACTGTCTACGGCATCAGAATTAAGTAGTTGGCTAATACTTTCTGGTCCTTTAGGAAAACTTAAATTATATTTTAATTTCAGAATATAAAACATTCAAAAATAAAAGAAGAAAAAAGCTATGAGTCTGAGTAGTACTTTGTAAAACTCTTGGTTATATTCTGGTAGGATGGGCTCCTACAGGGTTAATTTTGAAGCAGAGACTTCCAAGACAATGTAACAATATTATTAATGAAAATATTAAACATTTATACCTTGATGTTAATAAGTAACTCCAACAGGTTTCTGGGTGGCATAACAATGGAAGTGTTCAGAGGGATCACATAGCATTTATCCAGGTTAAGATCTAAATAAGCAGTGAGTTTCTGGGAAGAAAAAGATACATTTTAGTTAGATGAACATCTGTAAGACAGTCAGCAACTAGATTTTAAGACTAACTGTACCAATAAAATGGGTTGACTATTTTTTTATTTTTCAAAAAAAATTTTTTAGATGTTGATACCTTATTTTATTCATTTATTTATGTGTAGTGCTGAGAATCAAACCCAGTACACCTCACACATGCTAGGCAAGCACTCTACCACTAAACCACAACCCCAGCCCAAATGGGTTGAGTTTAGAATGTATAAATCACCTATATTTCAACAATTTAGGAATTTGGTGAGATAGGAAAGTAGGAATGAGGGAGGAAAAATTATTGCTAGTAAATAAAATTCTTATAATAAGTAATAACAATACCTATTAAAATAAATTACAAATACCCATCATTGGATTGGGAGATTTGGTTCCCTTCACTTATAAGCAATACCCCTTTCCCTCTCTCCTATGTATCTGAAATACTAGTCCCATCCTTAGGAAACTGCAAAAACAACCTCTTAAATGATTTTATCTTCTGTGGTTCAGATGAGAAAGCCCACTCGAGAAAGCCCATTTCAAAAAATAGTTTTGAGTTAATGAATGAACCCTACAATACTGAAATTTCTAAGAACTCAGTGAGTGTTAGCTCTTATTTACTAATTACTTTGGCTAAGGTTTTTATCTTGAAGTAATTTTTCAAAACAGTTCATATGAAATGTTTGCAAAATTAACTTCAGTGATACATGTCAATGTTCAAAACGACAAGCTTATACAGTGACATCGAAAGGACAGGCAGTAAGAGAAGTTCTGAATCTGAATCTTGGTTTGAGGAAGAAAATTCTTGGGACAAAAGTATTGGGGAAATTGAAATGTAAACTATATGTTAAATATGCTGTATTATCATGTTAATTTTCTTAGACGTGATAATGACATTGTGGTTATGTGGAACAACATCCTTTTTCTTAAGAGGGAACAGATAAGTATTTAGAGGTAAAGAATCAAATGAGAGGAAAATAAAGATGAAGCAAATATAGCAAAATATTGGAGCCCGACTAGAAGATTTGGGTATCACTTCAACTCTTTCCCATTGCATAAAAATGTTGAAAAGTAGGGGGGAAATGGAGAATGAGAACTTAAGAAAAAGATTAACAAATTAATAATTTCTGAAAATGCTACAAAGAAGTGGGAACACAAATTACATCCTAAGAAAAATATGGGAGTAAGAAAAAACAATAGTAATTTGCCAGCAAATGTAGAACAGCCATGAAGTGGGCTTTCACAATAGATAAGGCAAGGAAAGAAAGGCAAGAAATGAGAAGACCAGGTCCCCAGGGGTCTGCTTCAGATAAAGCAGAGAAACCCAATTCCATTTTAAAAATAAAAAACACTAAAGAGAAAATACAGCAGATACTGAAATTAAAACTACAAAAAGCATAAATTAAAGAAACTGCATTCTTTTTACAATTCTGAACCCTGGGCTCACCTTGTTAAAGTCATGAACAATGTTGGCAGGATCACTATCTGCAAATTCTGGGACAGGCACACTGATGAATTCAACCTCATCTTCTTCAAAGATCTTAATATTTTCTTCAATTGTCTGGTAGCGAGCAGCTGGGGCATCTGCAGAAGGCTCATTTAGGATGACATCATCTTTGATGTACTTTATTCCACAGTAGTACACGTCATCTGGCTATAGAGAGTTTAAACACTCATTTCAGAAATTCAGCATGAGACAGATTTTTAAATGTAAGCATTACTTAAGCTGCCACCTCTATCTAAATAGCATTTTGCTTGCAAACTCTTACTTTTAGATGACAACTCAGACAGTTTAATTACAGAGTTAACTTGTTCTTTAAGATCAGGTTCTGAAGTAATATTAAAAAATGGCTTCAGAAGAGGAAAAGCAGCTGATTTTCCCTTTACTTTTTGTGGTAGA
Organism: Sciurus carolinensis; assembly: GCF_902686445.1. Taxonomy (NCBI): domain Eukaryota; kingdom Metazoa; phylum Chordata; class Mammalia; order Rodentia; family Sciuridae; genus Sciurus; species Sciurus carolinensis. The sequence continues at coordinate 40,324,543 of NC_062217.1, forward strand.
TAAAAACAGAATGTAAGAACAATTATTCATCTAGTGACAAGTTAAGTCTGAAGAAACATGCAGGCCTACTTCTAACTGCAGGCACTGTTTTTCATAAAAGAATATATGCAGGAACGAGTAACTTTTTTCCTGAAAGAACATACTTTTGATGTAGCTTCATTATTAAATAATTTTTCCTTTCAATGATAATTTTCTGAAGTTTACACCTAAGTACACATAAATCTGACTTTTCCTTAAACTACATCATAATTAAGTGAAAAACATATTTCAGTAAATCTTTATAACTGTCTTACATTTAAATGTAAGCATTACTGAAGTTCCAACCTCTATCTAAATAGCATTTTTCTTGCAACCTCTTACATTTAGATGATAAATAAACCATAATATATATACTTCATGTGTGTGTATGTTGGGGGTGGTGTACAGTACACATATATACAATAAAGACTAGAGAAATATCAACAAAATGTTTTGGCACTAAATGTTATCTCTGGACAGTAGAAATGCAAATGATCTTTATCTGTAGCACATGTATTTCTTGTAAAAAAAAATCATATTTAAAAATGACTAGTAGGCTGGGGTTGTAGCTCAGTGGTAGAGCACTTGCCTAGCATGTGTGAGGCATTGGATTCGATTCTTAGCATCCCATATAAATCAATAAATAGAGGTTCATCAACAACTAAAAAATTTTTTTTAAAATGACTAGCATTTCAGTAATGTCTATCAACTTGCCATCATCTTGAATAATACAGAAAATCAGCATGAAATTTATACATTCTATATTTCAAAATTAAAATTTTAAAGTGAACTAGTTTTCAACTGTCTCTCCAAATTCTGAAACATTAAAATATCTGAAATAGTCATAAAAACTTTAAAGTAAATTTCCTATAGTAAAATTCCTACAGGGGGAAAAAACCCTACTGAATGATTGCCTAGAAAAATATACCACAAAAGAAGTCATAATTAATTGGGAGAAAAAGAAAACCTATGTCTCAATTCACTGGAATTACTATTAAACACTCTAACTTATAAGCAACTTTTACCCTAAGTTACTACATTATCACTGCTGCAGTTATCCTACTTTTTAAACAAATCAATGAGTCAAGAAGAGGCATACAGACGTGCTGCCAGTGTGCTCTGGGCTCAAGAGTAAATGGTTATTGTGGGAGTAAACCAAAGTGGCTATCAAGTAACAGTCCGTCAACAAGACAATATTTGTGGCTAATGGATTTATTCAATTGGCAATTCATAGTACTATACCTTTTAGCCATTACTTATAGTAGTAAAATGAAGGGGAGTCAATTTTGAAAAATTATCTAATAGTCCAAACTAAAGAGTCATTTAAACTCTTTACCATCTCAAAATACTGCTACTCTCACTACAGTGACTGTGTATGTAATGGGTGTGGCAAACATGATTAGGAGATTTTTAAATACAGCTTTAGAACAGGACCACTGTTCTGGTTCAAAGTCACAGATTGCAAAAAGTATTTTTTAAAACTTACTTGAAGTGCGAAATATTTGTACAGATAAGCTCCTCCAAGAATGACACCTGCTAGCATAAATGCTAGTCCAAAGCACATGCACCAACACCAGGCTCTTCTCTGGCCAACTGGTACCACATCATCTGGATCCTAAAATATAAAATGGACAGTCAATATCTCTCTTTGAGCAGAATCACAAAAGGCTCAGGAATGAAAAAACCTTAAGGATTATTGTTTCAATGAATGAAGACATAAAGACCAAAGGAGTTACACCCCTGATCAAAATCAACCCAGGAAAAATAATTGGTAGTAATAATAACCCCAATGCCTTCTCATCTGGGAGACATTGGTACTTAGGGAGAATTAAGCCTTCTAACTTTCAATACCACAACTGCTAAACATGTCTAAAGCAAAGATACACTCTATAATTTCTATTTTCCATGCACAACTTTTGATCATCTACTGTCTTAAAATTTAGAAAAGGTTACAACTTTGTCTTGCAATATGATATTAAGTTTCATTTATTACACAGATCTAGGGAATTCCTTTATCAGATCATTCTTAAAATTATGCATTAGCCTGCTATAAGTAGTTCATATTTCATACAAGGCATAAAACCATTCCTAATTCATCCATAAGAAAAAGTTAACAGGAAAATGAGAAAGGACAGAACTGATAATATGATGCTAAAATTCTTTAAACAATTAGAATCTCAAAGAGCACAAAGTTTCTTAGAAATAACCTTAGAATTCCTGTTTGTTCTACCCTAAACACCAGTTTGCTTAAGTTCTTCATTTTATTTAAATTCAAAGTAGCAGAAAAATAAAGACCAGTTATTAATTAAAAAACCAATTCAATAATAAAAACTAAAACCCAATATAGAGTACATTAATGGACAAAGTAGACTTAACCTAAGCCTATATAATAACATAAATAAATTAGACAGAAAAACTGTATGAACGATGAATAAAAATAATGTGAGTTTATCAAACCAAGAAAATATGTGGGTTATATGTTTTCAACTTCAAGATGAGGAATTTTATCTTGATTTTATTAGGAAAAATCTAATCCCAAATGTTACAGGAACCAAGAGCAAGAGTAATAGTGTGCTAAAGTTAAAAGAACAGCAGGGAGTTACTAGGTATTATGATAAATCTTGAATAAAGTATGTTTTGCCTGAGCCTCAGTCTGATACAAATATCTAGGGAGATAGGAAATTGTTCCTAACATAATTTCAGGGCAGAAGCAGGGTGGGGGATGGGCATGACAGATGGAAATAAGTCATTTCTAACATTTGGTATCAGCTGCTGAGACAGTCAAATGTATGAACACACCCACCCTATCTGCCAGGTTTTCCTCTTTTAATAGCACATAAATAGACAAAGACCCTAGGCAGACACCTATAAAATTATACACAGTCTTAACAGTCAAGTTTTCAAGTTTTTTGATAAATCATTTTAACTGTTCAACAAACAATTTTGAGAAAAAACTGTAAATGTCTACCAAATGCCAAGAGCTATCAATGGGCACTGGGAATACAGCCTCTGCCAAGGAAGAGACCAATTGGATCAGTCAGAGAATAGATACATATACAACTGTAGAGAATATAAATATGATATGGGCACAGAGAACACATAAGGGATGAGTTTGGGAAGATTTCCTGGGGAGAAAATACTTGGGTGGAATGCTAAAGGATAAATATTCATAACCAAGGCAGAAGAGAGCTAAAGGAAATTATATGTAAGACAAAAGGGATGAATAAAATCACAGAGACAGAAAGCACATTTCCAAGGACTATGTGGTAATATATTTGGAATACTCAATATGATAGGGAGGAGTCAAGACATGAGGATTGAAGTAACTGGAGAAGATCACAAAGGGTCATTACAGATCATGGTATGAAGTTGAATTCTCATATTATTAAAAAGCCACTTTTCAGAATTAGAATAAAAGAAAAAAATAGCAAATTCTTGAAAAAGCATATTTATAAAATACTTCGATTGTCCATAGATCATTTAAGCACCTCGAGAATGTGAAATATGGCTTATGAATGAAGAAATAAACAGTTTTTGAATAACCAAATTATGGACCCAAAGGCTATGCACCATAGTCAGAAGCTTCATAAAAAAGCTACCAAGTTTTCAAAGTCTATGTAATTTCTTTTTCCCCTCTCTACATTCCTAGTACTCACTTATGTTCACATATAGATCTTCTCTCTTCCTAATATGCTATAAGGTTCTTAGGAATATCAGTTTACATTCATTTGGTATTGCTGGTAACACAAAACTAAGTATAGCACTTAGTAGGCATGCAGGTATTTGATGAGTGAACAAAACTTAGATATTGGAAAAAAAAAAGAGCTTTGGCTACTAAACTTTTTATGATTTACAAAAGTTACATCAGCAACTAACAAGACAGGAGAGAGCAGCATCATAATTCATGATTCACAACAAACTGGCTAAGTAGCAAAAACAGTAGCCTTACTTAAGCCCAGTTCAACATTTATTAAAGATCTGTTATGTGTAATGTACTGTGCTAGATGCTGTGGGAAATTCAAATGGGATTAAGACATGCCTCATACCATGAGCATTTATGGTCAAAATTAACACTATGTGTGACAGACAAATGTCTCATAATTTGAGTCATGAAAAATGGATTAAAATACAGTCAAGATTTAAAAGTGTTCTCTAGTGATTAAATTATAACATTTCGAAGAGTAAGCTTTACTTGAGGAAAAACCCTTGACTATCTTAAAATATATAGAAAATGCATTTTGACAAAATTCAACTTCCATTCATAATAAAATTCCTTTGTAAACTAGAAGAAGTAAAATTTTTGAACTTTAATGAAAATCTACAGCAAACCTCACACTTATGGGTAAAATTTGACTTATATAATACCTTTTCAAGTCAGGAGTACAGAGATTCCCATTAAAATTGATTGTTTCCTTTCAACATTTTACTAGAGATCCTAGTAGGCAAACAAGAACAGGAACAATAGGTACAGGATTAGAAAAAGAAAAAAACTGTCGTTATTTATAAATAATCTTTGTATAAAATCTGAGAAAGTCAAATTATTCAAAGCTAATCAGCAAGACTGCTAAAAACTCAAATATCCAAAATTCACTCAAAGATGTGTACATGAATATTCAAAACAGTCCCAGGGGCTGTAGCTCAGTGATAGAACAGTTGCCTCAAATGTGAGGCACTGGGCTCAATCCTCAGTACCACATTAAAAAAAATATATGTATATTGTGTCCATTTACAATTTAAAAAAAAGTTTAAAAAAAAATAATCCCAAACAAAAACCCAAAATATCTGTCAACTAATAAATGGACAAATTGTGATATATTCACACTACGAAACAGAGAGCAATAAAAAGGAATAAAATTAACACACCCCCACAGCTGAATCTCAAAAACATGATAAGTGAAAGAAGTCCAACACAAAAGACTATTGTATGAAATTCTAGAAAAGGCAAAAATATTGTGACAAAATGCTGCTTGGTGGCAGCACAGTGAGGGGCTGGAAAAACTGTCTATACAGAAGCATGAGAAACATTTTAGGGTGATGGAAAGATTTTCTATTTTGACCTTTGCAGTGGACCCAAGATTTTATACTGCTACCATAAACTCCAACTATACAAATAAAATGGATAAGTTGTACTGCATGTAAATTATAATTCAACATGGAAGGTGGGGAAAACAGTAACCGAGTTCCTACATACCAGGAAACAAAAGAAAGTCTAATAATACCAAGTGTTGTGGAAAGCACTGAATAAAGGGAATTTGAGAATTTTCACGCTGCTGACAGGAGTTGGTACTACTACTCTGGAGAACAAATTGGCACTAACTAACAAAATTAAAGCTTCATTTATCTTAGGCCCTAAGAATTCCAATCCTAGGGGATAAAACCTTAGATAAACTTCTGTAGTGAATAAAGATGTCCAACAATGTTTACTGCATAACTGTCAATAACAAAAAAACTAGGGCTGGGGATATAGCTCAGTTGGTAGCATCTTCCCTCATAAGCACAAGGCCCTGGGTTCAATCCCCAGCACGGCAAAAAAAAAAAACTGAAAATCTAAAATATAAAGTGTTATAAATGTATAATATGGTTAAAAAGAATCAACCAGCTCTGTTGATTTTTAGACAAATCTAAGAAACATAATAATGAACTAAAAAAACCAGGCAAGTCATACAATATATAAGTACATATTTAAGTATACTAAGTATGATATTTAAGACTTTAAAACCAAAATATACCATAGGCTCTCTGTTTTCATATACTTGGAATATGTCATAATTAAGAACAATTTTTAAAAATCACTAAGAAGCAGGAGCTTCTTCACTGGGGTATATAACTTTACCTGGCCTAATTTAATAGAAGTCACCTAGGTATTTCCTCCCCCTGTACTATAATAAAACTGGTACACCTTAAATTGTGCTTACAAGGTAACGGAACTCCCACAGGTGCTGTACCATTACCATCTCATTAATCTTCCTGAAACCTCAAGATTTTAGCCCAGTTTATAAATGAAGACACTGAAGTACACGCTGGCCTATAAATAATAGCAGATATAGAAACGGCAGATACACAAAGTCAGGGCTTTCAAAGTGTTTCATTGCAGCACCATACTAATTTCTTATTCAAATAAATCTTTTTGGTTGACAAAGTAGAAGTAGCCAATTATATCTTAAAATGAAAGATATAAATTGTGTTCTGTTGCTTCAGTTAGTTAAGAATCAGGTCATCTCAATTAATTCCCTAAGAAGCTTCAGTAAATGTGCTTCAATTATAAATTTAACTCAAATAAAATGTAAGTTTTTTCCCAATAATTTTTTATTCTATTCTAACAAATCACTTCACATCCTCAGGCACTTCTATTTGAACCTTTTTTATATGTGAATGAAGCTTGTAAGAGACATTTTCAAAGTTCTCAGATGTGCTATTTTACACTATCAAAACAAAACAGCAAAGCTATATACTAAAGAGGAAAATATATCTTAGGTTTAAAAACTGAGAGACAGAAACACATAAGTAATGATATAAAAACACTTAAAATATAAAAATAAAACAAACATGGAAAAGAACCAACATAATTTACTCAGAATATCATGGGTTACTGAATCTTCAAAAGTAAAAAAAAAATTTTTTTTGATAAGAAACATTTCAAAACATGTTGGGGTAACACAGGTTAATAAAGGTATACACAGGTCATCTACCCATGATGTGTTGTTTGGACTATATGTGTTTTCCAAAACAGAATTCGCTACCAATATTTTAAAAACCTGGTTATTCACATTTAAAAAAACATTCTTGTATTCTCAACTCCTCTCTCAACATTTTTCTTCCTGCTTGAAAATCAAAAGTTCTTTTCTACAATGTTGCTTGATTTTGAACCCCGATCTTCATTTTCAGCTATGACTGAGTTGGCTCCTTCTGTACACTTATAGAATAAAACAACTTAAACTATTTCTCCATATAAAAGACTTTGAGTTCGGGGTTTTAGAGGCTGGTATGTTCTACTAACCTTACTTCTACTTAGATTACTTTCTTCAGTATGGAAGTATCAAAAAGACATGATCTAGTGATCTCTCCATCATCAATAGCCTTAATTACCAAATATATCTGCTATATGTAAAACAAAATCTCTAGCTAATTAAGTTAACAATCTAAAAAGATACCAAATATATGTTTGCATTTTTTTTCTTACCCACTTAAGTCAGCATCTGAACTTTGCTTCCTAATTTGCCTTCTCAAATACGACTGCTATTGTCTTAACTGGCATTATGAAATCCACATGGAAAAGATTGTTTGACACAAACAGGAAGTTTTCCAAGTGATTGGGACTATATACTTAGAAAGAGAAAGCTGTCTTAATATTTCACAAAGGTCTCTGACCTTTTCAGTACAGGCTTTTGTTTAGCGAAGTTAATTAACATTGAGTCAAAATTGGTAATTACACTAACATGTTATGATCAATAATGTTAGCCCCTTAATTCTGCATTTGGAATGGGTGAAGTTTAAAAAAAAAAAGGGGAGAACATTTTCAAACTATAATGTCTACAAGTTAACATTTTTTATTAACATATCCTACAAAGTATAATCAGCAATAGAGGAAGAAAATAAAACCAAAAAGCTATTGCATAATGTCTAACTCTTGTGAGAAATCTATGGAAGCTGATTCAAATTATTAGCACCACAGAAAATTAGCACAGGCCTAGGTAAAGAAAAATAGGTCAGAAAAAAAAAAAAGTCAGGCAGGCTATAAAAGTCAATATCTAGGGCTGGATCGTAACTTAATCACATGTGTATCATTAGTGACCAGCAGAGTAGTGGCACAAAGTAAAACGTTGCTATATGAATACCTTAAAATCTATCCTTTTTTCTACAGTAGAAAAGATGACCATCATTTCTATGCGGTATTTATTCAATCTATGAACAGAACTATACTAGCAAGAATAGTTTATGAAGTGAATTTTTTAGCAGACTTTCAAATTCATATTGATGAGTTGAAAGGGATTAGAATAGCAAAAAGAAAGCCTAGACCAGCACAAACCAGCAGATGTTTGTAAACAACAATATTATATGCAAAAGTTATTTATTGTGAATGATAGCCTTTACCAGGAAAAGCTAAATTAGTTAAGATAGATTTTTTTCCTACCACTGGCTGAATTACATTGGGATACTGTTCCTGTGTCAACTGTCTTCCTAAAAATTTCAAGCATGATAGGAATGTTCTCCTCCTACATAATTCATTATAAAATTGTCAAGATTGAAAAGGATAAAAGCAAACCTGTTTTGGAATCACTTTTTGTATAAATGTTGGACTTTAATGTCATTCAAGATAAATATTACATATTCATATTCAAATATGGTAATTCCATTTGAAATGCAGAACAGAAAACTTGGCAAGAGAGGGGATGGGGAGTATTTATTTATGATAATGTTGGAAATTCAACCCAGGGCCTCATGAGTCTACCACTGAACTACATCCCCAGCCCACATAAAATCATATAATAATTTAAATATGGACAGTTACATATTATCTTTTACCCAAGTACGAAATTTCAAAAGTTATACAAAACGATTAACTAGGAAAAAGAACTTACAGTTCATGGGTATCTGTTTCTCTATAATTAGCAGGTGAGAAATGCTTTGACCCTAGGGCTCAGTGAAATTATTTACTTGCTTCCGTACTTTCAGTCTCTTGTGAAAGCAGTTACAGATATTTAAGCAGGTCGTGATTAATTTGCTATATACTACTTACATAACTGGTAGGTCTTTCCTAGCTACACTATGTGCTTCTGGAAGGCTGGGCTGTTCAGTCTGACCATGGAATAGTTGCTTCTGAAGGTGATCAGTATTTATCAGAGAGAGAAAAAAATCCCTTATGAAGTACCATGAAAAGTCAGTTATTCCAACACATCATTTTACAGATAAACCTATCAAGGCCCAGGGGAGTTAAGTAAAATTTTGTGTAACATTAAAATATCTGGAGTTAATAAGGTTCATCATCTGACTCCACAAGCAACTTAAAGAAAGAAACACATGGAGCTAGGTCTGCATCTGACTAGATAGCTTAGATAAATTAACTTGGGCAATAAATGAAGTGAAACAATGTCACATTTGAACAATACAGACCCAACCAGAAACAACAAAGCTTGAGTTTCTACAGATTTCTGCTATTTTAATAGGCTTATCGAAACAGAGTCACACTCATAGTAAGCACTGCATGTGTTAACTATTATAACAACAGCATTTTTTTTACATATTGACAAAATCAATAAGATTTTTTTTTTTTTATTGTTCATATTACAAAGGATAGTAACAAAGTACTAAAATCATTTACACCTGAAGCAAAAACAATAAAGAAATACTCAGGCACATCAATATATACACATCTCAAATTAAAAAGGGAAGATTACAAAAATGAAACTCAAGTATAGAGTAATAAAGCAATAAAGCAAACTCAAAGTTGGCAGAGTGGTTTGAAAGAGCATTGTCACTTTGAAGAGGGAAAATAGAAGATGCACCCTCTAACTTTCTAGGTCATCCTTTTGGATCTTAAATTAGTGCTAATAATAATTCAGATAGATTCTATTATTATTCATTATTAATTATCATTAAGTCCATTTTTTAATAAAAATGCTCTAATTAATCTTTTAAAAATCATCAAGACAGCTGAGTTGGAAGTCCAGTATTGGTTTTCAGTTAAATGCTTGCTTTAGCTTCCTCCTGAAAGTCCAGTGAAATACTAGTAAAGGAATAAACAGATGAAAACGTAGCCACTGAGAATGGAAATGAATGACAATAGATATTGTTAATTAAGTTCAAAAGCTGAAAGCATCAGGAAAAATCTCAAAGCATAAGGAGAAAATCTCAAGCTTCTAGAGGAGATGGGCAGTGGTGGGGTGGAGTACTGTACAAAGAACTAGGAAACAGAATGGCATTAGATAAGAAGACAGTGAAGCAAATACTATCAAAATGCTGAGAAAATTACTGCTAACCTAGAATTTTATACCCAGATCAATCATCAATTGGGCAGGATAAAGGATTCTCAGACATGAAAGGCTTTAAAAATTTTTATCAGAGACACTTTTTCTCCAGATTTATAAAAATAAGACTGCAGATCCAAGATGGGTTGGAGGCAAAAGCAATTCTAGGATGATTATGATTCTCAAGACATCTATATAGCAATGTGTCCAGAGTAATCAGTTGAGACTGGAAGAATGAAGACAGGTAGGAACTCACCAAGAAAAATATGAAACTTGGTGAGGTACCTGGTGAGTCTAAAGACAATTCTACTGAATTCTAAGTATTTGAGGATAAACTGGCATTAAAAACATAGAGTATTAACTTCCAGCCTAAAATGTAGCTCAGTGGTAGAGCACTTGCCTAGAATATTAAATAACCTTCCCTCTAGCCCCCAAAATAATGATCAAATAAAAAAGTTTCATGTAAGAAAGTACAATAAAAGTGTATTATTCAGATATAATTGAGCAGAAATTGCTATAACTATATACCCAGAAAACTGATTACATGTGTAATACGTAAATACATAGAAAGGGCTAAATATTCACCTTCCATTTAGATATATCTATGGTTAATATCTAAAACCATAAAACAAAACAAAAAATAAAAACTATGAAAAAACAGTATAAGCAAGTATTTAAAGTAGCTGTTCAAATGAGGTCAAGGACCTTTGCGGTTGGGGTGGGGGTGGGGGTGTCCAAAAGGTCAAACTATTTCCATAATAAAACACTGACACTGTTTCACTTTCATTCTCACTGGTGTGCAGTGTTTTCCAGAAGCTAAACATGTGATCACAATAGAGCGCAGAAGTTGATGAGAATCCAGCTGTTCTCTATTGAGCTATTCATTAAAAAAACCTGTAAAAATGTAAAACAATGCTCTTAGTCTTTAAATCATTTTGGTTGCTTAGAAAATTTTATTATTCATAAGTGTTATTTATGTTAATATACTACAGGCTTATTATTATTTTAAATATTTTGTTTTAATTTCTAATACAGAAAATATCAAGATATATCTGCATAAGTAAAAAAAGATCTTTGAGATTCTGAAAAATTTTTAACATAAGGAGTTCTGAGATCAAAAGTTTGAGAACCAGTGATTTAGAGAAATGCACAGTTGAGATCACTACATATGGTTTGGGCAAGTTGTTTCCAGCACAAAGATGCTAGTCAGGGGGATCAGTGGGGTTTCTTAAATCTATCCAACTCTATTCACCAAAACCTCAGAAAGAACACTTTTTTCTAAATTTTCTCAAAAGCAGAATGTGGTCCAGTGGCCACCCTGGAAGCAGAATACAAGAAGAAGCTAAAGAGTAAACATGACTGCCTCTAATTAATTTGAGGGCTTAGAAATTAGAACAGAGATTGTCTCTGAGAAGAGAGGATAAACTGTAAAAGAGTATCAGGTACTCTGAATTGATGACAATGTTCTATCTTGATCGGGTGTTTATTTCAGGTATAATTTAAAATTATCTAACTGGACACTCAAGATCTGTACATTTGACTATGGATAATGATACTATGATTTTAAAAAATGTGTTCCTCTGAGATAGGACAGGACTATTTGCATTTTTAACTGTTACTTTGGTAAAACCCCAAATTAAATTTTAAAGAGTATATAAACACCTATTATGTAGGGAAGAAATAAAAAGTTCTAAATCCCAAGGGTTTTTATGTTGTAGGAAGGAATCCTTGACAATACTGCTTCCTGAATGGCACCCTCCATTCAGTTAGGACATTGGGTAAAAGGGAGAAATATCATTCATTTGATTTCTCCCCACCACTTAAAAATGTACAAAGCATTCCTACCTCACAGGCTATGGAAAAAAAGCATTAGACCACATTTGAGCACATGGACCATAACTTTCCAGCTGATTTTTACTTTAAAGAGATTGCAAAATGATGGTCCAATGCTTCTGGCTAACTTATTGCACGAATTCAAGTAAAAATCCTAATTTCTGGCTCATCATTGAAAACTGGAGGATTAAACTGGCACAGAAGCACATTATCTGTAATCCCAGCAACTTGGGACGTTGAGGATGACAGAGTGCAAATTCAAGGCCAGTCTAGGCTATTTCGCTGGATCCTGTCTCTCCACCTTTTTCTTTTTCCTTTCTTTCTGTCTTTTTTTTCTGGGTGTAGGGTGCAGTGCTGGGGATTGTACACAGAACCTTGCACATGCTAGGCAAGCACTCTATCACGGAGCTATACAGTCCCAGCCCAACATAAAAAATAAAAAGGGTCACGGAGTACCTGAGTTCCACTCCGGTACTGCAAACGAACTGGAGGATTGCAAAGCAAACAAATGAAGAAAAAGGTTGGAGGAGTATTGGGCTAAGTGTTGACTTCAGGGGCAGAATGCAGGCTTAGTGTGTGGGAGGCCCTGGGTTCAATCCTCAGCACCAAAAACAAAACAGTAAGAACCAGAAAATATAAAAACTGGAAGATTAGGTAACATTGGACCCAATTTTTAAAAATGTCCTAGTAGTAAAATAAAAGTAATAAAAAAATAAATGGAAGGAAAAAGTTATAAAATGTAAGATGAAAGACTAAAAATGATAATGCAGACCTAAACAAACTGTCTCTCAAAATTGTTTTTCCCAGCATAAAGATGAGGTCTTCTTTCACCTGTTGCAATGATTCCAGAGGTTTAATTAACAACACAATTTACTGTTTTTACTTTTTTTTTGTACTGGGAATTGAACCCAGGGGTGCTTTTTCACTGAGCAACATCCCCAGCCCTTCTTATTTTTATTTTTATTTTGAAACAGGATCTTGCTAAGTTGCTTAGGGTCCCAATAATTTGCTGAGGCTGGCTTTGGACTTGTGATCTTCCCGCCTCAGCCTCCTGAGCCCCAGGGATTCCAGGTGTGTGCCACCATGCACAGTTTTGGTTTTTACATTAAGTAATTTTAAATATAGTAATATAACACTATAATCAAATATAAACAGAGAAAAACATTTAGATTTAAGTTTTATCCTTAAACTTATTCTGAAAAAACAAATTTGATGTTTAAAAAGAATTTTGGCATTAAAAGTTAAACATTTAAGTATGCAACACCCACCAAAACTTCTTGTTTCTTCCTTGAAGTATGGAATTCAACTATGCCAAAAAGGTTTGTGCAAATATTTGAAATTTTCAAAGGATTAAATATCTAACACTATGCTTAGTAGTGTTAGAAGTTTTGTTTCCCAAATAAATTTCCAGGATATTTTACTTATAAGTGGTATTTATAAACTATGCAAATTTTATTTCAAAATTAGTATATGTGCTACCAAAGTGAGCATAAATTTTATTTCAACATTAATTTCTCATCATATTTATATTAGCTTTAAGTCATAAAATTACTTCTAGAAACTTATCATGATTAAAAGAAAAATATTAAGTAAAAAATCAGAATGTTCCTCTATCATAAATAGAAAGGGTAATTGTCTCATTTCTATAACTCAAGATTCAAATTTTTCTGTTTAGGATAAAGAGTTCATGTTCCCAAAATGGTGCAATTATAGAAATATGGCATAACCAATCAATCACAGAGCTTTAAAAATCTATAATTACTTAATCTTATTCATTCAATTGTTAACACTTATAAAATGAGATTATATTAATTTCCTTGAAGCTATTATGAATATGTCTCAACTACTGATTAAAGCGAATAATCACAATTAAATGGAGATTTTTAAAAATGATGGCCTTAGAGTCATATTTGTAAAATAATTTTCAGTTGTCTATTTGGTAGGACTTTCCCTGTTAAGCTTTCAGCAAAGAGAGGCTGGCAATAACTATCTTTATACAAAACACAAACTTATTTAAAGCACCATTTCATTGTCACTATTTTCTAGATCACTTAGACAAAAACCACCTCATTCACATTCAGAATAGTTAAATCCTTTAATAGACAGCAGTTATGGCCTGAAGTCCTTTGGTGGGAAAGTCCTTAAGCTCCAATAAAAAGTGACACATTTGCCAAAAAGTTCAAGAGAGTGAATTCATTTTGTCCTATTTGAAAAGATAAATTTTTCCCCCCTGGATCTCCCTTTACATGATATACAAAATAGTTCAAGCTTCAGTTAAATAGGAACTCAGAAAGAATTTCCTTTAGGGGGAAAAAAAATGGGCTTTTTCAGAGACATTCAAGTTGTCTGTGATAAAGAAAATGTCCCACAATTATAGATTGGTACATTTTTTGCTATGGACATTTCTACACAAGTCAAGTTTTAGCAATGCATAATAAGCATTTCCTAAATTCTAAATCATCTTAAATAAGCCTGTGCCATAAATGTGTTCAAGTCATTTCTGGTTAAAATAAATAAATAAAATATACTTCTATTCACATAAACCTCTTATATAGCTGAACTGAATTCCATGAAGTCTTACAGGCTGATTACACCAAGGATAGTACATGAGCTTGTCCAGCTGGGAAAACTACAATTCTGGGAGACCTTCTGGCAGGTATCTTGCCTCTAATGGCATGATATGCAATCTTACACACCCTCAACAGCAGCAGCGTCCAGTTGGGGATGGGTACCGGGAATGTAAACACAGGAGATTCTGCCAAGGCACTTGGGATACACAGAGGCAATTCATTTATCTCCCAGCACTAAATCATCACTTCAGATAGCCACATCATCCATGGTAACCAAAATGTAATGATTGTAAAGGTTTTACTGGCCAATGTTTGCAAACACAAAATTATATAACTAGGTAATGATGTGTATTTGGTTAAAGAGAATTAAGCTTCCAATTCCTTCTATAAAGATTAACACATTTCAGTCCTGATATGCATTTTATGATCCTCCCTCAACCCCCCAAGCCCATAAAACCCAGAAATCACTACCATAAACAATAGACCATATTAGGAAATCCTTCAGTCCTAATTGTGCATATAGGGAAAATCCGAAAGTATAAACAACTAGGGTCAAACAGCCATTTTGTGATGGGTAACTCAGAGCTTAGTTGTCTTTCACTTTCTCTCATGCTCCCTTCCTGCCCCATTTTCTCTCCTATTTATGCATTTTATTTCTCTTTCTTTTAAAGACATCTATGGACTTAAAGAGCAGGCAACATTCTGTATCAGCAAAATGGCTTGTGGGGATAATTAATGAAGCAAACACAAGCTTTTTCAGGGCCTGATATTGGGAAAGGTTTCATAAGCAGGCGTCGCAACAAAAGAGTTGTTGACAACTTGTCTGTTCTACAGTGAGGTAACCAAAAATGAGAATTTGCTTTATTACATAATTCCTTTATTCATCTCCTTTTTCTTCAGCCCACTGCTACTTAAGATGAGGGAGGAATGTAATATGTTAAGCATGGAAAAGAAGAAAGGGAACAGTCTAGTTAGAGTGAGGCAGTAGTTGTTATTTTTCACAATTAAAACAATTTAATTCTTGCCAAAATAAAATTATGCAATCCTAGCATCTCCACAGAATTTTAAAACTGGAAGAATCTTTACAGACCATCTGGTCCTACCCTATCTCACAGACAGGAAAACTAAAATTTAAGCCCAAGATCAAGCAGTTACATAATGACAAAACTGGGACTTCTGATTCAATACATTCGGTATTTTGATATCCTATATGCATATAATTTTCCAAGGTTCAAAGCTATAGACATAAAAATAAATGTATTGTTACCTATAACACAAAATGTGTTTATCATTTCAAATTCACTTTTTTTGTCACACAAAGCAAATTCTATAGATTATTTGCTGTTTTGATTCCTCTAAGAGCTTTATGACCACCAAGCCAGGTGGAGGAAGGTGAAAACAATTAACAGGGAAATTTAGGGGAAGAAAAAAAATGAGCTACTTGATTGAGATAATATAATCAATAGAAATAGCTGCTGGGATTAACAGCTACTGAAAAGACAAGACTGAAACCACAATAGAGCAATGAAATTGCTTCTGGAGGGTAGTTCTCCCCCTGCAGAGAGAAATACAGCAAAAGAGAGGAGCAGTGTAAAAGTATTGGAATGCATGTTATATAAGACAGCTGACTAGAGTGATCAGAATTCTTGTGGCATAAGTTAGTAGAATCTGCAGTTTAAAACCAAAACTCCAGATGATACTAGAGCAATTGGTCCTCAAGAGCACGTTCTGAAAAATACTGGTAAATAGATATTGTGGGCTAGGAGAGTTAAAAGGTTTTTAAAAATTCTTACTCGGAGTACTAGGCGTTAACTAGCCTCACTAGATCCTCTCAACCAACCAAGCAAAGGAAATGCCCCAGGCAAAATACATTAGGGCTAATTTGGTTCCCTGTCCAGGCAGTCAGACAAGGTGGTTGTCACACAGTCACCCCCAAGGAGCTAGAGAACATTATGTAATCACAGACTCAGCTCTAAGATGGAGAGATCAGAAGTTCTCTTTCAAATATCTGTCATTAAGTAAGGTCTTCCTTTATCTATTAAGTGACTGATTATAAGGATCCTACTTTTAATGTAGAAAAATCGTTTGTAACCCAATGAAGAAAAACATCTTTCAGCTTATAGGTGGAAAAAGAACTCTTTATTTTTGTATCTACCAGTTCATCTGTGACTAACGTGTTGGGTTATATAGAAAGAGTCTGGTCCTCACTACTAAGTCCCATTTTTCTTTGAAGATGGGGATCTGAGAAAATAAGAAATGAAAAACAAAGTACAGAGCTATAAATGGTTACTTTTAATAGCCTCAACAACCACAAAATTTAAGTTACGATGAATTTGTGAGAAAGTCTAAAAACTCAAAATAGGGTAACTAGTTCATAAAGAACAAAAATTGTTAAAAGTCAGAGTTAAGCTGCTCAGCAAATATAATTTTGATATTTGTCTAGTTTCAAATCTTCTTCACTACAGTGGAACAGAGAAAAGCTATATGAAATGACATCATCCAATGCTCTCTCCTCCTCTTTTTTTTAAATGGGAGGAGTTACATTTGTTTGTAGGATTTAAAAATTACATACATATATAATAGCATTACAAATATATCTCTGAGGTTGTTCTGACCGGGTACTTGACTATCAATATATTTTAGGTACAATTTTTATTAGATTAAAAAGAGCTAAGGTAATTTGCAAGTACAATTTTCCTCTGTGCATTCCAAACATTTTCTTTTAAGACCACGACTGCTTGCAATGGATTCAGGAAAACAATACTAATACCAAAACCAAAACCTTTAATCCTTTTAGGGAATCAGTTCACTGTTCCTATTTCAAGGCAAGGCAAGTCATTTAAAAACCAACCCGTCATTTCTGACTAGAACATTGCCAGAAAATAAGTACAGGCATATCCAGATTATCATTATATTCTCAAAAATTTTATAGTATATTAGTGGCCCATTTTTCAGTAGTAATTTTCATTAGACCATATAAAAATTCGTATTACTCATACTTGGCACACAAATGATTTAAGTCAAAACTAAAATTACCCTACTAAGGCTTGAAGAGTACTAACGAAAATTAAGCTAAGCAACCTAACTTCTACAGTTAATTTCTACCGTACTTAATTTTGCAGCCTAAAGAGGATCTAGAAGGAAGAGGCAACTTCTGAGAATACTAAATTCATATTTAAACCACTAAAAGTTAATAACGGCTCCACTCGTGATTTTTACTTAGGGCTGAAGAGGTATCTTATAAAACGAAGGAAGATTTTTAAGGAGTTGGAGGCAAATTTTTTGCTTTCACTTCGCACCAGGAGCTCTCATAAAGACGCTGATAAAATATTTAAATGTCAACTGCTGATTTTACACTAACATCCACATAGTCATTACTGACCTTTACCTGGAATATAGTTTTAATTATTCAACCCAGAACCTACTCCTAGCCGACTAGCGCCTCGCCCCCTCCTCCAGACCCCACAGTGAAGTTCACCTGCCAACACCGAAAAGCCATGGAAAAGGAAAGTAAAGGAGAAAACGCTTTTAAAATTAAGACGCTTGCAGTTGCTGGACTTAGTCCAAGTGCTGTTCAGCCTGGAAACGAAAGTAGGAAACAACAGAGGTTTAGGCTTGGAATGATGTCAGCCATTTTAGGAGCATTATTTATACTGGGAAGGGGAAGTGCCAAACTCGGTGGTGCTTGTTTTGCCTGTCGCTGCCGGTCCCAGGTGGAGCCGGCCAGCTCCCGGCCCCGCGCACATCGCAGGACCGCACGAGCGACTGGGGACGCGCGCAGCCCCGGGACCCTGCGGTGGGCGCCGCGGGCTGCACACGCACCTCTGTACAAAGAAGGAGCCGCGGCCGCACGGCGGGGGGAGCGCGGGCTCGCCCGGGGCCCCCCATCCCGCGCAGCTGCCCCGCCGGGCCCAGCCCCCGCTCCCCGACCTCCCCGGGCTCGGACCTTGCAGTCCACCGCGACGGCGTCGGGGGGAATGATGAGCGCCTCCTCGCCGCTCTTGGGATCGTCCTTCTTGGCCTCCTTCTGGGCCAGAGCCGAGTTGAACGTCACCTTCACCATGGTGCGGCCTGGGGCGCCCTGGGCGCGCGGCTACGGGATGGAGGCGCGGGCAGCGGGCTCCCGGCTGCGGCTGCAGCCTCCTCGGCCGGGCTGCGGGCGCGACTCAGCGGCAGCTGACAAAGCTCCCGCGGCGGTGCAGCGGCTGAAGCGGCGACTACCTCAGCTCTCGCAGCCTCCCAGCTCTGGCGCGGGGGCGGGCGGGGCCTGAGGTCGGAGGGGCGGAGCTGGCTGCCGGAGGGGCGGGGCCTGGGGACGGGGGCGGGGCCGACCGCTGCGCCAGACCCTGCCCAGGCCCCCAAGCCGCGCGCGGAACCCGACTCGTCTCGGTGGGTGGGTGCACTTGGGTGAGGGCTGGTGGTTTCTCTGGGTCGCCTGGATTTTCCGGTTCTGATTTCACTTTCAACCAGTTTACCTCCGGGTCCAATGTTGCAGGTTGGTGGCAAAATCGGGTGAACTTTGTGGTTCGCCGCACACAATGAGTTAACCTCTGGCAGCACCATGGCCACCTCTACCTTGCCGGCTGCCCCCACCGCGAACTTAAGGCCAAGGAATTCTTGTTAGAAAGATCTCCATTTTTGCCATTTATTAGCGAAACGACTCACTACAGCACAGAAATTTCAGAGCTCTCTATTTGTGATCTGACTTTATCTTCCACAGACCTCGCCCAAGGGCGTTGCCCGACTGACTTGCCTTGTCTTCTCTCCCTCCCTGGGGAGGTCTTTGCCTGCCCTGCCTAGTCCCAGATCAGTTCGGATGAATCCTCTTAGCAGATTTGTATTTTGAACATCTTACACTGGTAAAACAAAATGTTCCACTCTTGTGCAGACTTGGAACAAACCCATGTGAACACTGGACTGATTTGTGATTCAAAGCAAGGTACTGGATGATGAGTCCTTTTCTGCAAAATGAAAAATACTCATTTAAGGATAAAGCAAATTCTCAAATTTTGAAGAGGTTTCACTTACCGCTGAAACCTCTGTAGAGAGACAGGATACTGGCCCATACTATTTGTGGGGTTATGTCTGTGTCACAGACGGTCCTTTGGACAAGTGGTTGATTCTGTAACCTTCTCCCAACCCACTCTCCTGGTCCCAGACTTATGACTATGCTCTAGAAGGTTCCAGCTGTGTCAGCTCTGGCCTGGGTCAACCCTGTAAAAAGTAGCTTGAGTCTGAGGTCCTTGAGGATTTGACTGCTGAATGAGAGACTTAGGTATTTTAGAATCTCCATAGAAAGTCAGATCACAAATCCCCAAGAAACAGCCCAAGATGTACAAGTTTCAGGAACATCCTGGACTAAGAGAGAAACCTAGTCCAGACTTGGAGTCTTCTTGGGTATTCTGAAAGAACTAAATGTTCAACTGAGAGTAGGAGTTGGGTTCCAGTTATGATGAGATTTAACAGAAGCTAGCCATGTGAGTTGTAGCAACTTATTTAAACTACCTGGTTGGTCTCACTTGAGGAGACATCAGCTCTAGGATTCAATTTGTGAACTGGCATTTGGTAGTAAAAGTGGAATCTAATTCCTCAAAGATAAATACTGCCACCAGCTCCCTAGTTTTGCAGATTTCTTAAGACAATCCTATTGAAGACCAAAGAATTCTGGAAGCGAGATCTGAAGGATTATAATTATACATATATCAGTCTGTCAAAAGACCCCATTACAAGTTAGTTTAAGGATCTTAATTGACTTTATTTTCAATGCAAGAATTGAGCAACATTTCATTCCATAAAATAGAATAAGTTCCAATGAGGCCAGCAGAGGAGGTTGGTTTTATAGATGGAAAAAAGAAAGCAGGGGTTGGGAATGTAGTTCTGTGATAGAGCACTTGCCTAGCATGCATGAGGCCCTGGGTTTGATTCCCAGTATGACCAAAAGAAGAAGAAGAAATGGGTCATTTCAAAGTCATAGGGACAAGGAGACAGAACAATAGAAAAATAATTGGTTAACATCACGTTATTTCTGCTTACTTTTTGTGTGTGTAAAGATTAAGGCAGAGGGAACCTCACTATCATGCCAATTAGAACAGGCCTGTTTGGGAAGTTTGATTGTTACCTCTCTAATCCTGACTTCTGGAAGGTCAAATAAATAGCTTAGTTTCAGCTTGTTGACATGAAACTTTTAAGCAAACTTTTTGACTTTTAGTCTGGTCTGCTGGGGCCTAGTGCAGGAGCTTAGTCTAAAACAAAGACATACTGTAATTTTTATTTAACACTTCCTAGTTCTATGTTAGGATGAAATGGTAGAAAAATACCCAAGGCATTTTCCCATAGATAGAATTAGAGAAAAAAAAAATGAAATTCTTCCTGAACAACACTGTTAAACAGATGAGAAAACTGAGGCAAAGGAAGAACAAATGAGATTGACAGAACCAGAAATCCTCCTCTGTCTCAGGATTGGTATTTTAAAAGATGCCTGAATAAGAGACCTTTCATTATTTTGTATACTATCGGTGAGCAACAGTTTAAAATCAGTTGGCAAACAGTCTGGGAATAATCTCCTGGTTTTGTTTCTCTGTTTTATCTGGTGTGTCTACAGAACTGTGTAGTGCACAACAGCAGGGATAATAAAGAAGCTGGATCAAGACCAAACATAGCAAATCCAGTCTCGTGATTTATAAAAGGTTGCCCGTTGACCCTGGAAACCAAGGAGTTGGGGAGGAGGAGAGTCGATGACTCAACAAAAAAGTTAAAAACATAGTCATAAGTTACCATTAGCTATCAAATATAAAGGAAGTATTAGAAGAACTTTTCCTTTTTCATGTTGATTTTGAAAGAGCAAGAAAAATTTGTTTTTCGAGTGACATTAGCTTTACATTTTATCAGGATCTGAGGTTGTTTTTCTACTGAACTGGGAAAGAAGACAAAATGGAATTGAGGAACTAAATTCTAGAATCATAGTTCATTTAGATTTGTGTGACATGACCAG
This sequence comes from Sciurus carolinensis, assembly GCF_902686445.1. Taxonomy (NCBI): domain Eukaryota; kingdom Metazoa; phylum Chordata; class Mammalia; order Rodentia; family Sciuridae; genus Sciurus; species Sciurus carolinensis. The sequence goes on from NC_062217.1 coordinate 40,345,920, forward strand.
ACATGGGTGATTTTTATTATTTTTAGGCTCTTTACATCTCCATTGCCTCTGTTCTTTCTCAAGGAAGCAATTCCTTCTTCTTGAGAGAAATTTCTTGAGGTTTAGCAGAATGAATGGAAAACATTTTTTTTTTCTTTTTTTTTGCAAATATAGGGTCTTTGGTGAAACAACATGACTGAATATGCCCTTTGAAATGTGCTCTTGGCACCTCCCCTAGTAACCCAATGTGCGGTTCAACTAGTCATCCTGTGGCTTTGTCTCAACTTTCATAAGGGAAGCGTTCCTTCTAGGGGAGAGGGGAAGACTGCCACTTGCCTCTCACACTTCAGCACTATTTTTCTCTCTTCTTCATAACTGAGCATCCTTTATTGCTTCTAAATTTTTTACCTCCCAAGTTTATATTTATTATCCACCTTCTACCTCAATATCATTATGGTTTTCATTTACTTTATATCAGTTACTTTGATTTGATTTTAAAATAATTTATCATTATTTTCCTTAATGAACTGGCTAGAAATTTTTTTTATTAGAATCTTGGGCTACAGTATCTTAAACAGATGGAGAATTGTTCTAATAATGGTTGCAGATCTCTCGATGTTTTGTTTGATTGTGAAAAGACGGGATCTTCTGTACACTGGGTGCTTTAGTCTTCTAGTTGTTGTCTCTTGGTTTCCCTTCTCCAGAGCAGGGTTTTTCTAAGTGCATCCCTGTTTAAATATGTTTCTTCACACTAAAAATGGAAGAAGAGGGAAACAGTGAGAAACAAACAAAAAAGAAAAGAGTGAAATCAAAAGAATGAGAAGATAAGCCAAACACTAGGAGAAAATATTTGCCAAGACACATCCAAAATATACCACGAACTCTTAAAACTGAAGAATAGGAAAGCAATGACCCCATTAAACTGGGCAATCTCAACAGATACCACCAAAGAAGGTATTCAGTCCAGATGGCAAATAAGCATATGAGAAGATGTTTCACATCGTACGTCATTATGGAATTGCAATTAAAACAGCAGTGAGCTACCCCTACATACCTATCTGAATGGCCAAAGTTCAATATACTGACAAAACCAAATGCTGGTGAGAATGTGAAGCAACAGGAATTTGCATTTGTTGCTGGTGGAAATGAAAAATGGTTCAGTCACTTGGAAGATAGCTTGTCAATTTCTTAAAAAACTATAAACATAATCCTTGATATTTACCTCAAGGAATGAAAAACCTATGTCCACAGTCAAAATGCATTCTACTGTTATGTATAACTAATTGGAACAACAACAAAAAATTATGTCTACAAAAAAAAAAAAACTTTTTCTAGCTATTTTGTTTATAGTTGCAAAAACTTAGAAACAATCCAAATGTCCCTCAGTAAATGAATGGATATATATACAGTGGTACATACAGATGATGAACAATTATTCAACACTAAAAAGAAATGACCCATCAGGATATGTGAAGACACAGAAACTTTAATGTATATCTCTAAGTGAAATAAAGCAATCTGAAAGGTCTATATACTGTATGATAGCTGTGTAACATTCTGGAAAAAGCAAAACTGGTGACAGTAAATCAAAGGTTGGGAATTGGGAAGGATGAACAGGTGGTACATGTATGATTTTTAGGAGAGAGAAACTGCTTTGTATAATACTACAGTGTTATACTGTATTTGTACATTTGACAAAATCCATAGGATGCACGACACTAAGAATGAACCCTAATAAAAACTAGGGTTTGAGTGATAATGATGTGTCAATGTAGGCTCATTGATTGCAGAAAGTATGCCAGTCTGGAGTGGAATGTTGTTTTGGGGGGAGGTTGTATGCGTATAGGGAGAGGGGTATATGGAAACCCCCTGCTTTCTTGATTGATTTTTCTGTGAAACTAAAATTGCTCAAAAAAATAAAGTCTATTAAAAAGGGAGAAAAAGAAATGGCACAAAGTCAGGTGGACCATAGTACAGAACACACTTAGAAAACCCAGATCCTTCTGAGTGGCTTGCTTAAAACTTATCATATATTGAATTTTCATTGGCAATACAGTTACTTTTGTGTGCATGGAGGTTTGGTTTCAGGACCCGTGTGAATACCAAAATCCTTGGATGCTCAAGTCTCATATATAAAACTGGCATGGTGTTTGCATATAACTTATAAATATCTTCCTAAATACTTTAAATCAACTCTAGATTGTTTGTAACTCCTAATATAATGTAAATGCTATGTAAGTAGCATTGTTTAGGGAATAATGAAAAGAAAAAGTCTGTATGTGATCAGACAGATGCAGTTTTTTTCTTGAATGTTTTCCACTCTGCCATTGATTGAATCCATGGATTTGAAACCTGCAGCTATAGAGGGCTGACTGTACCCTGCAAACAGACAAATTGTTTGTGGTAAGATATTGGAGTCTAGAATGAACTGCAGTGGCCTAGTGAGGTTTAACGGAAAAGACAGAATTCCGATTGGAGGAACTGGCAGGTTCTAGAAGATGGAAAAAACAGAATAAAAACAGCGTGAGTAGAGGGAGAGAGGACTGAGGGGAGAGCAGCCTTGGGCAGTTGGAATCCATTTGCTGAGTACTTGTGGGAAATGCAACTGGAGGTGGATTGGTGCTCCCGTGTTTGCAGGTTGTGTGTGCTGGCCAGCTTTCTGTTACTGGAACAAATACCTGAGAGTCAGCTTGTAAAAAGGAAAGGATTCTTTTGGCTCACAGTTTGGGAGGTTTCAGTTCATGATTAGTTGGCCCTGGTGCTTTGGGACTGTATTCCCAGCCCATCATTGTGGGAGCACCGATTGGAGAGAACTGCTCACCTCATGTCAGCCAAAAGAAGGAAAGAAAGAGACTGGGGTCCCACAGTCCCTTTGAGGTACACTCCCAATGACCTAAAACCTCCCACTAGGCCCCACCTCTTAAAAGTTCTACCACCTTCTAATAGTGCCACTCTGGAGACCAAGCCTTTGACACCTGAGTCTTTGTGGGACTTAATAATCCAAACCATAGCATCCTGCTAGAATGTACTGTGGATTTTTATCTTCAAGGGAACTGCTGAACTTTTTTCCAATTCTGTTTAAAATAAAAACTGCTCTGATCTGGCATTCTGAGTGGATAAGAAAGAAGGAAATACCAGAGGCACAAAGAGAAGTTCAAACCAGTTTCTCCCTCCCCTTTTTGAACATGAGGATAAAGGAGATAAATTTCTAAATCTCTTTTATTTATACTAATAAAAAGAATACTAACAATGTATAATAGAAGTGAAAAGAGGTAAAAGACATGTGCACCAAAACTGGTATCATAAAATAATGGGCCCTACTCCAGTTGAACCTTCCTAAACATTATAGTGGGCTTCGTCTGAGAAGGCTTTGGACTTGCAGGCAATAGCATAAAATTGTTGATATTGTCCTAGTCATTGCTTTGTTAATGAATTATAGGAGGCAGCACTAATATTTCTCTATTGTGACTACATACATACATACTCACACAAAACGTGTGTGTGCTTGTGTGTCTATGATCTAAATTCCTCAATATGCTTTTTACCTCCAGAACCTGGTAACATCCCGCCAAGTCCACTTCTCATCCCCAACTACTCTCTCCATTCTATTTTGTTTAGTCTTCAGTGTTGAATTTTCTGTTTCTATCTTCATCAAAATCATTACTCAATTAAGATAAAGCATATAGCAAAGTTATTTATAATGAAAGAGGAATATGAAGTTAGTGCTAAGAAATTGAGTTCAATGAGTTTCTTAGATGCTTGACTAAAGTGCAGAGAATGATAGTATCATCTTCTTTATTCCCTCATGTACTTTTGTAAACAGAGAAATCTGCCACATCTATAGTAATATGCAGATAGATACCTGAAGGCAGATTCCATTTAACCCCAATTTAAAAAAATGCATTAATTACTGTAGGAATTAATTCAAGTCCTTGTGTGATCCCTATATATATTTTTTTCCCCTTGTTTTATTTAGATACTGGGGATTGAACCCAGAGATGCTTAACCACTGAGTCACATTTTTTTTTTTTTTTTTTGAGACAAGAGCCTCACAAAGTTGTTTAGGGTCTTGCTAAGTTGCTAAGATTGGCCTTGAACTTGTGATCCTCCTGCCTTAGCCTCCCAAATCACTAAGAATATAGACTTGTGTCATTGCGCCCAGCTCCTACCTTGTTTTTTTAACCTTTCCCACAGGTGAGATAAAAGCAGTGGTTATTCTATATCTGCTACTATTAACATTCTGACACATTTAAATGAGAGAGAGAGAGAGAGAGAGAGAGAGAGAGAGAGAGAGAAAGAGAGAGACACTTAACCCTAACTCAGAAAATGTTGTTTAAAGTATAGATGCTTTCCTAAGTGAAACATATAACAATATATATTATTTCCCAGAAATATTTTCATACATCTAACTGCTCAATTCCTTAAAACTTGCTTGTGTAGAACTTTTATGAAAATGACTCACATAGTTTAACCATGGTTTTATATACCACATCTCTAAATATTTTTGTATCTTATATTTTCTATGTATTTACTAATTACATCTGAGACAAATGTGCTATTTAAATCTAAATCAAAATAGGAAAAAAAAAAGTGCTGGGCAACAGTTTTAAAGAAAGAAAACAAATTTGACTGACTTGGGAAAGTGAAATGTCTAAAACCCATAAATTTGAAGTCTTGTGTTCTTACACTTAATAGCCAGAGGACTTTGCCTTTTGTTCAAACAGTGTTCTAGCTAATAGAATCAAAGTACTGGAAAAAAAAAACTTTAAGAAGTCTCTGATAGTTCCTTTTCTGCCTAATCTAAGAACAGATTACAGTCCAATGTAATGAGAAGGTCATGCTTATTTAGACAGACTTATTTTTTAAAAAAACCACAACAAACTTACTTTTTTTTTTTTTTTTTTTTTTTTTTTTGCGGTGCTGGGGATCGAACCCAGGGCCTTGTGCTTACAAGGCAAGCACTCTACCGACTGAGCTATCTCCCCAGCCCTCAAACTTACTTTTTTTTTTCCCAGCCCCCTTCAAACTTACTTTTAAAAAAAAAAAAATTGTTTTTAGTTGTAGATGGACACAATACCTTTTTTTTTTCTTATTTATTTTTATGTCAAGCTGAGGATCGAACCCAGAGTCTCACACGTGCCAGACAAGTGCTCTGCCACTGAGCCCCAGTCCCACCCACCAAAATTACTTTTCTTTTGATCATTTAACAAAACTTCAATAATCAAAGACAAAGTTGAGCTATTTTTGTTTCTTGCAGAAGAGAGATCAATGGCAGTTATTCGTGGGCAGGTACTGAAGTAATCTTTTCGGCCTCAAACTCCAAGACACATTGCATCTGGCAATAGTTATTAAGCAAGGAAAGCATTCCTGCAGCAGTGTAATTAAAGGAATGAAAACAGTAGGGCTTTATTGCACACTTAGTCTGCATAACTTCTGGGTGGTGGAATAGCCCAGCTGCTAACACTGCTGAAAAGAAGTCAGCGTCCTTCTCAGGAATCATTTCCTAGATCAGCGTGACTGTCTATACCTAGTTCAACTGTCCGCATAGTCCCAGCCACTAGATGACACATAGACCTGGGAAAGACCTCCCCAAGAGTTTTGTATAAGTAAACCCTTGGAAGTGACTGGCACAGTTAACCTGTGTTGTCCAAACCAAACTCCTCCTATTGCTTTCTAGGACAAGAGGGTGAAGCGTGAACTTGAAAGCTATGTTTCTTAAACTTGGAGATCTTAAGCACTAAAAGTGGTGAAAATAACAGGTTTCTTCCCCTAAGTTTTGCCCTAACACTTTCAGTTTTAAGTCTTTTAGGCATTTGCTTTCATGCTGAAGAGGAAACTGTTAAACATATATATTATCTCTTTAATAAAGTGATAGCTGTAAGGCAAACTGGGAGTTTATAACCAAAGGAACTCTAGGTGGGATGAAAATATAAGAAATGAGCTGTGCTGTGTGACCCATGCCAGGGACCAAACATAGCTGTAAACAAGCATGTTTGAGAGTCTCCCTGAACAGACTGATTCCTACAATGCACTCAGATACTGAGGGGGTTATTTCATTCGCCAGTCGGCCTGGATCCTGTGCTAATCAACCGGGTAAAGAATATGGGAAATACAAGCAAGCCCACAAAAGCAGGAGGCATCTACTTAGATTTTTACGTTGAATCTGGTGTAATCAACTTCCTTGTACTTTGAGTCGTTGAATAATAGTAAGGACTTGTACCCAAGAGAAACTTGTTTGTACTCTGAGTCAGAAAGTATCTAAAGAAACTGGTTGTATCTAATCTTTCATCTAGTTTTCCTCTGGCTTATTTTAAGAAAAGGGGAAAGGTTTGATTTATTAAAATTCAAGAGAACCAAGATACAAATGTTTTATGTAAAAACCCCTTTAAATTTTTTAAAAAAATTTCCCTTAAAGGATGTTTTGGATGGATAAAATAAGAGCAGAGTCAGAATATACCTTTTGAAGGCCAAGGGAGATTCATGAATGTTAAGTATACTAAACACAGAAATTTCTCCTTAGGATATTCTTGGGTTTGTTGTTCACACTGCATAAAAGGCCGATAAATTCCATGTTAAAGAAGGTGCACAAGCTAAACTAGAAACAGCATGTTTAACTGCCACTTCTTAAGAGACCACACAGAAGAGAAGAAATATAAAAGAAAATCTGATCAGATGCTAAAAGATATGTAAAGAAGTGGTCTAACCTTTGGTTTTACCAATGAAAATGCAAAGGAATGAAAAATGGTCAGCAGCTCCTTCCCCTTTCTAAGTACTCAGTTCAGGGCCATTTTCAAGACACAAAATGATGAAAGAAACAAACGCGATAAGACATCTCCCACCACCCCCCAAATAAAACTACACAGAGCTGCAAGTAAACCTCTACTCCACTGAAAATTTTAAAATAAATGTTGCTGATGGTTTAAGAAACACCCATATACTTAGGAAATTTCCCCAAGGAGTCTAGTCAGTTAAAATTGCATAAGTTACTGAATGGGACTTGGCGGGACAAAACCCCAAGGTGAGAGCACTGATATCAGGAAGAGGGCCTTTGTTCTACTTGACTCTTAATGCCCTCATCTTTTGGTACTGTGGTTCAAACTATTGATGGGTCATGCTACACCAAATTCACCTAAACTAGTTTTTACTTCTCTTGGTTTGGTCAGTTTTTAAACTTTGATACAGATTTCTTTCTGAGAGTGAACTAATTACATTTTTCAAGGAGAAAGATGATGCTTTGGAGGCTGATAAAACATTGAATTATAGTCATTACAAAAAAAAAAAAAAAATAGCATGCCCATCATTCTGAGCGACCAGTTAGTTTTATGAAGAATTGAAGTGCATATAAATGAAACAAATATGTAAACTATACGCAGAGCCTTAACATCCTTTAATTAAAGCAATTCAATTCAGTGTTTTAAAAGACTTTTGCAATATTACCTATACACTTTCTTTTTGTTTTTGCAGGGGGAGGGGTACAAGGATTGAAGTCAAGGGCACCTGAGCCACACCGTCAACCCTATTTTGTATTTTATGTAGAGACAGGGTCTCACTGAGTTGCTTAGCGCCTCACTTTTGCTGAGGTTGTCTTTGAACTCGCCATCCTCCTGCTTCAGCCTCCCGAGCTGTTGGGATTACAGGCGTGTGCCACCACACCTGGGTTACCTATACGCTTTTATAAAATCAGGTCTGTCATAATGGGGATGAGAGTAGACCCCTCATTAATGGTAAGTAGGTGGGTGGTTGCAGAAGACTGCAAAGATAACAAAATAAAGAGAAATTGGGCAGAGAGGGCATGGGTATGAGATGTGGAAGAAAGGACACATATCATTAAGAACAAGTGCTTCAATCAGGCAGGAGTTTGAACTAGTAAATCCTGTTGTCTAATGGAATGTACTCAAGAAAGAAAATAAGCAGCTCAGTTGGTTGCAGACAGATTTCTAAGAAATTTTCTTACAGAGTCCCCAGGAATGCCAATATTTCAGAAGTTATGATATCCATGATCAAACAGTATTTTCAAAGAACTGAGGAGGGAAGACAGGACTTGAAGTCATGACATAATGAATAAAACAAGATAGTGAAGAAGCGTTGCCAAACTGCAGTTAACCCTGCACCAACTTGGTCAGAGCAAACAAGATTGGGTTCTTAAAGGATGCGGCCGTCATTTGGGGAACTTTCATCCCTAAGCCAAACTGAAGAATGCTACTTATAGCAGGCTCCCTTTGGGAGAAACCTTAAGAAAAGTCATCAAAAAAAAAAAAAAAAAAAAAGAAGAAGAAGAGGAAGTCAAAGAGTGTTTTTAGCCTCACACATCCTGTGCTTTATTTTTTTTTTTCTGCTGCTATTTTAAAAGATAAACATTACATTTGTGGTTGAGTTTTTTTTTTTTTCCAGGTTAAAGAAAACAAAACAATATGGTCATGAAAAGAAGAGACTTGAGATGGAGTTAATGACCTTGGAAATGCAGGCTCTTTTCCTGGTTTTAGAAACAAAACAAAACAAAGAAAGAAACACTATATTAAAATGTGTTTTTGAAGAACAGTTAGACTCCTGCATCCCTCTCCAGTGTCCATAGACCTACTGGTTCTAAAATGACCTAAACAAAAGATACTCTGTCTACTGGGAAGTTCTAAGCAAAGAGATGGTCTGCCTTGCTGTATAACTGCAGTCCACTGTTAGGTTTGATTCAATTGCTACTTTATAAGCAGGAAGTTTTGTTCATTTTCTATTTTATGGAAACTAGACTATTTTCTTATTATTTTTTAGTTAGAAAATGAAAGCAAATTTTCTTTAGGAAGTATTTTTGTCTGTTCCATGCAGTTGTAAGAGTATACTTGAGACTAGATAATCTATAAAGAAAAGAAGTATATTGGCTTCCAGTTCTGGATGCTGGGAAGTCTGAAATCAAGGGGCTGCATCTGATGAGGGCTTTGTATCATGACATGGTGGAGGTCATTGCATGGTGAGAAAGCAGGTGTGGGCAAGCTCTTTTCCTCTTCTATAATGCCACTAATCCCATCACAGAGGGCCTCATCCTCATGACCTCCAAAGGCCACCAATATATACATTTAGGGAAGCCAATAGAGCTTTCTTGTGGGTTTAAAGGCAATCCGACTTTACCACCAGGTCACTTCTATATTTAGGTTTCACAGATACCGAAAGTGGTCCTTATTATATCCAGAACTCTGCTGTCATCACATAGGACACTACTAAAGGCTAAAGTTTCCTGGTAGATTAGAGAATTGGAGAGGTGGAGATGGACCTATATGGGAAGTATTGGGATGGTGGGTGGAAATGCCTGATGTTCTAGATCTTATTGAAACTCCTTGAGAAATGACCCAGTGTGCTAATAGCAAGCATTGAAAAGGTGTTGCAAAGGGGCTTCCTTTACACAGTCTACAAGGTGATTGACTTGAAATGGTGACATTACAGCAGAATTGGAAGACAAAAAGGACTCCAGGAGATCCCATGCACATGATCTTAAATAACTCCCAAAAAATGTACTGATTGACTTTGTGTGAGTTTCTAATACAATTCTAATACAATTTCTATAACAAATTGTCACAAACTTTGTGACTAAAAAAAAAAAAAAAAGTATTCTTTCAAGGTCAAATGTATTCTTTCTGGAGGCCAAAAGTCCTAAATCAGTGTCACCAGGCTGACATCAAGGTATTAGCAGGACTGTGCTCCCTCCAGATGTTCTAGGGGAGAATCAGTCCTTCCTTCCTGCTCTCAGTTTCTGGTGAATGCCTTTGTTTGGGACTTCATTGCTTCAGTTTTCAAGACCTGCACCTTCAAATCTTTCTCTGTTCCTTATATGCCCTTAAATCATATGTAGGTCAGAGAAGAAATCAGAACCATTGATAAAACAGGTAATAATTGTACATGCCTGAAAATGTTCAGTGGTTCATATTTTAACACCTGTTCCATTCCAATCATATTACAAGGGGTTTGACTCTGAACTGGGTACATACTTAATTTTTGCCATAGAACCTAAATCTGTGAAGCAATCCCTTCTTCTTTCTATCAAGAATTAAAAGAGTAGATGGCCTCTCTTCTTCATCTAGACTTTGACATATCTGGATATGATGCTTGGGATTACTTAGCCACTTTGATATTGATATTTGAAAATCAAAGAGCAGGATATAGCCTGGGTCTTTGATGGCATTATTGAATGATATATGAAAAGCTGCAAATCTGAGTCTATTCAGACTTCCTATTGAGTTACTTAAGACATTTCCTCTATGTTGTTAAAAGAGGTATGCATGCTGTATTAGTTATCTACTGCTAGGTAACAAATCAGCCCTAAATTTTGTGGTTTAAAACAATTATTAATTTTACTCATACATCTTTAGTTTGGGCAGGGCTCAGCTGGGATGCCTTTACCTCTCCCCCTCTATCCCCCTCCACTGCCAGTGGTTGTGGCTAGTTTGAGCACCAAAATGTGGGCTTTCAAGATAACTCACTCAAGTGACTTGCACATTGGTGCTGGTTGTCTACTGAGCTCAGTCAGGGCTGTGGGCTGGGCCCTCAGTCACACTCCATCTGGGCCTCTTCACAGATTCTTGGGCTTCCCCACATCATGGTGGCTCAGTTCCAAGAGCAAGATATTCAAAGAACCCAAGCAGAAGCTGTATTCCATTTTGTAATCTCACCTTGGAGGTCACACAGTGTCACTTCATCTGGAGTCACAAGCCAGTCAGATTCAAGGGAAAGAATATAGCTGTCACCCCTCAGTGAGCCGAGTGTCAGAAGAATGTGTGACTTTGGTTGTCGCAGACAGCTTGAGAAAGTATGCTCTGCCACAAATACTCTCATACATGAAAGAACACAGATAGAATGTCAGATATGAAGTGTAATCGTAATGTGAAGAAAAAAAAGCAAGGGCTGGGGGTGTAGATCAGTGATACCTTGCATGCTTTAGCAAGTGTGAGACCCTGGGTTCAATTCCCAGCCCCAAAAAAACAAAACAAAAATCTAATTTAAAAACTTCCAAATGAAGAAAAATATTTGAGTATCATATTTGGCTTGGCTAATGGTGCATTATAAGTTAGTTAAAGTTTTTTGGAAAATGTTTAACACTGTGGATATTCTGACACAATATGAAAATATATATGCATGCAAGTACAAACAGTAAACATGATGATTTTATGTTTTAATAATTATATTAAAAATATCAACTTACAAATTTGTAGATAAAAGTAAATACACATATTAACAAACTACTAAAATAGTATGCATGAAATATTAGAACTATGCTATATGTACATATTTGCATTGATAGATTAGAGGTATATATGAAACAATGGAAATTTAGTTTAGTGGACTGAGATTTTTTCTCTAAATTTGCTTAAATGAATAGTGCTGGCAGGAGGATGGCAAGTTCCAAACCGCCTCAACAACTTGGTGAAACCCTGAGCAACTTAGGGAGACCCTGTCTCAAAATGAAATATAAAAAAGGAGCGGGGATGCAGCTCAGTGGTTAAGCACCCCGGGCTCAATCCCTACTACCAAAAGTAAATAAATAAGTAAATAAATAAATAAATAACATTTTAAAATAAGTTAAATGGATAGTACTAATAAATAACTTTAATACATTATATAAATCAAATATATCACAAGTTCCAACAGTCATAAATACAATAGATTAAAGAAAACTCATGAATCACCAGACTTTTAAGGAAAACCAAAACTGAAGGACAGGCAGTAAATTTAATAAACATAAACATGAATGCCCAAGGAAATAGTTATTAGAGCAAATAAGATTTAAAATTGCTATAATTACAAACCTTAGAGATATAAAACATACTGCAATCATAATTGCTGGCAGTTTTATGTTTTATATTACTTTTAGTACTGGGCATTGAACTTAGGGGAACTGTACCACTGAGCCACATCCTTAGCCCTTTTTATTTCTTATTTTGATGCAGGGTCTCCCTATGTTGCTTAGGCCCTGTTTAAATTGCTGAGCCTCCCTTGAACTTGCAATCCTCCAGCCTCAGCCTCCCAAGTAATTGAAAGTACAGGCATGCACCACTGTGCCTGGCCAGGCAGTTTTTAAAGAATTAGTTTTTGATGAAAATAAAAAATGATCATTGAAATAATAGGCCTGCTGGGCATGGTGGCTCATGCCTGTAATCCCAGCAACTTGGGAGGTTGCTGCAGGAGGATTGAGAGTTCAAACCCAGCCTCAGCAACTTAGCAAGACCCTGAGTAACTCATCAAGCAAACCCCTGTCTCTAGTAAAATATAAAAAAGGCTGGGATGTGGCTCGGTGGTTAAGTGCCCTTGGGTTCAATCTCTGGTCTAAAAAAATAAAAATAAAAATAATAGGCCTACTAGACAAACCAAATAACAAAATAACTACACCAAAGAATAAAATAGTGAACGGTATGGAATGAGCACAAGAGTTCAATTATAATAGAGCATACCAGACAGAAACAGAAAATACTTCAAAAAAGAAATGAAATGATAAATTAATGCATTTTAATCACAGGAATGTATTTTTTGAAAAGAATAAAAATATACACCTATGGATAAATGTGGTGGGTAAACTTCTAAATGGTCCCCAATGATGTTTGTTAGAAATGCAATCTTGTTTTAGTTTGTTTTTGTACAGAAGAACTTCAAAGTAAAAGTTGGTAAGTTCTTCACAGAATTATTATGAGAATAATTATCACCAAATACACCTCAGTTGCAGTTTATGAAGTCAGATAGTTTACTTTTCTCTCAACCACACTGCCATTGCCATACTGTGTGACTAAGATTTTTTTTTCTTTTTTTTTTTTTTTTTTTTGCCATTGCACAGTGTTGAAATGATCCAACAATTTTCTCTTATCTGTTGCACAATAGCACTGAGTCAGTTAGAGAAAAACGTATGTCTTAAGTCAGGTCAATAAGAATCATATTAATAATAGTAGCCTTAAACTGCATATTTAGTGTACTTTATGATTAGTAGTTAATTGTAATGAGAAACTAATTACCTTTGTATCATAGTTCAGGTAAGAAGAAAGGCAAAAGTTGCATTCTTTTTCCATAGCTGTCATCTACAGCAAAATTGGAATATTCCATAATTTCCAACTCTCTGGTATTTCCTTGGACTTCTATAATGGATTTTTGGTTTGGATAGACTTAATTTGTTTCAGGTAAAGATAATAAGTAATGTTGATTGAACACGGTTATATCCAGGAACTGTGCCAAGTGCTTTATGTGTATTAACTCAGGTAATCCATCCACAGGATGTTCACAAAAGGTAAGTAGTATTATCCCCATTCTAAAGGTAAGAAAAATGAGGTCCAGAGATAGTCAAGGAATGTACCAGGGTCCTGCAGGTAAGCAGCAGAGTCCAGTATGAAGCAGGCAGTCTGGATGTAGTCTTTGCTCTGAACTTCATGTGCGGTGGAGACAATTTGGTGCTATGGAATGGAGGTGCTAGAGGATTTCAAGTTTTCATGGGAAAATGAGAAATGAATTCTATTTTTGGGCATCCAGGAGTGTCCCAAAAAGAGTTTTCACTGCCCGGAGTAAATGCTGGTTCTAACAGTTGATTTGTACCCTCTTTCTGTGGACTTCTTTTCTTCCCCTTTTCTATGGATTGACAGCCAGGAGGAGTGGCCACTGGTACCAAGCCAGCAGGCCTCTAGTGCTGAACAGTGAGTACACATGGAAGAGGAGCTTAGAGACACTGGAGGGAGGCACACATATGGTGAACTTTCAGATTTCAAATGTGGAAAACCCAGCTTCATTCTTTTACCATATTGATGTTTTTCAAATCACATCTGTCACTGGTTTTGCTTTTGTCAAGATTTTCATAGAAAGCCTTATCTATACTTTACCAGCTAGTGACCATATTTTTAATTTTTAATAATTAGTAATAAAAATATATGCTAAATAATTAGGAACTAAAATATTGATAATTAGTAATACAAAACTCACTGTAACAGATTTGTATAGATCAAAAATGTTTCACTTGGATCATAAATTTACAGGTAAATACAAACCCACAAAATTACTGAAGATGACATTGCCAATTTTTTCTCTTTTCAGTACTGGGGATTAAATTCAGGGTGCTTTACTACTGAGCTACATCCCCCATTTTGTGACAGGATCTTACAAATGTGCCAAGGCTGGCCTCAAATTTGCCTCCTGACTCAGCCTTCTGAATAACTGGGGTTACACCATGCCTACCTAAAACATTGGTGAATTTAAATAATAATTTTGGATTAAGAGCAGGACTCTAAGAAAAATGATGTGTAACAATAAAGGAAAACATCAACACATTAAATTGCACAAAATCTTCTCATGAAAATGTACTGTAGCTGGGCACAGTGACTCATGCCTGTAACCCCAGCAGCTCAGGAGGATTGGGAGTTCAAAGCCAGCCTCAGCAAAAGTGAGGCACTTAGGAACTCAGTGAGACCCTGATACAAAATAGAACTGAGGATGTGGCTCAGTGGTTGAGTACCCCGACTTCAATCCCCTGAGCCCCCCCCCAAAAAAAGTACCATAAAAACCAATAGGGTTAACAAAAACAGGAGGACAAAATTTATAACACTTGTGATAAATACCTCTTTTAAATACTATACAAAGAGCTCCTTCAAATTTAATAAGATTATACCTATAAACATAACTAAAATTATAAAATTGCAAAGTATGTAAATAGTTTACAAATGAGCATATAAGATGCTTTGACTACACTCATAAATAAAAATATTAATATACCAATGAAATGTAATCTTTGATACAAAGATTTAACTTTTTATAGTACTCAGTGTTGACAAGGATGTGAAAATGTGACCTGATACAACCTTTTAGAAGGCATCATAGTAGTATTCATGAACATTTTAAATTCTCAGACTTTTCGATCAAGTAATTCCACTAGGAATCAATTCATGAGTATATTAATTCAGACAAACCTTAATATTCATGTTATGGTGCCACTGTTTGTAATGAGAAAAAAAAAAATCGCAAACAACCTAAATGTTCTTTGGCAAGGGAGAGGATAAATAAACTTGATGTTTCCCTTCCACAAAATATTATCCAGTTTTAAAATAATGAAACAACAATAAACATGCTTACTTATCTGGGCACAATGACCTGTGCCTAGGTCCCAGGTGCTATTGCAACCCACGAGTTTAAGATCAGCCTGGGAACATAGTGAAACCCTGTCTCAAGGGGAAAAAAGAGTGCTTACTTGGAAACATGTCCAAAACATATTATTTAGTGGAAAAAGCCATTTGCAGTACAATATGTGTGGTATGATCCATGTGGGTATGTGTATTGGCTCAGTGGTAGAGCACTTGCCTAGCACATGTGAGGCACTGGGTTCAATCCTCAGCACCACATTAAAAAATAAAATAAAATAAAATAAAATAAAGGTATTGTGTCCATGTACAACTAAAAAAAAATATTTAAAAAATGCTAAAATAGGCTGGGGATATAGTTCAACTGGTAGAGTGCTTTTTGCAAGCACAAGGCCCGGGGTTCAAATACCCAGCACCGCAAAAAAAAAAAGCTAAAATATAGTATACACATGTGTTCATCAGGATGCCCTGTTGCAAGTAAACAGGAAAGCATGGAATTTACCAGATTCTATAATTGGAAGTATAGAGTTTGTCTGGGTTTAGAGTTGGTGTTAATGGCTTAGTCCAGTAGCCCAGTTTGATTTCCATAATTCTCCTGGCTCAGCCTCCTTGGCCAACTGCTCCTCTAACTGGTTCCTGCAGTAGAGTTCACCTCCAAGCTTGGTTTGTTTGAGAGGAGACCCCCAGCAAATTTCCGTTTGCATCTTATTACTCTGAACTAGGCCATGGTAGTGACTCATGTGCCCATTCTCAACCGAGTCCTAGGGCAGGCAAGCATCTGCACTAATCGTTTAGCCTTGGAGAAATGGTTACTGTCAAGGAAGAATAACTGAACATGATTGAGACAAATCATAGTTCACCTAAGAACTGGGGCTCACCAAATGACATGGCAGCTATACATAAAATGGAATGGATCAAAGAACTGTAGGGGCAGACACAGACTTTCAGTTTTCACTTCTTGGTCTTCTACACCATCATTTTTTTTTTATATAGTTGCATTTGTCTGACTCAGAATCTTAACAGGAATTATATGAACAGATGGTGTACTCAAAAAGGTTTAATAAAGAGATTTTAATGAAGAGACTGTTTACTAAGGTGGGGGCAACTTTCAAAGAACAAAAAAAGGGGTGGTGAAGCATGCAGGGACTAGCAGCAGCAAGAAGTTGTCCTACACCTGGGTTCGAAGTGGGAAGGGAATGAAGGGGAAGGCAAAATGATGATAAGGGAGCCTAGGGTGAGCTGTTGCTAAGGAAAAGAATGAAGAGCAGCTTCCACCTGAGCAATAGTGAGGCAGGAAGGCAGTGCTAGTGTGGGGAAATAATTAAATACTCCTGTCCTTCAGTCTCCTGTTGATGCTTCCCATTAGCCAAACCCAACCAGAAACTCAACCACAATCCATAAGATGAGGCAATCTACAGAGGTCAGCTTCCTGGGATTCAGAGCAGGGGAGAGTGGTAGAAAAAGAGATCCTATGGTGGCAGGGGTATACTGATGGGACAATCAACCAAGTCAGTATATTAATGGAAAACATTAATACTTGTGTTGGTTAGTTTTCCATTACTGTAACAAAATGCCTGAGACAATCAACTTATAAAGAGAAAAGGTTTTGTTAGCTCATGGTTTTGAAGTTTCCAGTTCATGGTTAGTTGGCCTGTTGCTTTGGGGCCTGCAATGAGGCAGCACAAACATGGCCAGAAGTATATGATAGAGGAAGCCCTTACCTCATGACTAGAAAGCAAAAGGGAGAGAGGAAAGGGAAGGGTTCCTAATATCACCTTCAAGCACAGCTCCAGTGACCTGACTCCCTCCCACTAGACCCCACCTCTCAAAGGTTCTACCACAACCTAATAGTGCCATCGGCTGGACATGAACCTTTAACACACGGGCCTTTGGGGGACACTTATCCAAACCATAGCAATACCTTTTTTAAATTAAAAAATATGGGAAATCCTTTCAGTGGCAGTTGCCATGGAGAGGAGGAGAAAATAGAAAGTTGTTGGAATGGGTAGAGAATTTCAGTTTTGCAAGATAAAAAAGTTCTAGAGACCTAGGACTCTTGTACAACAATGTGAATGCCCTTAACACTACTGAATTGATTTAAAAATTGGTACAATGGATTCTGGCCATTCCAATTTTTAAAAATCTGGGTTGTTCATGTTCTTATTGCTGAGTGTGAAGGGTTGTTTGTATATTTTGGATATGAGTCCTTTATCAGTCCCATGTCTCTTGCAGTCTGTGGCTTGGCTTCTTGTTCTTTTAACAGTGTCTTTTGCAGTGCAAAACGTTTTAATCCAGCTCATCAATTCTTTCACTAACAACACCAAATGCTGAGAAGGACATGGAGCAGTGAGGCCTCTTGTTCATTCATAGTGGAATGCAAAATGGTACAGCTACTTTGGAACACAGTTTGGCCGCTGTTTACAAAACAAAACATACTCTTACCATACAATCCAGCAAACTTGCGTATGCACAAACACCTGCACAGGGATGTTTATGATAGTTCATAATTGCCAAAAACTTGGAAGCCGTTGAGATGTCGTGGGTAGGCGAGTGTATAAACAAATTGTGGCGCATTTCTACAATGGAATGTTATTCAGTTGCTCATCTTTGTGACACTTAATGCCACTGAACTTCAAACTTAAAATGGCTAACAAGGTATCCCCTAATGCCATGGCTGTTGTATCACAATAAAAGGTAAATGTGTAAAGAAGCCAGTCACAAAACATTACGCTCATTTATAAGAAGTTCAAGGACAGGCAAACCTAATTGGAGCTGGGGTAGAGTTGCAACTGCAGTCACCTTGGTGGGTAAGGAAAGGATGGTGTGCATGGGAAGGAAATCGGAGGAAAGCAAAACAAAGTGTGCATTTCAAGGAGCCTGTAAAGGGGACAAATTCGGTACCATTAGCTCGGAAAACCTAGAGCGAAGCTTTTTTTTTTTTTTAGGAAGGGGAAAATCAAATGTATTTTTAGCTTGAGGAACAGATGGAGAGGGAAGGACGATGGTGCAAGAGAGAGAAGAGACAGATGACATCCGGAGGTGTGAGGGGAGAGGACGGAGCGTGCAGAAGCAGGGTCATCCTCCGAAGGCACGGGGACACCTCTTACGCTGTGACCATGAGAAGTAGCAAGGACACGTGAAGGCTGACAAAGCCAGGGAGTGAAAGGGAAGCATGTCAAAAAAATTGGGAGTTGCCTAGTCTTTTCTTCACCATATTCACCTGCCTCTCCCCCCCATATCACCACTATCCACCAACGACAAAAACATGTCACTTGAACTTCTTCCCATCTGAACATATAGGTATTTGATTAGAAGACCTCTAAGGCTTATTCAAGAGGCAACGTTTTGTTTTACTATGGATGCGAATTTTAGGATAAATCAGTTGGAAAATATATGTATTTTTAATTTCCTCTGTGTCCTGAATTTAATAAATGCAGCTGGGAAATTGATATCTTAGACCCAAATTATGTTGGGAATAGAGAGAGCTATCTGCTTTCCCCACAAAAGTTGTCTCTTTTTTTTTTTTTTTTTTAAGTGGAAACTTTCTTTTCATTCCACAAAGAAAATTGATTTCAGACTTAGATAGCAAATTAAATACATTCACATGCACTTGATGTATCAAAATTTTGTTAGTAGGAGGAGAATAATTGGAACAAGATTCCTTGTCTATTCAGAACACTGAAGATTTCATTACATTGTATCAGCCCATGATAAGATTCTGGGAGGGCTCTGGGATGTGAAGTCTCATTAACTTGGGAGTAGAGGCTTTTGTTGAAGGACAGGCAATATTGCTGGAGGGGCCTAGCTAGAAAAAAAGTACTTCATCAAAAGTGTTCTGAGAAGCCCCTATGGAAAGGCACACGCACACAGTTCAAGAGGTCAAATTATGAATACCTAATGCATCAGAGAGGGGAATGGAAATTTTCAACAATATTTTAAAAATGCAAATTAAAATAATACCAAGATCCCACTTTATCTCACATAATTAGCAAGGTTAGTACTTAAGGGTAAAGTGTGGATTGCTTATATAACATAAATTGGTTTAACTTTTTCAAAAAAGCAATAAAAAGATGTCTTTCAAAAGACTTGACAATGGCCATACCTTTTGGATCGATATTTTGTAGTGCCAGGATGCCATTCTTCAAAGAATTCAGAAAAGTGGATAAAAGCTTTCTCTCATAAACATATTCACTAAAGTGCTGATTATGATAGCAAAGGCTAGAAACCTGGATGTCTTGCTATGAGGATATCAATGAAAGATATATATGACAGGGTAATTTTTATAGCCAAGCCATTTAAAATGTTTATGAAGAATTTTTAATGATGTGGGAAAATGCTATGTAGTAATAAGTGGTTCAGTACTATTTTTATTGTGTATATATACAAAAAGATGAGAAAACATCAAAATTTAAAGTAGTTATCTCTAAGTGACAGGGTTTTAGTGATTTTTACCCTTCTTTATACAGCTCTCCATTTTTTCACAATAGATGAATTGAAAGTTATTTTTTGGTAAAGGAAGAAATTTCCCTTTGATCATTTTTGGTGATGGTTAAATCCCTGTTCTCTGGTAAATGGGCCAAAACATCTAGCTAGTGTCAGCTATTCACTCAGCAAGATTCACCAAGAGTCGGCTGTACACGAGGTGGTACCCTATGTTCTGGGAACCAAGGACAGAGCAGACACCCAGACTCAGACTCAGCCTGGCCCTCCACCAGCTTGCATTCTAGCGAGAGCTACAGCATATTCGTTTTCTAAGGCTGCACAACAAAGGACCACAGACTAGACGGCTTAAAAAATAGAAATGAATTTTCCCACAATTCTGAAAGCTAGAAGCCCAAGATCAAGGTGTTAACAGGTTTCTCCAGAGTCTCTCTCCCTGGCTTGCAGATGGTGGTCTTCTCTCTTTTTCTTCAAATCATCTTCCCTTTGTGTGTCTGTATCCACATTTCTTCTTTTTATAGAGACACCATCATGGTGGATGAGGGTTTACTCTAATGACCTCATTTTTTAAAAAATTTATTTTTATTGTAAACAAATGGATTACATCTTGTTTCTCTGTTCGTACATGAAGTAGAGACATACCATTTGTGTCCTCATTTTAACCTAAATTACTTCTGTAGATATTATCTCCAGATATAGTCACAATCTCAGGTACTGGGGGCTAAGGCTTCAGTTTATGAATTTTGGGGTGACACAGGTTGGCCCATAACGTCTAGCACAGCTGTTGTGTCAGGAAGAAGGGCTTGAAAAGCGGAGACCAGGCATTATTCTTGCACTCTCGGCACTTTTGTTAATTTCTAGAAAACAGTGTTGTGTTGACGATGTTTCAGTACTTGCTGATTTCGGTTTTCCTCAGTGTGTTTGTACATTTTGTAGCTTCTTTAGTTCACAGATTAACAGGAATGGAACACATTTTCATCCAGTTTTGATGAAATGCAACTGACATTTAAAATTTGTTTTCTCTTCAGTGTCAGAGAATGAATATTTATTCTTTGATGGCTGATATTACAAAGTCATTCATTATCTTTCAGAGAACAGATTGTGGTGTGAATTGATACCTGCTGAGTTCCCAGATGAGTATGTCATGATTCCCAAGAAGGTTTTGGCTGATTCTAAAGTCCCTAGAGCTGTAAACAAACAGAGGTCTGGGGAATGAATAAATTCTGCCTAGGCTAATAACTTCTCTGTGACTAGTTTTTAATAATATCCAAAATTCACAAGAGTACTTTTTAGGATACCATATAGATTCTAACTTAAATTCCCGATTTACTTCCTATAAACCTTTCATTTGTTCTCAAATCCTTCATGTCATGTGGCAGACTACAAATAAATTCGTTAAAAATAAAGCAGATCCTGGAGGCTGCATGAATCACAATTGGAAATGTTTGTTATAGTGCATGCATATGTACAATTCATTGCCCCTCCAATCCGAGAAGGGATGGGATGTTGCATAATCACTTGAGCGGCAGTGGAAAGGTAGGGTAGTCTAGCGATGCAGGATCTGGGCTCTGGAGGCAGCTCCAGCACTCCCCGCTTCCAGGAGGCTGTTGAAGATGAAGTGAGTGAACCCTCAGAGAGCCCTTGCAGCAGCTCCTGCTGCATAGCAATGTGTGCAATATCTGAGAGCTGCTATTATTAGATTTTGCAGGGCTGACTTCCTGTCTTTGATGGGCGCTGGCCTTCTTGCCCTTTTCCCATGCTGCCTTCAGGCTTAACTCTAGTCAGTTACCCAAGGTCTAGTTCAGAGTCAACAGTGAGTTCTCTATGACAACTTTGAGCCCTTCTGTGGATGACATTTTAATAAAGGACACACTTGACCTCTTATCTATTCGAAGTTCAGCCTCCAGCTTATTGGATCCACCCAATTGCAGTGATCCTCTTTTCTATGGCTAGCAAAATTAAAATTTGCATAACTTTGGAAGGATATTTTTTCTTTATTTATTTTTATTGTAAATAAATGGGATACATGTTGTTTCTGTTTGTACATGGAGTAACAGCATACCATTTGCATAATCATACATTTACATAGGGTAATGATGTTTGATTCATTCTGTTATTTTTTCCCTCACCCCCACCCCTTCCACCTCTCTTTTCCCTCTATACAGACCCTCCTTCCTCCATTCTTGCCCCCCTCCCACCCCCCATTATGTGTCATCATCCACTTATCAGTGAGAGATCATTCGTCCTTTGGATTTTTGAGATTGGCTTATCTCACTTAGCATGATATTCTCCAATTTCATCCATTTGCCTGCAAATGCCATAATTTTATTATTCTTTATAGCTGAGTAATATTCCATTGTATATATATGCCACAGTTTCTTTATCCATTCATCAATTGAAGGACATCTAGGTTGGTTCCACAATCTGGCTATTGTGAACTGAGCAGCTATGAACATTGATGTGGCTGTATCTCTGTACTATGCTGATTTTAAGTCCTTTGGGTATAGGCCAAGGAGTGGGATAGCTGGGTCAAATGGTGGTTCCATTCCAAGTTTTCTAAGGAATCTCCACACTGCTTTCCAGAGTGGCTGCACTAATTTGCAGCCCCACCAGCAATGTATGAGTGTACCTTTTTCCCCACATCTGGAAGGATATTTTTGGTGTTCTTCCATTAACCTAGAAGCACTTCTTATTCCCCTGGATTCCTCCACGTCATCTGTGAATAGTCCCCAGAGCACAGTCTCTCCCACAACCTGCTCCCACTTAAGGCTCTTGTGGTGGCTTCACAGGACTCAGTTGGTTTCAACAGGACAGCCACGTGGTTGCTCTTCTCAGTTGGCAATGTCCTTGTTTCTCTTCCCCCAGCATTATACCTCCTTTATTAAAAAATGGGACCTCAGACCTCCGGGATCTTACTGTTATTCCTCAGTCTTGCCCCTGATTAATGCTTACTTATCTTCTAGGTTATGCTCATTTGCCCTTGTGAATTATTGCCTGGAAAATGTGCTGCCTTATTTATACACTTTTTGTCACTCAGATTATAGACTCCTTAACAATAAAGGACATGTCCTTCAATTCTTTTGTAGGTGACCCTACTTTTTTAGATATTTACTAAATATTGCTTATGTTGGTCTTTTTTCCCCCACCCCCAATTACTCTCCTCTAGCTTTTTCTAGCTGGTCTCCTTATGTTGACACAGACCGTCTAGATTTTTCTATCCTCTTTTTTATCTTGTATCCTCAGGTATCTTCTGATACTCCTTTTACTCTTTTCTGCCACCCAATCCATGTTATTCCAGTGAAATTGAAGATATTTCCCAGAGTCCACAAAAGGGGGGAAATAGGCAAAGCAACCACTCCAGGTAGAAGTGGCTTTCCTCTTTATTGGCTCCCACGATCTTCTTTATCACACCTTCTCAGGTACCTTTCACTTATTTCTCTCTTTTTGTTGGATTGTAAGACTACCTCCTGTCAGTCTCATTAATCTCTAGTTCTTGGCCCATTGCCCAGAACACAGTAAGTGCTTAATAAATGTTTATTGAGGAAATGAAAGATTTGCCCATGAAAATAGTAATACTTGTCCTATTCTCTTTTGTTTTCTAAAAGCCTAGTTTTAGACTAATGCTGTAATTTGTGGGCACTGGCGTCAGAATGCATGATTTATACCCCAGTTCCACCACTTCATGGCTAGGGACAGAGGGCAAATTACCTTCCCGAGACTAGTTACATCACATGTAAGATCTCACAGGGATGTTGTGAGAATTTTAAAACTTAGACCACTACACAATATTCAGTGAATGCCTTAGAAATTTAGCTATGGTTTGGATTTTAAAAAGGATATTAAAATGTATTGATATTTCCTTATACACAGAGACCAGGAAAATTACTAACGTATCATTCATTGAGTAGGCAGTTCTCCAAAGGCTGTGCGTGGGAACAGGGACAAAGTTTTTACTCATGTGAATAATCAGCAATATCAATATCTAGACATTTTTTTCATAATTAAATTTTTTATTTTAAAAATTTATAGTGGGCTAGGGATATAGCTCAGTTGGTAGAGTGCTTGCCTTGCAAGCACAAGGCCCTGGGTTCAATCCCCAGCACCACAAAAAAAAAAAAATTATGTAAAATGTGTGTGACACAAAGCTTGCCATCTAACCATTCTGAAGCAGTTCGTACAAGGTAAGAGCATTAAGTACAGCCCAGTGTAGTTCAGTGTAGTTAGTCATCACTACCATTTCCAGAACTCCCTCCGTATTGCAAAACTGAAACTTTACCATTGAAATCCTCATTCCCCTGCCCCTCCCTCAGCCCCTGGCAGTTACCATTCTACTTAATGTCTTGATGAATTTGACTACTCTGGGCATTCATTCTAAGATAATTGTTTCTTTTCAGTTATACATGACAGCAGAACCTATTTTGATATGCAAGCATTGAATATATCTTATTCTAATTAGGACCCTTGTAGATGTACATGATGGTGAGCTTCACTGTGGTGTATTCATATATGTGCATTGGAAAGTTATATCAGATTCATCCCACTGTCCTTCCTTTTCCTATCCCCCCTCTTCCCTCCATTCCCCATTTTCTAATCTATTGCACTTCTGATCCTCTTATTGTGGGTTAACTTCTACATATCAGAGAAAACATTCAACCTTTGGCTTTTCTGGTATTGGCTTATTTCACTTAGCATGAACGTCTCCAGCTCTATTCATTTACCTACAAATATCATAAAAGCATTCTTCTTCATGGCTGAGTAATATTCCATTATGTATATAGGCCACATTTTCTTTATCCAGTCATCTATTGAAGGGCACTTAGGTTGGTTCCATAGCTTAGCTATTGTGAATTGATATGGTTGCGTCACTGTAGTATGCTGACTTTAAATCCTTTGGGTATATACTGAGGGTATATGTAATCGGCCAAATGTAGGTACTTCATTTTAGTAAAATCATATGGTGCTTGTCCTTTTATGTCTGGTTTATTACACCTTGAATGTCTTTAAGTTTCATCCATGGTAGAGCACAGGCCAGGATTTCCATTCTTTTAAAGCTAAATACAATTTTTAAAATATTTTATTTGTTAAAAAACTTTCCCTTTCTATTGCTGTGTGTTAATGTGTCCTGATTTTTATAACTGTAGATAATGAAAATTGAGCTCAATCTGTATAAAATTATCAGTTTTTTTTCTGTATAAAGTTATCCAGGTTTTTTGAGGCCTCAAATAATAATAGAAGATTACGATGAAGAAGGAGAAGGAGGAGGAGGAGGAGGAGAGGAAAGACAAATCTGGTGTCCAAGAAATCACATAAAAGCATCTTTTTGCTTTTACCGGAAACATATATATATTAAAATGCATCTGAGATTCTGTTTAAGAAGCAAAGGAAACGAGTTGCTACAATGTGTGACTTTGCTGTGTCTACCACTGATGATTGCCACATCATCTTGGTCAATGTATTCACTGACTATAAAAGTTGAAGACACGCACTTCCTTGGTAATATTGAGAATGAGTTGGCAAATGATCTCTGTGCTCTGGGGTGGGTGGAAAGGTGAAATGGAAGATGTTCTAACCTGCCAAGACTTGGGTAAAAGCCCTTAAAACTGTTTCTTTTCCAATAATTGCTAAGATTATTAAATTGCAAAACTGGATAAGGACACTTCTGGCACGTATTTTACTTCAGACAGCAAGCTACTAATGAAAAAAAACAGCAAGACATCAGAGAAGGAAAGGGCAAAAATTACATATAGCAATCTTGGTACTTTAAAATGTATTTTTCAATTGGAATGAGAACTCTGATAACAAGCCCAGGAAATTCGCAAGGTATAGATGTTCTCTTTTCTTTTAAGGGAAAGAAATTTTAAATTGGATTTTATTTTATTATTCCAGGTGGAAGAAACATTTTTACATTCATTATTTATACCCTGCCTAGCACAAGAATTATTTGAGGCAATTGAGAGAATATTAAAAATGTAATGTAAGAAATCGGAATAGAATTTCTCCCGCTTGCCTTTTGTTGTTCAGGTACTGACCTTTACTTTGAAAATATGGACAGAAATGTTTCACAAAGAACATAAACTCTGATGACCGTGAGGAAACAGTTTGAGCAGCTTCCAGGATGGCAGTGGCTATATATTATCCACCTAGGGTTGGTTGGTTGTGCTCTCTCTTGTAATTAGGATTTTCTTGGCCTGTAAATAGAGTAGCCATATGTTCTAGATTTTTTGGGACAGCCCCAATTAAAACATTCTTTCCTGTTGTTAGACCATGTGTCAGACCATGTGTTCTGATATTTTTATGTAAAATGTGGTCAGCTGAACCAAAACCCTTCGTATTTCTCTATTGCACCTTTTCTTCAGAGTACGTAGGGGCCTGTGTGTCTGGGCTGGGGTCCGAGTCCTAACCATGGTTTGAGATCCAGCTGATGTCTTTGAATTTCTTTAAATCCCATAAATTTCAGTGTGATTTCTTCTACCGTCTCCAGCTGCCTCCTTTCTCCCATCTCCTCCACCTGAACACTCTACCTCGCAATGGTTGCACGTGGTCTTGTATGGTTCTAATTGTTGTATGTGGGTTAGTCTCAGCTCCTTGACAAAATTCTGCAGTCTGGAGGAAAGGAACATTGCCTGAATTTCCCCCACAACTTCCATTGGACCTCACTCAGTGCTGGACATGTATATATATAGTAGCCCCTGGTTTTTGTTTTTGTTTTTTGTTTAGGGCAGTAATGTCTTTCATAAAAAAGTCCAGAACCCTGAACAAACCTGTAAATAGTCTTAATTAAATCCTCAC
Organism: Sciurus carolinensis; assembly: GCF_902686445.1. NCBI lineage: Eukaryota > Metazoa > Chordata > Mammalia > Rodentia > Sciuridae > Sciurus > Sciurus carolinensis. The sequence goes on from NC_062217.1 coordinate 40,372,208, forward strand.
CACATCCTTTCAGAGTTCAAAAGTATATTTTCAGTGTTGAATTTGTGTGTGTGTGTGTGTGTGTGTGTGTGTGTGTGTGAAACCTAGCCCATGTGTACTCAGGTAAGTTTTATGACTTTGTTATGTTATTCTAGACATATAGCTAGATATGGAGTTTTCTATCAGTTCTGTTTTAATACCTCTCTTCTTTCAGGCCCTCACCATGGGTGACCTCTTAAGCCTTGGTGCTCTACTGGCTAAACATTTGCTCCAGGGAGTCACTTACAAGGAAGACCTTTACCCCTAGGTGATTTCTAGCGAATCTGCATCCCTCTGTTACCATCTAGGGGTGCTGGGTTCGTTGTCTGTGTTCAGCAAAAGAACAGGATATGATAGCAAACAAGAAGTAGGTTTATTGTAAAAGAGAGAAAGATACAGAGATAGACTTCTCTGAAGAGAAGAGGCCCTAGAGCTGGGAATCTGATGGCGGAGTTTTGGCCTGGTCTTTTTATGGTCTCTGGAATTTCCTCCTTTCCTCTCTCCTCCCCTGTCCACACGCTCCTTCCTGTTATTGATTGGTCCCTCTGTCCACCATCTGTTTTTGTATTTCTATTGGATCCCCTGCTTAGGAGTAGGAGTACAGAAGTGTCTGTCTGGTCGGGTCCCCCGTTTGTGTCCATGAGCACTTTTGTGAAGCAGGAAGTTGACCTCATGAGAAGACACTCTCCCTGCTTCTTTGCTCTGGCCCTGCCCCCACCTCCTCACTCGCCATCTTGCCCTGGCTGCCTGAACCTTCTACATCTCCCTCACCTCCCCTAGCTCTTCTCTATATTCCTGCAATAGGCAGAGGGTGTAAGCCCTGGGGAGACATGAACAACAGTAGGAATCAGGTTAACCTCTTCAAACTATCCACAGCAGATGAGATTGGGCAGGCCCAGGGTGGGGTTGGGCCTGTGTGTGCTGGAGGGCTCCAGTGGTTCTGATTTCAGAGAACCACGGTTCCAGAACTCTTAGTGCCAATTTCTAATGGCATGTTTTAGGGCCTCTTATCAGCAGGTCTCAATCATACCACCTTCTCTATCCAATTTCCCTGTTTCTTTCAATATTAATGCTCTTCTTTTTTCTGGGGAATTGGAATGTTTAAGAGGATTAATGTGCCATAATTGTATGTTTAATGTGTGAGATTTATAGGAGTTATTTAAGAACTTGGAGGAGGCTTTGCTCATTAGTGATAAGTTTACTCTGCAGGTATTTGAAATGTTAAAATAAAAATTGACTATTAAATTTATAAATGCATTTTAAAATGTTTGAGGAGATTTAATTATCTAAGTTTGTAAATGGTACTGATTTCTATATTTAGTTTCTTTAACACGAACTCACCAATTATTAATCAAAGAAAAATGAATTATTCTTAATTTGCATATCAATATTAGTAATTTAAACTCAAGAAAAAATAGATTTTTCATTTTGGAACTTTAAAAAAGGAATTTAATTTGCTATCCCAGTGTGTATAAATCGTTTTTTTCTACTCCTAAGGATTCCTTTTCTGCTCTAGTCATAAATAAATGAAAACCAACCTCTGACAACATCAAAAGACAGACCCTCAATATGTTTAAAATTAACTGACATGTTTGTCTTTTTGTTCCTCAGAGTCCTGAAATTTCTGGAATATAAGTGATCCATGAAACCTTTCTTCAGTCTGAAGAGAACTATTAGCATTTTTAAAATTCTCTGTTAAATATAAAGTTCTTTCATCAGGTATGGAATATGCAATACTTTCACATTACAGAAGGAATTTGCTCTGGATTGTAAGTGAACTGTGTTAGTGCAAGCCGAACACTAAATAAATGATTGTGACTCTTCTATTAGCTGGTAAAAGATCTCATACCTGGCACCCCAACCACTCTATCGCTTTTCTTCTTAGGGACTATCTAGGTTTATAAGAAGAAGGAGAGGCCTGGGGTTGTATCCTAGCACTTGTGAGGCACTGGGTTTAATCCTCAGCACCACATAAAAATAAATAAATAAAATAAAGGTATTGTGTCCTTCTACAACTAAAATTATTAAAAATAAATAAACGAAAGAAGAAGGAGAGGAAGAGGAAGAGGAAGAATTACTATGCCAAAACACAAATGCAAAACCCAGTTCCTCGGATACTGGGAGAGTTGAAACTGTAGACGGCTCTTTTCTCACTTCCAGACTTTGCACATCTGCTCACATAAAACTGCAAATGAAGCCACTGCTACTGCATAGGCACACTATCCTTGATTAAATAACTGGACAGATTCCAGAGTATTTTTTATGCTTTCACACAGCAGGGTCTACAGTGAGTACACAGTAACAAAGGACCTGCATATATGTATGTATATGTGATTTTTTTTCTGATTTTTTTTTGGTACTGGGGATTGAACCCAGGGGTACTTTACCACTGAGCTACATCCCCAGCCCTTTTTATGTTTTAACTTTTGAAACAGGGTCTTGCTAGTTGTCCAGTTGGCCAGGAACTTGTGATTCTCTTGTCTCAGCCTCCCAAGTTGTTGTGATTACAGGTGTGCACCACCACACCCAGCAACAAATGACCTATATCATGGCCTATAATGATAATCCCACACTATCTTTGGCCAAGCAGCTTTTTTTTTCCTTTGGCACCTTCTTGCTATTTATGTTTTTGTTAAGGAAAAAAAAAAAAATGCCTACAACACTACCTTCTGGATTCATTAATGGAAGAGTACCATGCAATTGCAAAACAAATAAAAATTGCCTTGGGCAAGTATTATTTGTGTGAACAAAGATTTTCTTGCTCTCGTAAACCAAAATAAAATTCACGAATAAATTGGATGCTCAAACCAACACTAGATGCAACTATCTTCTATTACTCCAGAGTTAAAACTTTTGTGTTTTTTATCAGCCTCCTTTATGTTTTGGTGGACTCTATTATAAGTACATGTTATACGTTTAAAGCTATCAAATACATGTCCTAATAAAATACTGGTGTTCCCCCTGCTCCCACCTCTTGCTTTATATTGTTGGGATTTCACGTAAGATTTCACTTTTAGAAAGGGTTCCCTCCCCAGGAAAGTCGGAAAAGCCTCTGGTTAACCTCAAGCTAAGGGCCCCCTAGTTTTCTTCTGGGGTTCCAGTCTTTCCCCTCTCTATCTGATGTGGTGCACCAACACTGACAACGTATCAATTTTCCTGAAGATTTCATTATATTCCTTCCCTTTTCAATGATCTTTAAAGGCTCTTTGTGGACCACTAAATTAGATTTCATGTCTCTGGGTTGGCTTTTCAGGTAGACATGCTGACTTTACTCTAGATTCCCCGAGTCACCCAGCAGACCTCCTAATGGAGCCTCCATTGCCTTCTCTCCTGCCTTGACAGGTCCTGCTAATCCTCCTGCACAGAGCCATTACCAACCTCTTAGAACTGCTGTGTGAAATGAAGCCAGTTGCCATCAGCTCTTTTCTAGTCAGCCTGTCTCCTCCCTGTGCCCCTCTTGTGCCCTGCATTTTGGTTCACTATGTCCTTAAATCTGAGGTTTTTTCCCCCCTCTCCCTTCGCCTATCTAATTCTTCTTATCCTTCAAAGTCCATATACCCATGAACCCTTTATTAGCATCCTGAGTTCACAATGATCTTTTCTTCCCACAGACTTACAACTAAATTTTGCCTAAGAAGTTTCTTTGTCCCATAATCTTCCCACTGGGGTCACAAACTTCTAAATTTTTTTTTTTAATTGACAGGTTTGTGAAAAAAGCTCTTAAATGCAATGAATAGGACTTGAGTTTAATCTCAGTTCTGTCAATCACTGATTCTGTTCTTTTAACCAAATCACTTACACTTTCGTATTCTTGCTTTTTCCTGTTTGAAGGAATAATAATCTCTGTTGTGTTTTTTAAAAATAGGTTTTTTTTGTTATAGATGGACACAATACCTTTATTTTATTTAATTATTTTGCTGAGGATCGAACCTAGTGCCTGGCACACGCTGGGTAAGTGCTCTATGACTGCGTTACAACCCCAGCCCTCTCTGTTGTGTTTTAAAATAGAATTGTCACCCATGGAATGGTCTGCTGCTTGTTCTGGCTTCCTTACTGGAGTCACCAGGGATAAAGTGATGGGTGTTAAGCCATTCCAGTGGAAAAGCCTCATCTTCTCAACCCATCTGGAATTACAGGCTGCAGGGATCTGACTGATGAGAATATAGCTCACAAGAGACTGGTGGCCCTTGCTTCTTTTCTATATTCTCTCCCTAGGTGACTCCTCTAATCCCAAGGGTTTTAAATGGTTTTCATGTACTAGTGACCTCCAAATGTCTGGGATAGCCTGGACCTCTCTACTAAGCTTCATTGTTATATTATCTAAAGGGACTTTTCTCTCCGGAGGTCTCACATGCTTCTCAAAATGAACAATTCAAATTGAATTCTTGCTTACTCCATAATCTTCCCACTCCCTTCCAGAGTCATATCTGATCTATTTTTTCCTACATCATTTTAGTGAATGAGAAATGACTCAGGTCAGAATTCTGAGACTGCTCTTTAAGGCTTCTTTGCTACACCCAATGTCTCACCAAGCTCTATTATCTTATCTCCTAAATATACTACAAATTCGTCCCTTTTTGATCTTCTACTACCACTCTTGTCCAAGATTCCATTATCCTTTGATTGGACTCTTGCAAAATTCTAATTTGCCTGTCCATTTCTACTTTAATGCCCCTTCAATCCATTATTTACTCAGCAACCAGAATCATCTTTTTTTTTTTTTTTAACAGTTCTGGGGATCAAAACCAAGACCTTGTGCATATTAGGAAATGTTTTACCATTGAGCCACATCCCTGTCTCCAAGAAAGATTATTTTTTCTCTTTTTTCTGGTACTGGGGATTGAAACCAGGGGCACTTAACCATTGAACACATTTTATTTTTTGTTTTGAGACATGATCTCACCAAGGTGCGCAGGGCTTGCTAAGTTTCTGAGGCTGGCTTTGAACTTGCTGTCTTCCTGCCTCAGCCTTCTGAGACACTGGGATTACAGGCATGTGCCACAGTGCCCAGCCATGAAGAATTTTTTAAAACCCCAAATTTTATCATGCTTAATCTTTTTAAAAAATAGATGTTTATTAGTTATTGATGGACCTTTATTTAATTTATTTATTTATATGTGGTGCTGAGAATTGAACCCAGTGCATCATACATGCTAGGCAAGGGCTCTACCACTGAGCCACAACCCCAGCCCTTATCCTTACCTTTACACTCCAAGTAAGTCCAAACTACTTCCAAGTGGCTATTAGGGGCCTTGGTAATCTGGTCTCTGCCTACTTCTCCTATCTCATTTCATGAGCTCCCTGTTCTCCTTGATTCCTTTCAGTCTCATTGACCTTTCAGATCCTCCAATACACCAAGTTCTTTACTACCTTCTGCCTGACAGCTTTCCCTTCACCAATGTCTAACCTGCCAAGACTTGAGTTAAAGACCTTAAAACTGTTTCTCTTCTGATAATTGCTAAGATTTTAGCAATTGACACTCCTCAAAGTATCAGAAAAGCCTTTCCTATTCCTCTATTCTAATACGGTCTTTAACACAAGATGCAACTGTACTTTTGTTCATATGAGTATTTGTCTTTTTCCCCCTCTAGACTAGAACAGGAGGGCAGCAACCACTTTCCACTAATACCTAGCTTACCACCATTTCAGCATACTGACAACTAGGACCAAGGGATTTGTAAGGTCTCCAGAAAAAATGTTCTGTGAATTTTACCTCTCTGGCCTTCCACAGTCATCCCTTTTGTTTGGGTTGTGCTGGATAAACAATACCAAATTCTACCTTCCCATTCTTCAGTTCCTCTGCCCTTCTAATAAGTCTTCATGATTACAAGCAATTGAATTGCTTCAGACAGATTATAATAGCATCGATTGGGTAATAGAAATACTCAACTAATAATAACAATAATCACACCACGCACATTTGTATCATACTTTATGATGTTCTCAGTGCTCTTAATGTCTACTATCTCATTTAATCCTGGAGTCTGGGTTTGAAGATATAGTTCACTACCTCATTCCTTTGGATAATTTCTAAAGTTGTATCAATAGCAGCTTATATCTAGTTCATCATTGAAGGAAGGATGACTTTAGTTGAAGACTGAATATATGCTTTTTGATGTTAACTTTTGGTAGTTTCATCTCCAGACAGAGATCTTTTACCAATACTCAAACTCTGGGGATTCTCATTGTATGTTCCCCTCAGTTTACTGACTATAATTCCTTTTAGGATTCTTGGGACAGATGACAAAGATACTACTAACTCATATTTATCAATGTATATTATATACCAGAGAAAATCCTAAATACTTTACATGTATGAATTTATTCTAACTTCAAACTGCCTATGACATATGTTATTTATCAGACCCATAGGTTATTTATTAGAAAGGGAGATATTGAGACAAAGAGGCTATGTCGTTTGTCTCCTTGCTAGTAAGAGGGGAACTTAGAATGTGAACTCAGCAGTCTGACTCTAGGGTCTAGGCTTTTTTGCAGCATACACGTGAATGTCTATTCTTTAATGCCATTATTCTTTAATGTGTTCACCAGCACTTTGAGCAGTGCTTACTGTGTGCCAAGCATTTAGCTTGGTGCAGACACATAGCTTGCACTCTAATGAAGAAGATGGGTTTGAACAAATGACTAATGATGTGTTAGGAAATCCCACTCTGTGCTACAGGATCATGGAGCAAAGGGACCTAGTTTAATCTGGAGGTAAGGGAAGGCCTCCCTGAGGAATGGCTTTTGGCGGAGGCCTGCAGAATGTGTGTGTATAGGTTAAACAAAGGGGAGGACAGGGAGACCAGCAGTGGTGCAGAGCAGTCCATGAGTGCTTGAACAACTAAGAGAAGCCAGGACCTGGAGTTTCTAGAATAAGGAGGCAAGAGGGATGAGGTGATGCTGGAGGACCAAGCACCAGTTCCCATTGCAAATGGCCTCAGATGCCATAGGAAGGGTCTTGGATATCTACTGAAAGGATCTGAAGACGTGCAGAGCTTTTGAAAGACTGCTCCAGCTTCAGTGAGAAGAAGGCAGTGTGATTCGTGGGAAAGGTCTTGATCCATTTTGTGTTGCTGTGACAGAATATCTGGGACTGGGTTATTTATAAAGAAAAGGAATTTATTTCTCAGAGTTCTAGAGGTTGGGAAGTCTAAGCACACAGTACTGACATCTGGAAAGGGCCTTTGTGCTACCTCATAGCATGGCAGAAGGGCAAGAAAGCGTGCCCAAGAGACAGGCAACAGAGGGCTAACTTGCTATTATAACAACCCTCTCCCGTGATACCTGAGATCATGGCATGCATCCATTCATGAGGGCAGACCTCTCACTGCCTAATCACCTCTTAAAGGTCCCTCCTCTCAGTACTGTTATAAGGGCAATTAAATTTCAATGTGAGTTTTGAAGGGGACTTCGAATCATAGCAGGAGGTCATCGCAGTCTTGCAGGAGAGAGAGGCTGCAGAGGGAGCAAGAGTGGCGGCAGTGGGGGGACTCTGAGGGATGGATGGGGTCACAACATGCAGGAGGGAAAATGGACAGAACTTGATGATTGATTGGATGTAGAGGGTGAAAGGAAGGGAATCAAGTTTTCTGACTTAAACTTTTGACCATGGAACAAAGTTTTGACAAAGGGAAACGGAAGCAGATTTGGGTGAATGGATTGATGAGATGCTGGATCTAATTTCAGGGTGTTGAAATAGAAGTGCATGTGTCCATCCAGCAGTTGGATTATAAGAGTCTGAAGCTCAATGAGGAATAGCTAACGATAGAATTTCTTTAGTCCTAAAATGGACATTTTTCATGTTTACTTTCTAAAAGTAAGATGTGTCTTGAAATTAGTTTGTGTATTAAAAATGTTTTTTCTTCTGAAAATCAGTATTAAATTAATGATAAACTATCACTGATGGTATCTTAAAGGATATTCTATAAAATAAGAATATCCTATAAAAACCTAATTAATTTGTACTTAATGGTGTCTTGAGAAATCAGAGGAGTCTTGAACAGAGATCATTAACAAAGACAAAACTCAGCACTAAACCCTGAATTTTGGCACAAATGCCAAATTGGTAAAGTCCAACTTAATGAGGCTTTACCATATTGTTAGCAGACTTGAAGTGTTTGTTCTTTTTAAGTAAGTCCAAACCATTCCTTCCTCTATTTCTACCTCCAACACAATTTTGCTTACACCATTAACTTGATTAGCAGTCTCTGTCTACATATTACAAAGGTATGCTTTGTCAACCTTGGATAGAATAATGTGCCTAGGAACTTAATAGGGTTTTTCTGGGCATAAAATATTGCATCTTTTAGTATTGTGGCAGTGTTCATTGCCTCCACCCTCAGCCACCTAGGTGGGAGGAGATTTATAGAAAGAGAAAACTTAAGTTTAGCAGAAGAAATTCAGACATACTTTCCTCATATTTTACATCATCTACTGACTCTAAGGTGTTTTTTGGCCATTATACCATAATATCTCCTTTATTAATTTAATATTCATAAAGGTACATATAACCTTTCCAACTAGATTTTCACCTGATAAGGGAAGAAACACAACTACTCTTGTGAGGTTTTTTTTTTGTTTGTTTTTTTGTTTTTTTTTTGTACTGGAAATCGAACCCAGGGCCTCATACAAGCTAGGCAAGTGCTCTACCACTGAGCTACACCCCCAGGGATAGCTACCCTCTTTAACCCTTAGCTCTAGGCTCTTTACTGACCTCCTGCTCCTTTCTTTCTAGCTGGATCTTAGTGGAGCTCTCCAACTAAGATCCTCTAGGTCTCAGAGCCTAACTAACCACTGGCATAACAAAGGCACAGGAGGCTTTAAAAAACAAACCTTTAATTATTAACTTGTTCTATGAAACTGGTATTACCCTAATACCAAAACCAGATAAAGATATTACCAGAAAGAAAAACTACAAACCAATATTTCTCATGAACATAAATGCAAAAACTCTCAAAATATTAGCAAATCAAATCCAACAATGTATAAAAAGAATTATACACCACGAACAAGTAAGATTTATTCCAATTATGCTTGGCTGGTTCAACATTTGAAAATTAGTCAACATAATGCACCACATCCACAGGTTAAAGAAGAAAAATTACATGATCATATCAATTGATAGAGAAAATCATTTGACAAAATGCAACACCCATATTATGACAAAAACTCTCAGCAGACTAGGAACACAGGGGAACTTTCTCAGCTTGATAAAGAACATCTACAAAAAAAACCTTACAGATAGCCTCATAATTAATGATGAGAATCTGTATGCTTTCCCTCTAATATCAGGATAAAGGCAAGGACAGCCTTTCTCGCTGTTCCTATTTGACAATGTACAGGAAGTTGTAGCCAGTACTGTAAGACAAAGAAACAAAACGTATATAGATTGAGAAGGAATTAAACAAAACCTTTATTAAGAAGTAAAGAGAAGCACTTGAAGTCTCTTTTAGAATTTGTAGACTTTCCTTATTGCATATTTTCTTTCTATTTCAAAGATGTCTGCTCTTATCTTTATCATTGCTTTCCTTCTAATTCCTTTGGGTTTATTTTGCTGTTCTTTTGCTAGCTTCTTAAGATGAAAGTTTAAACCGTGTGGTCCATCGACACACTTGTATCCAGATGGTTTAATATGCCATGTTTTCATTATTATTTAGTCTACATTTTTTTTCTGATTTCACTGCAATTTCTTTTCACCCCTGCAAACTATTAAAAAATGTGTTGCTTAATTTCCAAACATTTGAAGGGAGTTTTCTAGTTATCTTTTTCTTATTCATTTTTAGTTTGGTTCCATTATAGCAAGAGAGCGTACTTCGTATGATTTCAAATTTGTGAGACTTGCTTTATGGTTTAGCATATGGTCCATTTTGACAAGCAGTCATGTGCTACTGAAAGCAATGTGTATTTTGCAGTTGTTGAGTAGAGTGTTCTCAATACTTCAATTAGGTCAACTGCCTTGTTCAAATCTTCTCCTCCTTACCGATTATTTGTCATTTGTTCAATAGATATGGCAAGAGGGCTAAAATTTCCAATCATGATTGTGAATTTATCAAATTCTCCTTTAGTTTTGTCTACTTTGCCTAATATATAGTCAAACTGTGCTATTTTTTTTACAAATTATTTGCATATTAGAAGATTTTAGTTGCATGCAAATTTAGACTGTTTGATCTTACTGTTAATTAATCCCGTTATCATTATGACATGTACCCTTTATCTCTAGAAATATTTCTTGCCTGGAAGTCTATGTTGTCTGCTATTAATGTGGCATACTAATTTTCTTTTGCTTATTTTTTTTTATTGTATACAAATGGGATACATGTTGTTTCTCTATTTGTACATGGAGTCAAGGCATACCATTTGTGTAATCATACATTTACATAGGGCAGTGATGTTTGATTCATTATTTTTTTCCCTTCCCCCCCACCCCTCCCACCCCTCTTTTCCCTCTATACAGTCCTTCTTTCCTTCATTCTTACCACACTCCTTATCCCTAACCCTAAACCTAACCCTAACCCTAATGCTAACCCCCCATTATATGTCCTCATCTGCTTATCAGCGAGATCATTCGTCCTTTAGTTTTTTGAGATTGGCTTATCTCACTTAGCATGACATTCTCCAATTTCATCCATTTGCCTGCAAATGCCATAATTTTATCATTCTTCATTGCGGAGTAATATTCCATTGTATATATATGCCACAGTTTCTTTATCCATTCATCAACTGAAGGGCATCTAGGTTGGTTCCACAATCTGGCTATGGTGAATTGAGCAGCAATGAACACTGATGTGGCTGTATCTCTGTACTATGCTGATTTTAAGTCCTTTGGGTATAGGCCAAGGAGTGGGATAGCTGGGTCAAATGGTGGTTCCATTCCAAGCTTGCTTATTTTTTTTTAAATTCTTTTTCTTTATGACTTTGTGTCCTTATATTTAAGTTGAATCTCTTCTAAACAACATATAGAATTTGCTTTTATATCCAAAAGAAATTTTGGCCTTTTAATTGATAATCCATTAGCATTTAATGTAATTGAAGTTGTGCATGGGGTATGTGCCTATAGTCCAGCTACTTAGAAGGCTGAGGCAAGAGGAACGCTTGGGCCCTTGAGTTTGAGACCAACCTGGGCAACAGAGCAAGACCCTGTCTCAACCCAAACAAGTGAAACTTTTAATAAAGTTAGTAAAATATTTATGTGTAAATCTATTCTCTGATTTGTTTCTATTCCTATCTTTTATTTCACATTTCTTGTTTTTGCGGGAAGGGAAGAGTCAAGTGATTTTTATTATTCCCTTTTTTCTCCTGTTTTAGCATATTGGTTATCAGCTTTATGAGGCCCTGGATTATTTTATGTTCTCCTAAAATGGAGGCAGACAGAATGCAGGTGAATCACCTGAATCCTGTTAAGCTGGGTTTTAAATTTTACTAAGGTTAGTCTGTTTCATTTGTGCCTCTCTTACTAGGCTGTAGTCCTTTGGGGGTCTCAACTAGAAGTTTGGGTGGGCCTCCCACCACTCTCTTCAGTAGCACAGCACCACGAAAACCTTTGCTCAATTCTTCAGCCTCACAGCTGCTGCCTTCTCTTCCTTTTTCTTGCAACTTCTATCTTTGCTTGCTCAGCTTAGAAACTGGCACACAACTCAAGGGGAGAGTTCTGCCTTTGCTTCTCTGCAGTTCTTCTCTTTGGGATTTTACCACCACATCCTGGCCATTTGAGCAGCTTTGAACACCACTGTCTCTTCAGCTCAGTGGAACTGCTGCTTGCTCTGTTTCCTGCCTTATGAATGGGGCCAGGGTGAATATGAAGCTTGCTTGGATGTGGCTGCCTTCTCTTAAACATATCTGCATTAGCCCCTTTCCAGTGCCTTCAAATGACTATGCTATGTGTTTTAACCACCTGTGTCGAATGTTTTCAGCTGGAGCATTAGCTCAGTATAGGCTACTCTGTTATGGTTGGAATCAAAAGTCTTCTTCTTTCCTAATTGGCATACTACACATTTAAAAGCCTGAAAGAACTCCAGAGAATGAAATAAAGAAATCATGAAAGCAAAAAAACTAAATTACGGGCAACAGAACTTCAGTCCTAAGACCATCCTCAAGTCTTTTGGGCTCCGCATTGCGTTTGGAACAAATGCCCTTCCTTTCTCATCTTCAGTTATGTTCTTTGACAAGAACTTTGTACTTGGAACTGAGAAATCTGAAGTTTGTTCTCTGGATTTCTATATAGAAAATCTCCCGAGGGAGAAGAGTAAGGTAGAGCGAGCAGATCAGGGAGAAGGGGAGGTAAAGAGACGATACTGGGGAAGGAGATTGATCAAGTCATGTTATGTGCATCTGCGAGTTTGTTATCGTGAATCCCACTATTGTGAATAATCACAATGCATCGAAAGAAAGAAAGAAAGGAAGGAAGGAAGGAAGGAAGGAAGGAAGAAAAGAATAAGAATTAAAAAAAAAAAAAAGAAAAGAAAGAAGGTTGGACTGGGAGCCAGGAGGCTTGAGTTCAAAGCACCACTTGTTTCCAGCATGAACTATCACGGTCTTAAAACAGTAGTCCCCCTTATTTACAGGGATTCCAAGATTCTCCATTCGATGCTTGAAACTGCAGATAGTACCAGATCCTGTAGATACTTTTTCCCTTATACATACACAACTATGATAAAATTTAATTTATAAAGTAGGCACAGTATGAGATTAATGTAACTCAAAATAAAATGGAATTATAAAAATATACTCTAATAAAAGTTACATGAATGTTTAAAAAATGATCCTGGACCAACCTCTTCCCTTTCCCACTTTGGTAGTATTTGTCATTAATGCCTCCTTGACCTCAGTTCCTTCAGGAGCAAGCAGAGTATAAGTGAGTAAAGAAAGACCACTTAAAGTGGCTTCCCCATCTTCCGAACAGTGTTGTATGCGATCAACTTAGCCCTGAAGGCAAGGTTCACAGAGTGCCTACCCACAGGGAACTGGCTGATTTAACAATTTTATAGTTCTTGACAATTTCTTCTCATGCTCTATTTTTCTTTATTCCCCTTAATTAGAACTGTGGCTTAGACAAAACCGTGACCGCTGTTTCCTCCCCCCTCTAGGTCAAATGGTCCTGCTCAACCTCTAGAATGAAAGAGAACACAGGTGTTTGAGTGGGAGGCTGGTTTCGGGAGAGCAGGATAGCCTGGTGGGCCTGACCAGAGAAGAATCCCTGTGGACAGGCTAGAGAGGAAGCCAAACGACCAGAAAGGTTTGGGTCAGTGTGGAATCTGAACAAAATGGGCCAGAAATGTGATTCAAAACTAGAATGGCATGAAGTTTGAATAGCCATATTGGTGTGTTCTTGTGCTTGGAATGACCCAAAACAACTGAATTATTGGACCTGACAGGAATGAGCTTCAGAGGCACGATCTCATTCCGTCTCTGATTACTTTTTCTGGGCTTTACCTTTGCCCAGGTCCCTCTGGTCGTCATATTGTCCTTTATGTATTTTACCAGCTTCACCCTGGCTGATGTTCCTGTTGGTCACTTCAAGGTCCCCTTACATCTTTGCACACAGACTTTATGTTCTCACTGATAACCTGGCTCTTAGAGCATCGCTTCCTATTTCCAAATTTGGGGTAAAGACCTTGTTATAATCCCCACATCCTGATTGCACAATGAATCTCATAAACTTATTTCCTGACCTTCACACCAGTCTGGAAGGTCATCACTTTCATTTCAAAGACGTGTCAACTGAAGGTCACAAACGCTAGGGCATCTGCCAAGGGCAAAAAGCTAAATGTTTCAGCTTGTGTTCAAACACAGTTCCGACACCCCAAATTCAGAGATCTGCCTGCTGCTGCTGAATAAGTACTAGATGAGTAAACTCCCCCAAATCCTGAAGCCATCTGCAGAGAAAATGGGAACTAAAGAGAAAAAAACTCCCCAGTCTAGAATTCTTTCATATCTATATGCCTTAATTTATGTTCCTCCTCCTAGAATCTCATTTGTTCACGTCTTTTGAATACCTACTATGCGCTAAGAACATAGTAACACAAGACATAAAGCCCATAGTCCAATAAAAGTATAAATTGGTATAACCTCTAAAGATGGCAATTTAGTGGGCTGATTTTTGTTTTGACACCAGGGATTGAACTCAGGGGCACTTGACCACTGAGCCCCATCCCCAGCCCTATTTCGTATTTTGTTTAGATACAGGGTCTCCCTAAGTTGCTTAGCGCCTCACTTTTGCTGAGGCTGGCTTTGAACTTGCAATCCTCCTGCCTCAGCCTCCTGAGCTGCTGGGGGATTACAGGCATATACCATGGTGCCTGGCAGTGGTATTTTTCATCTTCCAGATGTTCATAACCTTTGACCAGCAATTCTACTTTAGGAATTACATACATGCATAAAGCTTATAGTCTAATGGGAACATTGACAAATACATAAATACATGCAAAGTATATGATCCCAAACTGAGATATATATATTATGAAAGAAAAAAGTGGTCTATCAGGGTTCTACCAGAGAAACAGAGCCAGTATTTACATATACATGGCAGGTCGGGGGAGAGAGACAAGAGTTGACCTAGGTGGTTGTGGAGCTGACTAGGCAGATCTGAAGTCTGTTCTGCTGGGAACTCAAGCAAGAACTGAAGCTAGAAAGGGGAATTTCTTTTTTCTCAGGAAACTTCAGTTCTGCTCTTAAGGCCATTACTCTGACTGGATGAAGCCCATTCATATTAACAAAAATAATGTCATTTAGTTAGAGTCATTTTAAGCTGATGGTAATCATGCCTGATCTTCACAGCCACACTTAGGTTAGCGTCTGCTTAGAGAACGGGGCACTAAAGGCTAGCCGTGTTGACATATCAAACCAACCAACCAAGAGGACTAGAACCATGTTGCTTCAGAAACAGAAAATCTAATCCAACTACCTGAAACAGTAAGGAAACATGTTGGCTTACGGGACAGGAAATCCAGAAAGTGGCAGGCTGCTTTGGCTCTGGCTGTTGTCGACATACCCTCGCCCCTCTGAGCAAGCTCGGGCCGCTTGACAAGATGGCTGCCATAGTTTCCAGGCCTCATCTCCCACATGAGGAAGAGAGAAACCAGCACTCCCTGTGACGGGAAGATTTTCAGATGCCTCCAGCAAACCTCCTTTCACATCTCATTAGCCCAAATTGGGTCACGAGTCATTATTTGGGCCACTCTCTGTGACTGGGGAATGGCGTGTGTCAACAGATTTGGTGTTGAGGGACTGAGTCAGTTCGAGTGAGAGGAATGGGTGACTGTGATTTCCTCAGGCTAGGACCTCCTCTACTTTTTACAAATAAAAATGCTTGTACAAACAGGAACAGCTCAAAGCAGCCCTCCTAGGGCTCCAGATGGCCCAGCCATCCCTGGCTGTCACAAGGGATAAATATCTTTGCCCACGGATGGGTGGAAACTCATTTATTGGGTTAGACAAATTAAGAAACTCTCCTTTCGGAATAAGATCTATTCCCAAGCAATGAGGCTTCTGTGCAATGGGGGAATCAGTGGAATGGCTCTTGAGAAGACATGGGTGGTACGGAGAAGGCCCAGCAATCCTGGATGTCTCCTAAGGTTCTGGTTTCAGTGACTGGTTAGCTGCCAGTCGTTTGCTACAGTTGTATTGTACCAGCTCACAAAAGCCAACCTCACCCCCAACTCCCTGTTCAGTGGTGGGAATATTTACACCACTGAAATTGGCAAATGATATAAATCAGTGTGTTTTATAATGGGGGAGTGGGAGCTTGCTGTTACTCCTTTATCAGCACAGCAGGGTAGTGCCATGCCCTGCACGAGAGGTACACTGGACAGCCTTGGTCTTCAGTTCCCTGTGGGAATTCTGCTCATCCTTTTTGTTGTCGTTGTTAAACTGATGTGAAATTCACATTAACACAAAATTCACCATTCTTTTCGACCTCTGAAAAGCTCACTCAAGCTCATGTGTTGTTCTTTATTCTTCATTTTGATATCCTATTTTATTTTTTGAGAAGGTAATACATTTATGTGGTTCCAAATGTAGAAGTTACAGAGATAGACAATTTTTAAAAATTCCCTCAATTATTTGCCCCAGACATCCAATTTCCTTTCCTAGAGAAAACCAGTTTTTCTTTTTTTGCATACTTCCAGAAAATGATGCAATAAACAAGTAAATATTGAGAATATCAAACACATAGGTGCATGTGTGCACATACACACACTAGTACACAAACAGAAATATTACACTGACTTTGCTTGGTTATTTTGATTACAAGATACATGAAACCAAGTATCTTGGAGATTGTTCCACATCATTATAAACAAAACTTCCTTATTCTCTTTTACAGCTGTGTAGTAATCCACATGCCAATAAACAGAGCTGTTGTGAATGCCTTTGTCCATACTTCTATTTGCATATGTGTGGGTATGTCTGGAGGGTAAAGTTCTATAAGTAGAACTGCTGGTCAAGATTATGCACATTCAAAAGATAAAAGACATTGCTAAACTTCCTTCTGCCAAGATTATGCCCATTTATATTCTTATTAGCTTGTTTCATCTCAGCATTACCCAAAAAATATGTTATCAAACTTTTTGTTCTCTTCCATTTGATAGACAAAGAATGATATATCATTGTAATTTAAATATCCTTTCCTTTTTGAGTGAGTTGAGCATTTTTATATGTTCATGAGCCACTTCTATTTCCTTTCTGACTACTTATATCTTTTTTCATTTTTCCCCCCATGGGGTATTTGTCCCCCCTTTTTTATTCCATTGTAGGAGCTCTTTTCATCTGAAGGAAGTTGTCCTTTTGTGTAAGAGTTGTAAACACTTTCTCCCCCATTTTTTATTTGTATTTTGGTATTGTTTCTAATTGGTTTTCCTATGCAGTTTAAAAAATTTATATAGGTGAATCTGTCAAAGTTTTCTTATCTGGCTTCTTGGATTTATACTTAGGTCTTCCTTACCTTAAAAACTGTCAAAAAGTTTAACACTTCACAGAATTAAAAAATACAATGAATCGATAAATATACGAAAAAATGTTCAACGTCTCTAGCAATTAGAGAAACACAAATTAAAATTACTCTAGGATTTCATCTCACTCCAGTCAGATTGGCAATTATCAAGAATACAAGCAACATTAAATGTTGGTAAGGATGTGGGGAAAAGGTACACTCATACACTGCTGGTGGGTGGTGCACCATTATGGAAAACAATATGGAGATTCCTCAGAAAACTTGAAATGGAATCACCTTTTAAACCAGCAATCCTACTCCTTGGTTTATACCCAAAGGACTTTAAAATCAGCATACTACAGTGATGCAGCCACACCAATGTCTATAGCAGCCCAACTCACAATAGCTGAACTAAGGAACCAACATAGGTGTCCTTCAACAGATGAATGAATTAAGAAAATGTAGTACATATACACAATGGAATATTACTCAGCCTTAAAGAAGAATGAAATTATGGCATTTGCAGGTAAATGGATGGAGCTGGAGAATATCATGCTAAGCGAAAGAAGCCAATTCCCCCAAAAAAAGGCCAAATGTTTTCTCTGATATATGGATGCTAATTCACAATAAGGTGGGGTGGGGTGAGGTGCTAGGGTAGAGTTACTTTGAATTAGGTAGAGGGGGATGAAAGTGATACCGCTGTTTACCTGTTTACCGGTGAGTCCTGCTTCCTCAGGTGTTGAAGTATAATGCCAGAGAAGCACGCCAAGGCAATTGTAGAGTAGAAAGTAAGCTTTATTAAAGAAAAGTAAAAGCAGACTTCTCCCGGGTGGAAGAAGGGGACCCAAAGGCGGAATCCATCGGATTGAGCAAATCTTGTCCTTTTTATAGGTTTTATTCTCCCATGCTTTCCCCCTTATCTCTTTCCTTCCTGCCTATGGGATTAGGCCTGGTTTTGCATAAAGTAAGAAGCGCTGGGCAGGGGAAGGGCCAAGGTGATTCAGGCAGGTAAGGACCCAGGGGGAATTCATTAGCATCTCCTTGTCTGTAGTCCCTGACAAGGGCAGGTAAATTTGGTAATCAATGGACTCTGCAGGTCCTGGACATTCCATTTTTCCAGGGCAGACTCCAACTTCCAGAGGCAGATGGCTTTCATGGCCCCATTTCCTCGATCTGACCTGATCCCCTATTCTACACTAACTGCCTGTCCCTAGTTCTGGCTTCAAAAGGAGGGGAGGGGTATGGGGGTAGGAAGGGCAGTAGAATGAATCTGACATTATTACCCTATACATATATGACTACCTGACTAGTGTGATTCTACATCATGTACGACCAGAAGAATGAGAAATTACACTTCATTTATGTATAATGTATCATGTATCTATGGTCATGTATAACTAATTAGAACAAATTTTAAAAGGACGTGAAAAATTTAACGTATTTTTTTCCTCTAGTATTTTTGTGCTTTCTTTTTACATTTAAATCTGCATTATCTGGGTTTGTTAAGTCCCTACTCTCCCCCATGGGATTATGTTGTTGCTTCAAAATTTTTTTTTTTCATAGCACAACAATCTTTATTGTTATTTTAAGCTATTAGGTTTGGGGGGGTTGCTTCAATATTAGTATTATAATACTCATCTTTCCTCTACTGTTTCAAAATTCTGACTTTAGACATTGATTTACAGGTGAGAATGCTGCAAGAGTTGATACCTGCCATTTACACACAAAAGGACTCTCCCTGGTTTTGAGAAGGGACCGCAAAGCCTACATGTTTTTAAAAGATGTCTGTTTGATTTTACTTCCTACTAAATTTTATGTGTGGCAAGGGTGGGATGGGGAACACAAAAGTTCTCATGAAAGTTGAGAACATGGGTTACACAATTTGTTGATTTCATCCTTTTTATTGAAGAAAAAATCACATGTGAGCGAAGAGGGTGGCGTGTAGCTCATGCATAGGCCCTGGGTTTGACTCCAGCATCACTGGAGAGAAAGAGACTCAAATACAGGACTAATTTCTATTTTGACCCTCTGCTTTCGACGTCTTGCTTAGTTCCTCCCTTTATCGTGAAGTGCCTCATCGATTTCTTGGGTAGCTTCAATTTTGCTATTAACCACATTTACGCCGGACAAAAATGAGCAT
This sequence comes from Sciurus carolinensis, assembly GCF_902686445.1. NCBI lineage: Eukaryota > Metazoa > Chordata > Mammalia > Rodentia > Sciuridae > Sciurus > Sciurus carolinensis. Next base: position 40,391,290 of record NC_062217.1, read on the forward strand.
TGTGAAACTCCGTTAAAAGGGCTGGGGAGATAGCTCAGTCGGTAGGGTGCTTGCACTGCAAGCACAAGTCCCTGGGTTCGATCCTCAGCACTGCAAAAAAAAAAAAAAAAAAACTCCGTTAAACAGTCTACACCAAAGGAAGTAAAGTTCCTACTCGTAAAACAACATTTTGGCCACTTTTTTTTTTTTTTTGAGAATAGAGAACTTCCTTTTGACTCAAGCTAATCTTGGCATCTGAATCTCTAGATAGTGGAAACTTCGACAGTCATTATTTTTAGTTGAAAGAAGTTAAAAAAAAAAAAGAGGAAGTGCAGATAGCTGACACAGTGGCCGGAGGTGGCAGCTGTCACATGCTGGTCTCCAGACGTGGTCTAGGACCAGGGCTTCTTCTGCATTGCACACTCTGGCAGGATGGGTCCCTGGGCAGCAGGCTGGAGCCAGGAGGCCAGCCATGCGGCCTACGGGATCACTCATGAAGAATCTCCTCAGAAGGATGAGGAGGTTGGCCAACTGAGGCTTGAAAATAGAAGTAACCTCATTCTCCGAACTACTCTGAACACCTCTATGTGTTACAGTGGGGGAAAGGCGCATTGCACACAGTCCCAACTCTATAGAACAACCCTGGACTCCATGTACCAGCCCTTGAAATTACGTCCTGGGTAGGGCACAGGTAGAGAACAAGCTCTGGGATCTTCAGCTGATGCTTCCCCATGCGAGATGGTTGCCCAGGGCAGACTGAGCCAGAATGACGTTTAGGTTATTCTTTTGCCCAACTGGGAAGTAGGAGAATTTTGTCTTGGTCTTGTTTTTGTCAAACCCCTGACTCACTCCTTACTGTCCTCTGGAACTTTCTAGGTGTTCCTGTGGCCCTGGGCATCTCATAAATTATTCCTTCACTCTTAATATCATGAGACAGAAGTAAGGACCTATTTTTCCTTGTGAGAGTCACTGACCCATTGAGTAAAAAAAAAGGCCAACCCACCAAAATAACCACATCCTCAAGTCAATTATTAGATCTATGTTATATAAAGAAAATGCAACATAATTTAGTAAATACAACACAAATACAAATTGTATTCCTACTATGTTTGCCTCCCGAAGGGGAGAAGGAAGAAGGGAATGTAATAGTAGAGAAAGTAGAGAGAAAAGAGACAGGATATGAGAGGGGACCAAGGATTCAGGGTAGGAAAATGACATTGTTGACTCCTATAGAGGTTTCCCTTGAAAATGTCAAATTAAAAACAAAAACAATCCTTCCTAGTTTTCCATGGTTTTCATCCTTATAGTTAAGAGGATGAAAGAGGAGAGGTTTGGTTCTGACTGTGGTAGTCAAACCATGATCCACAGTGGAAACTATTTTCTAACCTGCAAAGGCAGGAACTAAAGTTAACTACACCAAAGTCCTGGCAGAAGCCAGGGAACTGGAGAATCCGCCTATTGGCTGAAGGTCGTGGCTGCAGTAGGGGAGGACAGAGCATGTGCATATGTGCCAGGCGTCCATAGTGAAAGTCATCTCAAGGGTTCTGACGCCAGTGAACTTCATCGGCCAGCCTCCCAAGTATTTGCCTTTTGATATGGACCTCTTAAATGCCAGGTCCTCCTGTAATATGCAGAGGAATAAGTCATTAAGGATGGCACTTCAGGTGCTACTACAAGAAGATATTCGTTTCCCTGGAGGGAGGGAAGAATTTTCTATTCTAGCAGAAACAAAAATAAAAAAAAAAATTTAAATATTTTTAGTTTCAACTCTGCCATAGAGAAGAAGAGATACTTTCTAGACATATTTCTGTCAAGATTTATTTTCCCCATCTCTAACCTCCTTTCTGACATTGTCCACATGCTAATTGCAACTTTTTTGGGGGGGGGGAGGAGGTACTGGGGATCTGACCTAGGGGCAATTTACAACTGAGTCACATCCCCATTCCTTTCAATGTTTTTTTTTTTTTTTTTTTTTTTTTTTTTTTTTTTAATTTTGAGACAGAGTCTCACTAAGTTGCTGAGGTTGGCCTGGAACTTGTGATCCTCCTGTCTCAGTCTCCCAAATCACTAGGATTATAGATGTGTGCCACTGCACCTGGTTAACAGCTATAGATGCTACTGGGAAAAGAGAAGAGGTTGTGTGAGGGGGACCATCCCCTGTTTCAGCTATCATCAGCTTTTCTGGCTCCCACTTCTACAAGATGACAGGGAGGGTCCCACCCACTGTGACTAACATCCCTGTTGAAACACTTAATTTTGTCCCCCTGAAGCATCGACGCGACCCAGGTGCTACACCCCCACTCTGACTGTTAACAAATAAGCTGCCGCTGCCGCAGGAAGTATTTTGGTGTTGGGGGTGAGTGCAGAGAATGAGTCACTGTCTATTCATTTTCTAGAACCTTCCTTTGCAAAATGCCCTTAGAGACTTTGCTAATGTAGCCTCTCCTAGTCAATAAAGTCAATGACAATTCCATCTCCAAGAACATAGTTGGTTTGGGGGTAATGATTTGCATTTAATGAAAACAATAATTTCACACATCCACTAGAAAACAGGATTTGGCTCTCGTGTGGTGGAAAGTGCTTTTTGTCTTTTGTGCTAATCCAGTGAAGTTTCAGAGTTCAGAGACTTTCTTCACTATCAATGGATTCATAAAGATAAATGGAAAGTTCTTTGTCAGCAGGTTGGGGAGGTAACCAGCATTCAGAAGACAGTAGCTACCTAAAGCAGGAGGAACTGGTTTTCTGCAACCAGTTTTATAAAACTAGTAGGGAGACTGATTTCCATTCAGGCAGAAGTCCTACAGCTGGTCTGTTCGGGATTTTCATACCTGCCTCCTTCTCAGCCCTTACCTTGTGTCAACTGAAGTGAGTTCTACCTCCCTTGGTTTCAATTTCAGAAATGCAATTTCTCTGAAATGGCTCTTCACTGATAACCTGAGTACCCTGGGCTGGCCCTGGCCACACCTTGCTTCTAAGGCAAATAAGCAACTTTAATTTGGGCTCCCAGGTGAAAATAACAGATAGTCATCAAGAACAGAGGGCCCTTGTCTGGACTTGCTCAGAAAATCCCCACTGCAGAGGAGGCTGCAGCTGTCTCTCCAGCTCCCTTGTGATGCATCCCTCATCAAGTTAGCAGGAAGTTTAATTCTGTCAAATATTAACCCTTGTCCTGACAACCTTGGTTGCTTTAGTGGAGAGAAATGAGGGTAGAGAGTGAAGGAAAAGAGAAAGGGAAAGAACCTGCAGAAAGCAAACAGAGGGCGAGCCAGGAAGTAAGACAGGATCAGAAGGAAGAGATTAGTGAGAGGGTCAGCGGGTTGGCCAGACCCAAGGGGCTTCTAACACCACCATCTGATCAACTTTGAGGTTCTGTCAGAATTTCATTCTTATTGACATAGAAAAGAACATAATTACTGAGGGGATAAAGTCAGGTTAAAAATAGCATTTTCAATATGTTTTCCCTCTTAAATATATGTTTGCATAAATTTTTGGAAGGTTATGAATAAAAATTTTAATTGTTACTTTGGAATGGTAGCATACAGATATGTGAATTTGTTTTTTTGTTTGTTTTGGTACTAGGGATTGAACCAAGGGCTGAGTCACATCCCCAGCTCTTTTTATATTTTTTAAATTTACAGACAGGGTCTCACTGAGTTGCTTAGCACCTTGCCCATTGTTGAGCTACCTTTGAACTCTCTGGAGCTGCTGTGATTATAGGCATGCGCCACTGTGCCTGGCTCCATTTCTGGTTTTTGAAGGGCACAGATTCTTAAATTTTACAAGTTTTTCTTAATCAGAGTGTACATGAGAATGAACTGGGAAATTTTTCAAAATATCCTGGCTAGGACCCCACCTAAGGTAGTTCTGATTCAGAATGATCAGGTAGAGTCTCAGTAGGAGTCTTTTGAAAAAGTTTCCAAGGTGTTCTGAGCTTATCCTGCTTCTGGAGAATCTCCTGGAGTGCAAAATGATTCTCTGGAATACTCAAGGGAAATATTAGAATGAATTTCATTTCCCAATGCATTCTATATATTATGCTATATCGATATGGATATGACATGTGCAATTTGCAAATAAATTGACATATTTGAGGGTGTGTTAAAATATTTTTCTTAAAAGGATGGGCGATCAAAAAGTTTCAAGACAGCTGTTTCAGAGAACTCAACTAAGATTCTTCTCTGGGCTGAAGTACCAAGGAGGAGAGAAACTTCACACCACTGGCGGTGACTCACTCTGACCTACTTTGTTTCCTGCTTGTGGGTGTATTGTTTTTTACTGGTCTGGTGTCATCATTTGTGGGCATATTATCTTCCCAGGTAGGCTCAGCTGTTTCCTTTGTAAATACACATGCACATACACGCAGCTCCTGCTGAGGTCTGCATTTGGGAAGCACCCGGAGACGCCAAGTCTGATCATTATTTCACAGTTTACCTGCTATACCCACATCTTCTTTGAAAAAAAAAAAAAAAAAAAAAAAGTCAACTAGATTGTCTTAACTTGAAAAGTAACGCAATTCACAATAATTAATCATTAGTGACAAAATATCAACTAACAATTAAAACAACAGAAAAGGATCAAGAGTGAAAAGGAAATCTCCCAATTTCCAGGTAAAGATGGAGGATAGAATGCCCACAAGTGCACATCAACTTTTTCTCTCTTCTGAAAAAAAGGTAAGAAATAATAGAAAGAACTTTTTTTTTTTTTAAACTCTCCATAGCAACAACATTTTGAAGGCTGGAAAGTAAGAAATGTGGTCAAGGATATCACAGACTGCAGGAAAACTGAATCCTAAGTCAGCACTGAGGAAATCTGAGAAACCTACCAGAATCCCCAAAGGCTCAGGAATTGGCAACCCAGGCTGCTCTGGGAAGGGGTGGGGCCTGCTAAAACCAGGAGTGGTTCTGTTTGGGAAACAATTAGGTTCCCGGACTCCTCCACTCCCAGGAAAGCCAAGGAGGCACCCATCTCCAGAGAAACCAGAACAGAAGGTCTGTAGATTGGAGGACACCGGGCAGAGCTGAGGGCTGGGTGCTGTCCTGGAAACTGAGGGAGGAGTGGACCCATGCCGAGACCAACTGCTCTGTGCCCACTGGGCTCCACAGTGCCGGCAGCCAGAATGATGTGCTCTGGACGTGAGCCTGGAAGAGTCTACTCAAAGAAATTTTATCGCCCCCTGTGATGGGCTGACAGATCTGGCTTCATGGGAATGTTATAGGCCAGACTATGGGGGAAATGACCGAACAGACTCCATTTTACTCTGAGACTCCATGTTATGTAGGAAATAAGCTTCTCCCATGGGAACACCCCGCCTCTGTGCCCATCATCGGTTGCTTAACGTGACATGGTTAGCAATACAAAATGACGATTCTTATGTAAAGAAAAATTGCTCTCTTTTGATTCCTATTGCTCCTAAACGATGTACCATATGAACAGTGATTGTGTAGATATTAGTAACCATTCTTTAGTTTGTACCTAGGTAAGGGTCGTTTTGACCCACTTCCCCCTCTGTTGATCATCTCATGATGTTAGTTTGTAATTTCGAATCATAGCAACAGGCACTTATGACTGATGTGATTTTTGGTATAAGAACCCCTATAACCCTATGTTCACGGCTGTTCTCCCAATAGCCATTTTTTGGGGCATTGTGTGAGATAGTCAGCCGACCAGCTTAATAAAGACTCTCAAATTTGTACTTCTCAGTGGTGATCAGTCTGTTCTTAAGTTGCGCCCCATAACACCCCCAAGGGAAAAATCTCAAAGGCATTTATGTGGGGGTCCCCCAACTAAAAAACCCAGTCAGAGCATGTGGTGGAGCCTCTGGTCAATAAGCCCCTCAAATTCGTAGCCTCCATTCTTAAACAAGAGGAGATAATCTAGACTTACTAGACCTTTTAGAAAGGGTCTCTCATGAATTAAGAGACCAAAATGAATAGAAAGAAGTGACTTTGAGAAAAGGAACTGAGTAGGTTGAGGAAAACATCAAATACCCTTTGATTAATATCCCCAGAGTTAAGAGATATATACTCACCAAAAAAGAAAGTGATGTAAAAAAGGGAACATTGGGGAAACAAATAAGAACACTTGGATATTTTGATTTCTCTTCAGAGCGTATAAATCTTTCACCTTTTACTAACGATATCTGTGGAAAGGAACAACTCTTCTAGGTGAGCACTGTGGTGTAAGCCTGTAATCACAATGACTTGGAAACCTGACACAGGAGGATCACAAGTTCAAGGCCAACCTCAGCAATTTAGCAAGACCCTGTCTCAAAAAAGTAAAATGAAAAGGTTGGGGATATAGCTCAGTGGTAGAGCCCTCCTGAGTTTGATCCCCAGCACCCCCCACCATACACTTGGAAATTAGAAATATGATAAAAATAAAATTTCAGTAAAAAAGAACTGGAAAATAAAGAAGAGAAAACTTCTCTGAAATTTGAACAAGAGAAAAAATAAAATGAAAGCAAAGATAAGAAAATCAAGAGACCAGAACTAGAGGTCTAATATATGCAAATAGGAGTTCCAAAAAGAGAACAGAGAAACCAGAAGAGAGGAAGTCATTAAAGAAATAATTCGGTCTTTCCTCTCAACTACCAAGCATGCATTTCAGGAATAAAAGGGCTACCAAATGTCCACATGAGGATGGAGAACAGACCCACACCAAGGTGCACCCGTGGGAAATCTCAGAACACTGAGGACAAAGAAAAGATGCTATAAGCATCCAAAGAGGAGAAGAAAATGAGCCGTGTGTAAGATGTCTCACCAGCGACCTTCTCAAGGGGAAATCATTTCCAAATTAGGATTCTATATCTAACCCAAACAATTCATCAAGTCTCAGAGGAGATTAAAAGCATTTTCAGACATGCAAGATTGCAAAAATTTCTATCACATGCCCTCACCTCAGGAAATCCCCCAAACATTGTCAAAACAACCAGTAAACTGAGACAGGGGACACAAGTTTCCAACCAGAAGGGAAAAGAATCCCCGGATGAAGGTGAAGAGAGATCCCAAGGTCAGGGGACGGAGGGTCTCAGGTGCAGGCTAGAGTAGGTTGGAAGGCTCCAGGAGAAGCTTTTTTTTTTTTTTTTCCCCAAGGATTGGTGAAATTATCAGAATACCTGAAGGTTCTGGATTGCTTGGGAACAAAGACAAATGGTAAACATCAAAAACATCAATGCATAGAAACTGAAACAACAAAAAACAAGACAGTTATTAGCTCTAGGAATAACATAAACGTAGGCAAGAAAGGAAAAGTGATTACAGTGTAGAAGTGTGTCACAGTGTGAAGAGTTTGTGTAGTCAGGATAGCATGAACGTTGAAGATTCACCCCACCAACATGACAACGGAAGTGGATTGGGAGAATGGGGGTGGGGGACATAAGTCTGTACAGGGGAGGGGAGGGGGCGGGGAGGGACGGGAGAGACATCAAATCCTGATCTGTGCTGGGGAAGAGTCAGATAATGGTTGAAATGGAAACATCAAAGCATAATTTTTCAACCATGTTAATTTACAGAATTAGAGATAAATAACAAAAGAATCATCTAAAAGGGATTAAAACATGGGGGAAATGATGATATAATAAACCTTGTAGAACTTGTATGATAAACCTTGTAGAACTACTTGTTAGTAGATTATGTGCATACATAACTCTCCCGGGGAAAAGGAAAAACAGAAAAAAGTATCTATTAATAGCCTACTCAGGAAAATAAAGTCAATCTCTTTTCCTCTTTGGGTTCCAATTCCTCCAGCTCTGTTCACTACAGACCCTCACTGTTCTTGTGAATTCTTTAAAAAAATTCCAATGGCTATACACCTAGGCTGGCTCCTAGGTGTATCAGTCCTAGGATTCGGACTGGCTGAATCCTCTGAGTCAGTGTCGACTCTGCACCACTGACCTCACCTTTTGAGGCTCCCAGAACATTAAAAAAGGAAAAGTTGTAAAAATGGGATTATAGAACTGTGATATGCTTTGCAAACAAACACCTTAATCAGATACTAAAAGATGTCAGAAGTCCACCTTTCAGTGCCTTTGTGAATGGGAGGCCCAGGCTGAGTGACCTTCTGCATCCCCCTCACCCTGGCACCACACTGCCCTGAGACAGGTCTGGTCTCCAGAGTCTTTTCTGATGTTGCATCTTCCCCTGCCCTGTCTGTTTTTGTACTATTTCCTTCCCTTTTCCAGAAAGTGCACTATTCTGCTTTTACCTCCACTGAATTGCATTCAGTCCCCTGCAACTCCTCTGGCCTTCCCTCAGCTGGCTGTCACCTGTCCCTTGAATCAATTAGCCCTCCATTCTAACAACCATCAATCATTAATCAAAGCACCCTCCTTGGCCTGTTTTCCACCTTGGTGACATTCCTGTTTAATGGGCGAATGCTCACCATTCCACGGTGCAGGTCACACATGAAGTGTTGCATCACCAGGCCCAGTCTCTGTGGTCACCCCATGTGCTAATGTCCTCCCAGGTTAATCATAATCCACAGGGACTCACTCTCCAGGTATGCGGCCACCTCATAATTATGTGGGTTAGAATTGCATTTTTAGACCAGTGATTTGCAAAGCTGGCTGCATACTAGAGACACCTAGGGAGATTTTTAAAATATAGATTCTGGATCTTACCACCATCCTATTTTAACTGTGTTAAAAACTTGGCCTAATAAAGGAGCCTGTTCTCATTAGATAAAGAATCTTCTTTGTTTCTTCAAAGACAAGAAAAGGAAACTATTGGTGATGGTTTGCAGGGCCTGACTGTACAAAGAAGTCTGTCAGATGTTTAAGTTCTACTTTCCTTTTCTTGCATTCTAAAGAAAAAGATTGTTTTTTGTAGAACATGGTCATGAGTATTGTTTTCGTTTCGTAATCCTGCTATAAGAAAAAAAATAATTATCTTAAATTTGGTGGCCTAAAACTACACAAATGTATTATCTCACGGTTCAGGAGGTCATAGTCTGGCAGGGGTTTCACTGAAGAGTGACAGCTGCAATGTGTCCCTGCTTCTAGAGGCCACCCACATTCCCTGGTCCCTGGTCCCATTTCTCCAGCAACGTTTAAGGGAGTCCTTCTCACGTGGGCATCTCTCTGGCCTCTGTCCTACCTTCCTCTTCTGCTTTTAAGTACTTTTCAATACATTGGGCTTACCAGATAAACCAGCATAATCTCCCTCTGAAGATCAGCCAACTGGCAACCCTCTGTTTTTGCCACATGACCTAACATATTCACAGCTTTAGGGAGTTTAACCTGGACATCGTGGGATGTAGGCAGGCATTATACTACTTCACAACCATATTTAGTATTTTCCCAATAACCTTTAGGTATGATATGAGTGATTTTTCCACACACTCTAGAATTCCAGATGAAGGTCCCAGGTTCTGGGGCACAGTGACACACCCTTCCTTGTATCTGGAGGCCTATCCTGGAGCTCAAGGACCTGCTGTGACCAGGTTCTGCTTTTACATCAGGCTGGAGAGAAATTGTCCAATGGCTGCAAAAAAGATCATCTCTGGGTTAAGTTCCATCCACCATTAATCTCTACAGCTGCACAAGGATACAAAGTCACATGCTCCCACAGGAGCCTGAGTACCTTTCTATGCTTTCCTCTGAATCAGAAGCTCAAGTGGCAGGGCCCAGGAATCCTTATTCTTGAAGACTACCAGCTTACTTCTGTGTAGTTAGGTGTAGAACATAATGTTTTAGTTTAATGAATATATTATAAGGAATAAAATTTGAAGTTTGCAAAAATAAAGGTATGCTAGTAGCATCTATTAATTCTTTGAAATACATTCATGTGTGTGTGCATGATGGAAGGAAATCAGATGAAAAGAATGCTCTTTATTTAAGAAAATCCAGAGCTGGGGTTGTGCCTCAGTGGTAGAGCACTTGCCTCACATGCAAGGGACACTGGGTTTGATCCTCAGCACCACATAAATAAATAAAGGTATTACGTCCACCTACAACTAAAATTAAAATAAAAAAGAAAATCCAATAGATTGAAATTAGATTTATAATAATAATAATAATTTCCTTTAAACAACAAATTCCCTTGTGAATTTAAAATATTTGTCAATTTGCAAAATCCAATTTACATATTGTTTCCAGGAACATTTCTCTTGCTTTAAGCATGGTGTACCTGAATCCTGAAGAAGCCTCGGATTTTAGGGTGCATATCTGATTTGTCTGAGGCGTCTGTTGACCACGTCTTCTTCCCCTCGGGTTCCAGCTGCTAGTCTTGTGCAGGTGTGTGAGTTCAGCGATGCCTTTGTTTCTGTAATTGGGCTCACCTGGCAACACCTCACAGCTCAGCCCTATGCTCCCCTCTGGGTCTTCTTCCCAGTGCCAGAGGAGTTTCAGGAGCCCCAGTTCAGCGCTGCTCCAGGCATCCGACAGCCCTGATCTTGGTCCTCTCTTGAGATAACTAGGTCCTCAGCTTTTTTTTCCCCTAAACCCTGGCCTATAGGTGGAGCTTCTGCTTGAAGTTTCTGCCTTCCTTGAACCTTTCTTACTGTTCCCTCCAATGGCAGGCTCTGGCAACGTATAATTGGAAACCTTAACCTTGTACAGACCTTGAGCTTGACTCTCACAAGATACACCGTGGGCCATGAGCATGCGGTGCAGGAGTAGGCCTTGCTGTCCCTAGCTGGAGACTTCACTGCATCAGCCATGGGCTCTCTCCAACTTCCACTGAGTTGCTTGAGTAGTCCCACTATGCCTTCTTCATACTGGAATTCAGTTTCCTGGCTCTGTCTGCAGCCTTGGCTGGGCCTCAGCCTGCTTGTGTGGACCCTTCACACCCTGCTCAATTTTTTTTTTTTTTTTTTTTTTTTTTTTGTACAGGGGATTGAACCCACGGATACCTAACTACCAAGCCACATCCCCAGCCCTTTTGAAATATTTTATTTAGAGACAGGGTCTTGCTAAGTTGCTAAGTGCCTCGCTAATCTGCTGAGGCTGACTTTGAACTTTCGATCCTCCTGCCTTAGCCTCCCAAGCTGCTGGAATTATAGGTGTGCACCACCTCGCCCGGCACCCTGCTCAATTTTTACTGTTTCTTCTCCTTCCAGGATTACAGTACACATCCCCAGCTATTTATTGAGATCCTACTTCGAACCAGATCCGATGCATCCATCTTAACGTGGGCATTCACTCCATCTGAGAGAGCAGTCTCTTGGATTTCCACACTGACCCAGGGTGAGCCTCAGGGTCACCCTCTGCATGCAGTAGTTGGAATGGTCACCCATCCCTCATGTACTGTTATCCAACCTGCCCTGAGATGGGTTACCCTTACCTCTGGCCCCATGTGTCCTGGAGTTATTTGAGTCTCAATTCCCCCCCAAATAAATGTGAGACCCTGGGCAATTTGTTTAACTTGTGTGATGCTCAACAGGCTTGATGGGCTTCCTCCAATCTAAATGATAGGATTTACTTCTTAAGGTGGCTGTGTAATAATCTATTTAAAATTACTTGTGCTAAGCATTAGGTAGTGTTGCAGGGCACAACTTAAGAACAGACAGATCACCACTGAGAAGTCCAAATTTGAGTCTTTATTAACCAGCTGACTGACTGTCTCACACAATGCCCCAAAAATGGCTTTTGGGAGAACAGTCCCGACCATAGGGTTGTAGGGGTTTTTATACCGTAAGTCAGTACATCAATCATAAGTGTCTGTTGCTATGATTTAAAACTACAAACTAACATCATGAGATCTAAAATCATAAGTAGAAGGGGAAGTGGGTCAAAACAACTTTAGTTGGGTACAAATTAAAGAATGGTTACTAATATCTAGACAATCATTCTCTGATAGGGTACATTGTCCAAGAAAAATAGGAACCAAAAAGAGAACAATTTTACATTATATAAGAATTGCCATTTTGTGTTGCCAAACATGCTATGCTAAGCAACTGTTGATGGGTACAGAAGCGGGGTGTTCCCGTGGGAGAAGCATTTCCTAGATGACATGGAATCTCAGGGTAAAATGGAGTCTATTTAGTCATTGCCCATACAACCTGACTTATAACATTTCCATAGAGCCAAATATGTCAACCCATCATAGGTAGGGCAGTATTAGTATTTCTTTCTTCTTTCTCCCTTACTCCCCAGTGAGTACTGGGCCAACTGGCTAAAGACACAATGGTTCATGGCCAAATAAGACCAGAAATTTCTATCTGTTTCTCCTACCTCATCTCTACTTTCTTAGAGATTGAGGCAGGCCTGAGCCACTTGCAATTTTTGAGGCTCTCAGTGTATTATATAAATGTTAAGCAAATGGAAATACAGGAAACAGGCTAAGAGAAAATATTTATCTGATAAAATACCTGATAAAGGTCTTGTGTCCAAAATATACAAAGAACTCCTAAAGTGCAACAATAAGAAAACAAACAACCCCATTAAAAAGTGGACAAAGATCTGAACAGGTACCTCACCAACAAAGATATGCAGGTGGCAAATGACCATATGAAAATGTGTTTTACATTATGTCATTAGAGAATTGCAAATTAAAACAGTAATGAGATACTAAATTTGCATACATATAGAAATGCCAATCCAAAATGCTGACAATGCCAAATGCCAAAAAAGATGCAGAACAGCAGAAGTCTCCTTCACTGCTGTTGGAAATGCAGAAGGGTGCAGCCATTTTGGAAGACAGTTCAGCAGTTTCTTACAAAACTAATGGAATCTTACCGTATGATCCAGCATTTGTGCTTTTTGTTATTAACCCAGTTGATTTGAAAATATATGTCCAGCTGGGCACAGCGCAGCACGCCTGTAATCCCAGTAGCTCAGGAGGCTGAGGCAGGAGGACTGCAAGTTCAAAGCCAGCCTCAGCAATTTAGTGAGGCCCTAAGCAACTCAGTGAGACCCTGTCTCAAAATAGAATATAAAAAGGGCTGGGGATGTGGCTCAGTGGTTAAGCACTCCTGGGTTCAATACCCAGTACCAAAAAAAAAAAAAAAAAGAAAAAGAAAATGTATGTTCACAGAAAAAATGTACATGAATGTTGACAGCAGCTTTACCACCATTGCCAAAAATCACAAACAACCAAAATATCCGTGAAGAGCTAAACAGATTGTATCTCCAGACAATGGTATATTAGTCAGTGATAAAAAGAAATGAATTATCAAGTCTCCACAAGACATGGAGGAAACTAAAATGCAGATTGCTAAGAGAAAGAAGCCACTTTGAAAAGGCTACCTACTGTATGATTCTAAATAGTTGTATTTTGGAAAAGGCAAAACTTAAAGAGATGATTTTAAAAATCAGTGGGTTTAGGGGAAGAGGGTGAACAGGTGAAGGGATGCTTTACCACTGAGCCACATCCCCAGCCCTTTTTATTTTTTTTTTTTTTGAGACAAGTTCTTTTGAAATTACTGAGGTCTCATTAAGCTACTGAGACCAACCTCAAACTTGTGATCCTCCTGCCTCAGTCTCCTGAGTCGCTGGGATGACAGGTGTGTGCCACCACATCCAACCAAAAGTTCAGTTTGCTTGAAAATCAAAGCAAAATATAGTCTATACAATAATGCTGCTCAAAAAGTAACTGTGGGATTATAAACACCTTAATCCATATTGCGTGACGGGTGAGTGGTCCAGAAACGAGAGCGTGCTCTGAGCTGGAGCACGAGTGTCATCTTGCAATGATCTCAGTGCATCTCTAAGCATGTGAACCCTCACTTGCAAATGACCAGCTTGGAGATGCTTCCTGACGTGAGGCCTCTGTTAAATAGCACCATAATGGGCTCCCCTGGGAAGTCCACCTCGACCCCAGCAGTTCTGGTCTTGGCCTGTAGGAGGGCAGCTGCCTGCAGGGAGACATTTCCGCAGTGTGAAGTGCCTGTCTGCCTAGACTGCCAAGCCTCCCCTGCCTCGCCATCTCCTCCTGGTCCTCATGCATCTGCCTGAGTCAACCAGGTAGCAGGACAGTACAGGAGGCAGCCCCCTTTAAGCACCGTGCTTTACCTGCTCAGCCAGGCTTTCTCCTTTGTCTGGGGCACACTGGATTACTAGTGCCCGACAGAGATGGGGCTAGCCAATAAGAAAGGAGAAACGGTTTCCTCTGAGTGAGGCCTTCCTGCCAGAGTCTCTTCTGCATGCGGCTCCACTGGCTCTGCTTCCTCTCTTCCCAGGCACAGGCCTAGTCAGAAACCAGTTTGTGGGTTGGGGAGATAGCTCAGTTGGTAGAGTGCTTTCCTTGCAAGCACAGTCCCTGGGTTCAATCCCCAGTACCCACCCCCCCCAAAAAAAAAACCAGTTTGCTTGTTGACTTCACATTTCTTTCACTTCTTTCCATTTTTTTTTTCTCATGATGATAGTGATAAATATTCCTTCCAGAAAATTCATAAGTCACAGAAATGTATAAAGAAGCACAGAGAAAAAAAAATCACCCTAAGTCCTGCCTCACCCAGAGAGAGAACCATGGGCGTTGCCGCTAGTTCCGCATTTCAGGCCTCCACCTTGCAGTTTGGGATTTTGCCTTCTCCATTTTACTGAAACCGCTCTCCTCTAGCCAGTGTTGGTGGGAGGCCATCTTTCTGGTGTGCTCAGGGTTCTGTTGCATCTTCCTTCTCAGGGTCTTCGGTCCTGCAGTTAGTTCCCTTTTCCTGCCTTGGTCGTCTCTCCTTTGCTGACCCCTTCCCCACTGGTTTACAAACATGCCTTAAGAGTGTTCATCTTGAAACCTCCCTTAACCTGGGTATCTCCTCTCCACTCCCTCTTCATGAAAAAACATCTCCAAGGAGACACCCTGTCTTATTTGCCTTCTCTGCCTCCTCACCTCCGACCTCTTCCCTTTACTACAGCCGGGTGTGTCTTCTTCAGAAACGGCCCTACCAAGATCGTTAGTGGCTCATACTTTGCTGAGTCTAAGGCCACTTCTCTCTCCTCCTCTTGCTTCACTTCCCTTGGCACGGTTCACTTCCCCCTTCTTCCAGAAATAATTTTGGCCTTGGTAGATAAACACACTGTCTTGGTTTTTCCACTTAGTTCACTCCTCTTTTGCAGACTCATTAGCTGGTTCTACGTTCTATGTCTGACTTTTCACTGTTGATTAATTTCAGGTCTCTCTATAATCGCTACTTGGTAAACTACCATCCCATTGTTATAAGTCTCATTCCAAATCTCTCTCTCCAGTTATGGCCCTTGGAATTAGTTCAGATTGCATAGGAACATACCCTCTGACCCCACTCTAAAAAGGTTTGTCTTTTTTTTTAGTTGTATGTTCCTTTATTTTATGTGGTGCTGAGGATCGAACCCAGTGCCTCACATGTGCTAGGCAAGCTCTCTACCACTGAACCACAATCCCAGTCACCCCCCCCCATTTATTAAAATTCAATACATGAGAAATTTGAAGAAAGGAAAACTAGGACTGCTATGGTACCTTGGCAACCATCAGAGACTCTGGAAACTCCTTTTTATCTGTTTTATTAATCCTAACTTTTGGCTTCCATCCTCAGGGACTCCTCATTATTTCAAGATGGCTGCTGGAATGCCAACTATTTCATCCACATCCTAGATTGCAGATAGGAGAAAAGAGGGAGGACCAAGAGGCTCACCTCCAGTGAGGTTAAATCCTTTTTTAAAAAAAGAGTCTTTTCTAGTTGTTTTTCACAAAACTTCCTTTATATCTCACTGGCTAGAATTTAGTCACATGACCACACTCGGCTTCAAGGAAAACTGGTAAATGTAGTCTTTATTTCAGATAGCAATGTACTCAGCTAAATACCAGGATTCTGTTACGAAGGAAGAAGAGGTGGATGAATAGCAGGTAGGGCTCTAATAGTTTCCACACCAGCCCTGACTTCTTCTCTGAGCTGTATCCTACCTCCTTTCAGATGTCTGTAACAAGCATTTCAAACTAACTTTGGACCAACCTCTGGATTCCCCCAATCTTCAGACCTTTTCCTCTCGAACTTTCCATTTTAGTAAATGACTTTATTACGTTGTTCAGACTAGAAAGCCTAAAGTCATTTTTTACAAGTTAACGAAAACCCCAACATATTGAAAAGCAGAGGGGAGTTTCCTTGTACTACCTCAAACTCCCCTCTCCTCTCGCACCTGTCTAGGTGGATCCTTTCCATGAGCGCCCACACATGCCTAAGTGAGAAGACCTGAGCTGATTCCCAGAGTCTCCTGTGCACCCCTCTCTGCTTCTTGCCTCGGTTACATTCACAGTAAGGGTAGTACCATTTCCTGCCATGCCAATCCTTGCCCCAGTTAAGGTACGTGCTCGTGGGTCCCTCTCTCTCTGCTCCCTCCTGCTTGGGTAAGACTGACTTCTGGTTTGTGTGACCCTTCTGCTGGACAGCGCCTCCCTATCCCTCCAGCACCTGTGCGGATAACACACTTTGTTCTATGTTCTTTTGCTTACTTGTTGGTCAGAATGGTGTGGCTCACCTTCCTCTCTTGAATATAAAATCCCCGTGAGTGCCTAGGACCAAGCATGGTGCATAATATACAAGCAGTAAACGTGGAAGAATGAACCAACAAATTGATCCCTGGATATTGACAGACCTTGCTCTGAACCTCGGTTCTACCTCCTTACCTGATGTGTGGACAAGTTACTTAAGAGGTCTCAATTGTTTAAAAAAAAAAAAATGGCATGAGACGACCTATGTCACAAGATTACTTTCAACCAGGAAGATAATTATGTAAAATATTTAGCATAGTACTTGGCACACAGCACTCAAAATATGATAGCTGCTATCATTAATCACTACATATCTGCTGGTTTTGGACCTTGAGAATATTTCCTTCCATTCTCTCTTCTTCTGGCTTTCTGGATACCATGCAACGCTAGTGTCTGTGTCTCTGGAATGCTTCAGAGCGCCTGCCGTGACCACAACCCCATCGGAGGACTGCGTGATCTTGACCCTCCACGCTGGGTGTCTGGTATTGCTCGGCCACAACTGTCTGGACAAGGAACAGGCACCAGATCCAAAGGTAGCATCCATGAGTTGGCCTAGGAATGACTCATGCTCAAGAGCTCTGATCAGCTGTTCTCTACGATGGGTGATAAGTAACTCAACAGAGTAGGTGACTTCTCCGATGAAGGTGGACAGTAGAATATCAGGAACAGCTGAAGCAGGAACAAGAGGTTCCACGGTATCAGGGCACCAGTGCTGGGTTGAGGGACACAGCCTGGTCTCAAGAACTGCTCTGGGTCCTGATGCCCTCGTAGGCCCCACAAGCCCCACCTGCTATTTGAGAATACCTTCCGGCTTCCTGTTCAGCTTCACAGTAACCTCGAAGCCTGAGGTCACTTATCTCTGTTCCTTGCCTGACCAAGAAATCTAACGAGCACCCTCCCTTGGCAATTTCACTGTGTTGATTCAACAGCCTCTCCTGATCACGAGCTACGATTAGTCATCCACTCCCTTGCTCCCGTAACTCAAGCACGCCCCTCTCTGCTTGTAATTCACCAACTGCAACTCTGTCCCCACCTGGGCCTTGAAAGACCTACTCTAACTTCTGGGCCCCACCGACACCTCAAAAGAAGCACCTTCCTAACAGACTCTTGATTTCTTCCTTCCTTCTCTGACACAATCCTGTCCCTCCTCATCTGTGCCTTGTCTCAAAAAATGATACCACCTATTTCTAGAGACCAAGGCCAGAGACCCTGGAAAGATCTTTGCCATGTTCATCTCTATCAACCCCCACATCAATCAGCATTTGTGGATGCATTGGTTTCTTTCTCTTTATAATGGTCTTCAAGTAGAGGATGACCTACCTCAGCCTTTCCCCTTCACTTCTCCTGCCTTACTCAGTCTTCCCCCAGCCATGCTGACCTGCTTGCCAGTCCTTGAACAGGTCAGACACAGTGGTGCCCCAGTGCCTTTGCATATGCTCTTTCCTTTACCTGCAAAGAAAAATAAGCTTTCCTTGAACTCCATCATATGTTTGTTCAAATGTCCTTGTAACCACCTTTCCTTATCATCTTGTTTAAATTCCGAGAACCTGCCAACAGATTCTCTTTTATGTTTCTCCCTAGGTTTCTAATATGCTATAAAATTTACTTCTACTTTTACTTACCTATTTTCTCCTGCTCCCTAACTTGTGAACCCACACCATAGAATGTGTGTACCATGAGGGCAAGAATATATATTTTTTTGTACTGGGGATTGAATGCAAGGACACTTAACCACTAAGCCATGTCCCCAGTCCTTTTTATTTTATTTTTAAAAATTTGAGACAGGGTTTCACTAAGTGCTTAGGGCCTCACTAAATTGCTGAGGCTAGCTGTGAACTTGTGATCCTCCTGCCTCAGCCTCCTGAGTCACTGTGTAGGTGTGTACTGCTGTGCCTGGCAAGGACAGGAATTTTTATCTCGAAGGCTCCCAGTAGTGGCTTGTACATTGTGAACACTCACAATTAATTAATTAATTAATTAAGTAATTAACTAATGAATGACTCCATCTCTTCCCTGCTGCCATTCCTGTGCTCTTCCTGCACCATGCTGTACCGTGGGCAGGTTTCTGATCCACATGGAAAAATGACAAGTCTGGTAATTTGCAGCTGCCATCTGGAATGCCGTGAACTTGTCCTAAGAAGCTGCATTCTCGTCCTTCTAGACCATTAAAAGCTAATATCTGTCAGAGTGTCCTCAGCTACAACAAAACCTTCTCCGTCCTTGCCACCAAAGGCGGCATCCTGTACCTTCTGAAAAACCAAAGTTCCATCTGGATCTTTTAGGAGTTCGATGGGGCCTGAGTCCTCCACCTCTCTGTGAACTTTTTTTTTTCTGCTCAGAATGAAACTCTCTTTTCTAAGATGTAAATATCAGTTTGGGATGACTAATTTCTATCCAGAAGTCATGCAATATTCTGGTTTTTGAAAAAACATTTTCCCCTTATAAAAACATATCCATAGCACACACCTGTAATACCATCACCTTGGGAGACCGAGGTAGGAGGATCACAAGTTCAAGGCCAGCCGGAGCAACTTAGTGAGACCCCCGTCTCAAAATAAAAAAATAAAAAGGACTGGGGATGTGGCTCAGTGGTAGAGCAGCCCTGGGTTCAATCCCCAGCACAGAAAATAAATAAACAAACACATGCACATTTCAGAAATGATTTTTAAGTACAGGGGGGGCGGGGAATCACTCAAAGATAATCACTATTTGTATTTGTCATGTCTCTTTCTATGAATATTTTCCACATGAATATATGTTTATTTCCTCTTTTTAATAAAGACTATTATGGAACTCCAGACATGGTGGCACATACCCCGGCTCGGGAGGCTGAAGCAGGAAGATGGTGAGTTCGAAGCCAGCCTCAACAACAGAGAGACGCTAAGCATATCTTTAAATAAAATACAAGATAGGACTGGGGATGTGGCTCTGTGGTCTAGTAGCCTTGAGATCAATCCCTAGTACCAGCCCCCTCAAAAAAAGATTATTATGCAATAAGATTGTGTGTGTGTGTGTGTGTGTGTGTGTGTGTGTGTGGTGTGCTAGGGATCCAGCCCTGTGCCAGGTGCATTCTAAGCAGGTACTCTATCACTGAGCTATATCTCCAGTCCCATAATTTTTTTTATTTTAATTTTAATTTTTTTTGGTACTGGAAATCAAACTCTGGGACACTTAACCACTGAGTCACATCTCCAACCTTTTAAAAATATTTTAATTAGAGACAGGAGACAGGGTCTTGATAAATTTCTCAGGGCCTTGCCAAGTTGCTGAGGCTGGCTTTGAACTTGGATCCTCCTGCCTCATCCTCCTAAGCCACTGGGATTACAGGTATGTACCACTACTCCTGGCCCATAATTCTTTTTTTTTTTTTTTTAATTTTTTTTAGTTGTCAATGGGCATGTACTTATTTATATGCAGTGCTGAGATTTGAACCCAGTGCCTCACACATGCTAGGCAAGCACTCCACCGCTGAGTTACAACCCCAGCCCCCTGGTCCATAATTCTTAATAAACATTTAATCTAATTTAGGTAACTACATTTTTTCCTTTTTTTAAAAAAATCATTCTCCTACATTTGAACACAATATTTCCAGCTTCTTGTGTTAAACTAAAATTGAGATGAGTTGCTTTGTGCACATGACTTTTCTAACTTTGTCCTTGACAGAATTCCCAAGAAGAATTCTGGATCAAAGGGCCTGAGGTGTGTGAAGGATGATAAAGCTCTTGATACCTACAACTTACCTGCTTTAAGGAAGTATATTTCCTGAGCTCCTTTGGGTGCAAGGAATCACTCAAGTTATCTCAGTCGTTGGGAAGTTTGTAGGAACGACATTATAGAAATCCTCAGGGTAGGAATACAAGCCAGGGAAACAGAACTGTCATCGTCTAAAGAACGAACAGATGTTAACTGACCTGCACAGACTGCGCTCCACGGTGCTTCTGGGAACCCTGGGGACTGGCTGCCTTATCACTCTGCAGCAGAGGCAGTCCGTGAAACCCTGCCTCTGAGATCTGCCATTATAATTTGTCCATTGCAGACTCCTCTACTAATGTCCCCATAGACGCCATCTGATTGGCTTGTTTAGACTGAATCTCTACTTCGGGCAGTCTCCTTGGTCACGTTCGTAGATGATGCTATCTTTGGTCAAGTGCCCACCTCTGTCTTAATCCTTTGAGGGGTTGTGTGAGTAGAGCTTAGAACCTCTGTGTCCAAACATGATAATCTGTGTGTAATTAAGATATTTAACCACCAATGGCTCGGGCACCCAGCAGTCACTGGATGTGCGACATGGAGTGTCCCTACTACTAGATACCTAAATGATGACGCGGGGGGCACAGGGATCTGTCTCTCCAGAACCAGTGTAATGGGTGCACACCCATCAGGAAGGCTAGAGACCACAGCAGCACCATTCACAATAGCCAGAGGTGGAAGTGAACCCAATGTCCATCAATGGATGAATGCACATGGAAGGAATATCATCCACAATAGAAAGGAATGAAGCACTGGCCCACGCAACACTGTGGGCGGACCTTGAAAACATCATGCACAGAGGAAGAAGCTGGACACAAAAGATCGTATGCTGTATGAGTTCATTTATACAAAATATCCAGAATAGGAAAACCATTCGGGACGGAATGCAGATGGGTGGTTGCCAAGGACTGGGACGGGGGTTGGGGGTGGGGTGGAGAGAAACTGTTCAATCCAAGGTTTCTTTTTGGAGAGATGAAAATACTTTGGAATTAGAGGTGGGCTCGCTCCTTCTTGCCAATGCACTAAATGCCACTGAATTGCTCACTTTACAGTGGGTAGTTTTATGCTTTACAAATTCCAGCTTATTTTTAAAAAGTACATTTAAAAATGTGCAAAGTTGCTAATGGCAAGTAGTCACTGGCCTTCATTTTTAGTTTTGCCTTGTTCGAAGGTCCATTTTCTTTCTTTCTTTTTCTTTTCTTTTTAGCAGTAATATGTATTCATTGGTTTGCCAAATATTTACCAAGTGTCTTCTGGGTGTCAGGTACCGCTCCTGGTACTGTGGGTATGGCAGTGAGTGACAGCCCCTGCCCTGCTGGAGGCTAAGAGGCCAGCCCTTCTCACCTTTCACACAGTGCCTTGAATCACACGTGTGCTGAGCACCGGGAAGGGGCTGCCCGGAGCTTCACAATGCGTTTCCTGGCTTAGCCTAGAAGATCTTCTGGACAAAGTGAGTTTTTAGGTGAGATCTCAAGAGTGAGCAGTTGTTGGATAGTTCATAGAAGGTGGCAGATGGATACAGTCCAGGGATAGGGCAGTAGGGAGAGGGTACACCAGATCCCTGAAATGGGAGGGGCTGGGGATATAGCTCAGTTGGTAGAGTGCCTGCTTCCTAAGCACAAGGCCCTGGGTTCGAGATCCCCAGCACCGCAAGACAATAAAATAAATAAATAAATAAATAAACAAGGAAAGTCAGATCCCTGAAATGGGAAGGAGACTTAAAAGGATTTGGTTCTTTAATCCTTTAATCCCTGTAAGCAATGGGAAGTCTTGAAGTGAAGAATCTTGAGGATTGTGTGCATCTGAGGTATAACTAGATTAATTTTTTATCCCACTCTCGGGACTGGAAGTGTAGCCCAAAGGCAGAGAGCTTAGTATGTATGAGGCCCTGGGTTCAATTCCCAGTATATATATATATAAAAAAAAAAAAATCCCACTGTAGATCCAACAACCCTCCTACAGGATACTCATCCAAAGGCAAGGATAGCAGCAACTCCAAGTTCCTTGCAGCATTAGTCACAATGGCCAAGATACTAAATCTACCTAGGTGTCCACTGACTGATTGATGAATGGATAAAGAAAAGGCGGTAAACAGACACAACCGAATACTCTGCATTGATTGAAGAATGAAGGGTTGGAATCCTTTCATTGATGGCAACGTGGATGAACCTGGAGGACATGATGATAAATGAAGTAAGCCAGGCACTGACAGGGGAACACTGCAGGATCTCACTCACACGTGGAATCTGAAAGAAGTGGATCTGGTAGAAGTCAGGGGCAGAAGCTGCCAGAGTGGGAGGGAGGGAAGAATGGGGACCGTTGGGCCCATGGGTACAAAATCACAGTTGCAAAGAGACATAAGTTCTCGTGCTCCATTGTGCAGTACAGTGACTATCGTTACTATTCTACTGCACATTTTAAAATAACTAGACGGGATTTTAATATTCTCACCACTAAGAAATGATAAACATTTGAGGAATGGACTTGCCTAACACCCTCACTTGATCATCATTCAGTGTATAGATGGACTGCAACATCACGCTGTGCCCCGTGCATGTGTACAGTGATTATGTTCCAATGGAAACCAAAGCAGAACTAAAAGAGAGAGAGAAAAAAAAAAACAAGGTCCCACAGTGTACGAAATGCCACGTGGAGTCCTGCAGGAGGGCAGGGGGCGAGTTACAGGGTGTTTCCGTAGGCTTTTCTTTTAAACGACAAAGATTATATATATTGAGAGGGCACAGCACGTTTTGAAATCTGCACACACGGTGGAATGGCTAAATGACATATGTATTACTTCACGTGCTCATTGTGGGGTGAGAACACCAAATTACTGCCTAACAAACTTTGTGTGTGCATGTTGTACAGTCAATCTCAAGAATTCATTCCTCCTGTCTAAATTTTGTACCTTTTAATCAAACTCCCTCCCCCCGCCAAGTCCTTTCCCTCCCTCATCCCTGGTAACCGCCATTCACTACCTTGTTTTATAAGTGCAACGTGTTTAGATTACTCACGTGAGTAAGAGCATGAGATTTTTGGATTTCTGTGCCTGGCTTATTTCACTTAGAAAATGTCGTCCAGATTTATCCACGTTGTTACCGATGACAGAATTTCATCTTTTTAAAGCCTGAATAGTATTCCATATTGGATATATACCACCTTTTCTTTGTCTTTTCATCTGTTGGTGGACTTGTCTTGGGTTATTGTGAATGACATTGCAATAAACTTGGGAGCGGCAGGTATCTTTTGAACATATCAATTTCTTTCCTTCGGATATATAGTCAGTAATGATATCTAGGTCATATGGTAGTTCTGAATCTAGTTTTTTGAGGGACTTCCATACTCTTTCTCTAATGACTATACTAATTTACATACTCACCAACAGCATACAAGGGTTTCCTTTTCTCCATATCATGACCAGTACTAGTTGTCTTTCATTTTTTGACAATAGCCATTCTAATGGATATGAGGTGATAGCTCAATGTGACTTTAATTTTTGTTTCCCTAATGATTAACGATGTTTGGGCATTTTTTCCCCATGTTTTTGCTGGTCATTTGTGTGTCTCAGAAATGTCTATTCAGATTCTTTGCCCATTTAGTAAAAATCTTTTTCTTTTCTCTTTCCCTCTGTGAGAGGGAACCTAGGGATTCTGTACCACTGAGTTACATCCCCAGCCCTTTTAATTTAGAGACAGGGTTTCTCTCAGTTGCCCAGATTGGCCTTGAACTTGCAATCTTGCTACAGCCTCCAGAGTTACGGGGATTACAGGTGTGCACCACTACATCCCGCATAATTTTGAGAAAAATTTAATGAGAGAAAGTAGTGATTTGGACTAGGGTGATGATGATGGAGAGGATATTTAGAAGATAAAATCCAAAAGAAATAACAATAAATTTCTAATTTTCAAAAGCTAACATCGGATAGATGAGTATCACAGACTCCTGAAAAAAATAACAGACAACTACTGACATAGAGATAGTTCATTGGTAAAAATGCCTTTTTCTCTATCTTTTTTGACTTCATGCCCTTTGATTACCAATATATGTGACCACAATTCTGTAATATCACTTTAAAAAGTAGATGATTCAGTCTCTTCTTCAGTGTGATTGGTTGAAAGTGTTTTATTGTTGACAGCGGAGACGAATAAAGCATTCCACTCCACATAGACATGTTTACTATTTAAAGTGCTGCTATAGATTTGTGTCTTACAACCCAGAAATTTATATAAATTCTATTTCACATCATTCCCATTAAAAATGATAAATGTAACCTGTCTCGGTGGTGCATGCCTGTAAATCCCATCCACTCGGGAGGTTGAGGTAGGAGGATCACAAGTTCAAAGCCAGCCTCAGCAATTTAGCAAGACTCTGAGCAATTTAGCAAGACCCTGTTTCAAAAGAAAAAATAAAAAGGGCTGTGAATGTGGTTCAGTGGTTATGCACCCCTGGGTTCAATCCCCAATACCAAAAATAATTATAAGTATATGGAACATTTGTAATTACTAAACATTCCCAACAGGATAAAACATCTATTTTGATCAGATATCTGTAAAAACCAAACATTCTGTTAATAATCTTCCATGTCTAACAATAATCTCCCACAGATTGACTTCTCTTTTTTTGGGGGGGTGAATACCAGGTACAGGTATTGAACTCAGGGGACACTCAACTACTGAGCCACATCCCCAGCCCTATTTTGCATTTTATTTAGAGACAGGGTCTCACTGAGTTGCTTAGCACCTCACCATTGCTGAGGCTGGCTTTGAATTCCCAATCCTCCTTCCGCAGCCTCCTGAGTCACTGGGATTTCAGGCATGCACCACTGCGCCCGGTCCGTAGATTGATTTCTGACTCCACGTGTCTCAAGCCTTGTTTCTTTTCTACTACCTACCTAATTCTGGTATCAAGCACTCTAGGACATATTCATATTTTAATATGACTGCTGGCCATACATGGGCAGTGACTATACCCCGTACAAATGAGTCCTACTATACCCAATGTTATCTTCAGGTCAATTCTCTTCAGCCAAAGTGTCCAATGCCACTCCCTTGCCACATTTTACAGGAGCAAGTGTGATGGGGGCAACATCCCAGTTTAAAGACAGCAGTGGTTTTAATCAATCATGATTATTAAATTATCTCAATTTGCAAAGTCTTCAAAGACAGAACATGTTGAAAAATTGTTGTGGCACCTGCCAGGGCCTGGAGAAGGACTATACAAGTGTGGGGATCTGAAGTGTATGTGGTTGTAGTTTGGTGAGAGTTCTCCCTCTGGCTCTGTGCATTTGTGATTTTCTTTCTCTTTCTTTGTTTTTTGTTTTGTTTTGTTTTTGTTTTTGTTTGGTACCAAGGATTGAACTCGGGGGCACTCGACCACTGATTCACATCCCCAGCACGTTTTTGTATTTTATTTAGAGACAGGGTTGCTTAGGGCCTCACTTTTGCTGAGACTGACTTTGAACTCACAATCCTCCTGCCTCAGCCTCCTGAGCTATTGGGACTACAGCTGATTGCCACTGCACCCAGCTGCATTTGTGATTTTGCTAGATATTGCCAAACTGTTTCTCCTAGAACTTGTACCATTTTCCCTCCCCTCCTGTTGCAACTCTTCCCTTCCCAAGGTCTGGGCTGCAGAGCGTGTTCTCAAACTCCTAGCTGTTTGGAAGTCTGATGGGAGAACAAAAGAACTTAGTATAATTGTATCATTCATGTTCCCTGATTAGGAGTGTGTCGGAGCATCTTAGGTGTAAGAGCTGTATGTCCTTCATTTTCTGCAAATTCTCAGTTCATTTTCTTTGCTCTTTCCTATTCCATTATCCATCCTTCACTTAATGTTTCTATGTTGGTAGATTAGCTTTTCATCTCAGTACTGTTTGCAAATCATTTTTATCTGTTTGGTGCTATTTTTTTCTTGTATGTGTATGTTTTGTTGTTATTTTGCCAGAAAATGTTTGTTGTTAATTATTACAGAAACTTTATTTACTTTCTCTTATAACTTCTGAATTTGTCATAATAGTAGAAAGGTCTTTTCCACGTCAAGATTGGTAGTTTTCCCCCTTCAAAAATTTGGTATTTTTTTAATTTTAAAAATTTTTATTGGTATGTTATAATTAAATGTAATAGTGGGATTCCAAATGTCATTTTTTACATGCATATAATTTCAATTTCATTCCCCATTACTTCCCCTTTCCCTCACTTGCTCTGCTTCACTGATTTATTATTTCTCTTTTTATTTAAATCATTATTATTATTTAAATTAGTGTATTATAATTATACATGTATACATATTTATATGTGTGTACATAGATGGAATTCACTGTGGACATAGTGTGTTTGGTAGATTTCATTCCTGTATGTAGTATTTTTTTTTCCCTTTTTTTTATTTTTATTTTTTTTTATTGTAAACAAATGGGATACATGTTGATTCTCTGTACATGGCTGTATGTAGTATTTTATACTCAATTTTTTTTATATTTGAAATCTTTGATTCATGTGGTATGGAACATTTTTAAAAATGGATGATTTATACGAGGTTTCTTCTGAAGAAAGGGGACTTCTAGGTACTATTCAAAGAGAGGATACTGTTCCTGAGCCTTACCTGCCCAATTAAACCTGCACTTCTAATTAAAGTTTAAATATTGCTTTGCTGTCTTTATCAAGCCTATGTTTACTAGACACCTGTTACGTGTTGTGTCGTTACACTTTCCTGTGTCGACAATCACAACTTTGGGAATGGGAGAGTTCCCAATAGGACTGTTCTATTCTCAGAAATAGAAATAATAAATAAATGTAATGCTCGCTGACCAGAAATAAAAATGCTTCATGCTTTCCAGACATCTTAATATTTATAGCTGCACAGAGAGCCCTGTCCTTTCTTCATGGTTGGTGCCACACGCTTCCTGTGCAGGAACTCGCCCTTCTGGGGATGAGCAGCCTTTGTAGTACAGGTACTTATTTTCTAAGAAAAGATCAAATGCTCCTCTCGACTGGAAACACCCACTCTCCCTGTTGACTTTAAGGGCTTCTCGCTCTCATGTTCCAGACGTGTCCAAACTAAACCCTGATCAGAAAAGTGAGTCTGGATTCCCACTGCAACCTCTTGTCTTTGACTCTGAGATTAGATCAGAGAAATAGGCTAAATGGGGCGATGTAGGTGAAGGAAAGCAAAGTAACAAATATGTAGAATGAACAAATCCAGAGGTCGAATGCACAGTGTCAGGCTATACTTAGCAATATTGCATCATAGGGGAAAATTTTTTTCAATTTTATTTTTTATTTTTAGTTGTAGATGGACACAATATCTTTATTTTATTTATTTATGTGGGGCTGAGGATGGAACCCAGGGCCCCACACATGCTAAGCAAGTGCTTTACCACTGAGCTACAACCGCAGCCAAATTTCTAAAGAGTAGATTTCAAGTACTCTTGCCACACACATATAACTCAGTGAGATGCTGGTGACCATTAATTTTCTTGGTTTCAGTAGCATATTCACTACATGTGTATCAAAACGTGATGTTCCCCTTAAATACATACAATGAAATAAAAAAGTTTTAAAATTTGGGTATTCTTTATTCACGATCCTAATTTAAAAATTGTGTAAGACTTTTACATTGATTAATACTCATTCAATATTCCAAAAGTAGTCCTTTCTCTGGCATCGATGAATCATGGTCGGTTGTACAGTTCTTCCTTTGGTCCTTCACAGAGCTCTTTGAGCAAATTCAGGGAGCTGAAATCAACTCCCTGCTGAAGAGGAATGCCAGCTCTGGATCACCATCAGCAACTAAAGGACAGGAGGAAAGTTAACGCTGAAAGGTGCCTTCCAGGTCTCCCAGTTAAGCCCCTCATTTTAAAGATAAGGCAGCAGACGCCCAGAGACGTGAGCTTAATGACACGTTACCTATATTCATCTTGAGCCATTACGCCCATACATAAAAGAGCTACTTAGCCTCTTTCTTAATTTTATTTAATTTGTGTAGTTACTATGTTAGTTTTGTTTACCCTTGAAATATGTGGAAGTATAAAAGAAAAAGTAGGGGGGAAATTACCTTAAGCCTCCCTACATGAGAAAATCATGGCCAGACAGAACACCATCAGCCTCACTGCTCATTGGCTGTGTGATTATGGCCTAGTTACTTAATCTTTCTGAGTCTTGTTTTTTTTTGTTTTTTTTTTGTTTTTTTTTTTGAGACAGGGTCTTGCTAAGTTGCTGAGACTGGCCTCAAACTTGAGATCATCCTTCCTCAACCTCCCAAGCCATTGGGATTACATGTGTATGCCACCATGCCCAACTGAGCCTTCATTTTTTTAAAAATCTCTTAAAGAACTATAATAATATTCATCTCATAGTGAGGATTAAAGTATATCACAGGGTAAAACATTCAGGTTAGTGAGGCATAGTTGTATTTAATTGTTAGTATATTACTACTACAGTTGTGATAAAACTATAAATTTTTGTATTATATTTTTTAAGACTTATTATATCAAATTTCCCAGGCCATCAAAGAGTCTTTATTAATACACATTTCTTTTTTGCGGGGGCAGTACCAGGGATTGAACTTAGGGGCACTCTATCACTGAGCCACATCCCCAGCCCTATTTTGTATTTTATTTAGAGACAGGGTCTCACTGAGTTGCTTAGCACCTTGCCATTGCTGAGGCTGGCTTTGCACTCCTGATCCTCCTACCTCAGCCTCCTGGAGTCACTAGGAATTAATACGCATTTTTAAAAAATGTCATGGACATCTTTGTAGAGAAAAAAGAATTATTTTCCATTTTGAGCCCAAGTTCACATATACCTTATTCCTAAGAGGGAGGTAACAAGGCTGAATTAGCAGTTCCCAACAAAAGAAAAAGGAAACAAGGGTTAATTCAGAGGAACTATTTTGGAATAAACAGCTGGGTTTATAAGGTATGTGCATGGAAATGCTTTGATGCATGCATTTAGAGAGTAAAGGACATAGAATAATTGATGGCTATATTGGCAGATCAAAGCATCTCAAGCGCATCGCAGTCTGTGCAGTTAAACTGTTTGCACTTTCCTGCATTTAGTGTGTGTATTTTGTGAGCATAATAATAATTTGTCCTCACGCAGGACCTTTCATCTGAGGAGGAGCTCAAAGCACTTTGAAGATGTTAATAAGAAAAAGACCTGCTAATTAAGATTGCTCAAAAATAAAAACTCTCCTTTCAGCATGTTTACATGATTGCTGGGAAGGTCTGACTCAAAGAGATTGGCTATCACAGGCAAGTGGTTTCATATGTTCTCTTTTTAAATCACACTTTTGGATTTTGTGTACTAACAAAATGGTTTTCTCTGGACAATCACACCGGAGGCAACATGAATAATTTAATAGTTTATAGCGTTCTTGATTTGGAGAGCATACCTTATAAATCAAACCCACGAAAATAAGTTTAGGAGGACAGAGTATTCCCAGATCTTTCTAAAATTATATTTGTTAAAGGAAATTCAAATAGCAAGACTTGTAGAGACCTTTGTCCCTGTTCATCAACAGGATGACTTTGTTATTCCTACAGTCTTCCACCTCAGTTTCCCCACATCAGACACACGAAAGCAAATCCCTGCATAGATGGATCAGTTCAGCTAAATCTTGCCAGTTCAGTTAAATCTAGCCTAATCTCAACCCTCGTACAGAACATCCTTCTCTCTCTTACCTGGGAAGCTATGTTACTTGTCCAACTACTTAGTATTTAAGTCATTTTTATGTTAGTTTTTTATAGTTCTCCCATACAAGAAAGTAAACCCAAAGAAGGCAGAAAATATGTTTTACTCCTATTAACATTCTGTAGTAGGCTTAGCACATGACCCGATTCTTAGTACAACATATGCATTAAGAACTATTCCTTTTAAGCCAGGTATGGTGGCGCACGCCTGTAATCCCAGCAGCTCGGGAAACTGAGGCAGGAGGATTGTGAATTCACAGCCAACCTCAACAACTTGGCAACTCAGCGAGAGCCTAGTAAAATACAAAATAAATATATCTCTAATAAAATACAAAAAGGGGCTGGAGTGTGGCTCAGTGGTTAAGTGCCCCCGAATTCAGTTTCCAGTACCAAAAAAGAACTACTACTTTTAATTAAGAATTTTATTACAGCATTTTTGAAATAGAAAAAGGAATGGGAAATACCACAAATGTCCATCAATAGTGCACTGACTAAAGTTATGATACATCTATACAATAGATTAATATGTCAGTATTAAAAAGAATAAGAGATACTTGGAATAGTTCAATGATAAAATGAATGAAAAACTCGTGTAGAAAAACATATATTTAAAAATTTTTTTTTTCCAGAAACCAGACCAAACTAAATGGACAAATGAATGATTGATTGATGTGTGGAATGGAGACCCAGACAGACTGATCAATTTTTGTTGTTGTTATTCATGGAGAAAGGAAGCAAATTATCAATAGTGAGTATTTCTGGCGTGCGGAACTGAGGCAAGAGGGCTGATTGTGAGGAGCTAGTCCTTTACTTTTTACTTTAAGCTCTGTATTGTTTGAAGTTTTAGCAATGAACAAGTATTTTGGTCATAAAAAAAAAGGAAACTGTTTATTTACTTGAAGTTTAAATTCATTGAACTTGCTTCACTTGGGCAGGTGACCTAATATCCCATATTTCTCAACTTCATGGCCTTTCTGACAGAGCTTTTGGCACTGAGGACAAAGTCTTTCTTTTTCTGGAGTAAGCATTTGGCCCGATTCAAACTGACTCCCTTGGGCATCTCCCTGGGGCACCTTTCCAGGGTCTTGCTTTCTAAACTTGGTATTCTAATGGGCCGGGACAGATTCCCTGGCCCTCTCTGGAAGCTGTCAAAATCTGTCTGGTAACTTTCCTAGTCCCTTCTGGTCTCTAATGAGGCATTGACTTTTTCATTTGTAAATCAGTTTAGACAAAAGTCAAGTAGGAGCTTTTGCTGCTCCTGAACCCTGCTCTGCCCTTCCCTTCAGTTGTTGAGTTCTCACTTTCTTGAAACTCCTGCTGCCCTGGAGATGATCAGGCACTGCTACCTGGACTAAGGTCATTCTTCATTCTGGTGGGTATTCGAATGGCAGGACTGTAATCTGTTTCCCATAGTTGGTACAGGTTGGCTTGCTGCCAGCACGATTGTCTCATTGAAGGAAAACTCAACACCCTAAAATAGGAGGACAAGAAGGAATTTGTGGAAATAATGGAGATTAAGTCACTTTGATGGGATCTGTACTGGCCATTTTCAGTGAGGTTGGTTTAGGGCCGGCTTGTGGTTACATAAACCTGCCGACAATACGGAAGAGGAAAGAATACCCCCTGGTGGTAAAATTCCATCTCTGCACTGTTTCCCCTAAATTTCAGCTCCTGTTCCAGTGGCACATTTATTCACAGGAGTCTTTAAGTAATCCTATCAATCTTAATTTTTGAGTGATATACAGAGATATAAGCATTAGAATTTCCATTTCCTTATTATGCTTCCCCCCTCGAGGTACTGTTATTTATCACATAGATAAAATGCTTAACTTTGTTTTGTCATTTTATTATGGAAAAAGAACCTCATCATGACATGCGAACTCTAGAACCCTAATTGGGTTTTATGTGCCATTCTTAATGAGGTTGTTACACTTACTGTTATGCTCATTTCAATCATGAGATTTTGGAATACTTACAATGTGAGACTCCCTTCTGCTACAGCATTCAGAATGCACTCATTGTCTTAGACTGGAGCCTTCCTGTCCATCTAGTTACTCACTGCAGAGAACATGATCAAAACAGATGCCCCAGCTCTTGCAAATGAGCAGGCCTGGTGTGGAATGTTCAGTGGAAGTCAGCATTCCTGTGGATCCTGGACATTTGCCTTCCTGAGCTCTGCCTTTGACTTTCCTTTTGGGAATAACGCCAGAAAGGTCACTGTTTGTGGTTCAGAATATTCCTTTTAGTTTCTGTTTTGTGAGAACTCCCTTTAAAGCCTTTTCCCTTGACCGTTTGTCCTCCTACTCCTGAGATTGCTTCTGAAGTGGAAAGTTTAATAAATCCAGGGTTCCTGCTGGGCTGCTGGGCATTGCTACTGGCTCCTTCACTTGTCAAATAGAGAGTAGAACGTCCTTGGTGAGGCTGAGGCCCTGGGACTAAGGTGATAGAGGATAAAGAAGGTTCAATCCATTATCTAAAACTTGCATTTGCTCCTTGTCAAGATGCTCAGGGGCCAGCTGGTAAAGCAAGCTACCTTTCCTGTTTGCCTGCAGCTTCAGGGTTACCCCAGGACCTGGGACTCCAGTCTAAAACCCAGGATTATCCCAAGCCAACCAGACTCGCTGATCACGCCAGTGCGGGTTTTCGATTGGGTAAACAGTCCTCTTATTTTCCTCTGTTAATTGTCATTCCTTTTTTACCCTCTGTGCTTCAGTGCTGTTCCTGATCCATCCTGGTAATAGCTGTGATACTTGAAAACGATTACACATTGAGGGTTTACCACATTTCAGAAGGGTCAACCATGGAAAACTTTTCATTTGAGTTTAAAAATCACACAGATGTGAACTTGAGACAGGCACGCCTACACTGCTCTACTGGAATAACTTATCTTTGTTTGTGGGCACACACAGTGAAGGCTGACTATTACTTGCAAGGCCCGGTGGTGGGGGTGAGGAGCTGAAGGGATATGCAGATAAATGCCAGGACGACTCCTGAGTGCTCCCAAGTGCGTGGCGTGGGAGGTGGAAGAACAAAGGAGAGCTGTGGGCTGGGACAACTGGGAGAAGCTTAACCCAGGAAGTGGGATGTGGAGAGGAATCACACGAAAAGGTAGGCCTTAGATGAGAAGAGACGCTATTGCAAGCAGAGGAAAGAGCTGCCTGCAGACCCAGGGATGCCTGGGTGGAAGCTGCATGGCTGGTTTCCTGAAATGAAGTTAAATTTTCAACTGGGTGATCAGTTGGAAGAGGGTGAGGACAATTCCCGTATTTCTGCATTGTTGCGTTTGCATTTGTTATAAGCACAAGGAACACATTACCAAACAGAGGAGCATTTCTTTCACCTCCTGTCCCTCTGCCAGCTTTTACAGTGTTAGAGCTGGTCTCTCTACAGAATTACCCAACTGTGTCAGTAAATACTTGGGGTGCAAAGAACTGAACACTGTCAAAACTCTGCGTACTGCTCCACCCTTCCTTCTACTGAGCCCAGGGCAGGGTGGGGCAGTCCTAGGAGTGTGAATGAGAAAGTCATCCTTCACCTCCTGAAACTAAGTGCTGGCCACAGACATTTGGAGCACCGAACCAGCACTCTTGTTCCCGGTAAATGTATGAATATTTCCACATGAAATAGGATTTGAAATTACTACTGATCTTCCTGACACTTTAGTTCTTGAGAGTGGGTCTCCAATGGCCTTATCACAGATTGGACAGAGCAAAATATCATAGCATGATTTCACCTAAATGATCTTTTCCTTACAACAATCTCACTGTTCTTTAGTGAAAGGAAACTTTTTCAATTCAAGCAAAGAAAATGTGAAGATGTGTTTGTAAACCAGATCACCACCAGCATAATTGGGACTAAGGAAGACAGAAACAAAAACAGAAAGTACCTTCAGTGAGATCTGAGAGAAGAACATCAAGAAGGTTCTTATAGCTAGTCCACAAGTGCTCAACATGAATGGTTTTATTTCCCCTCATTTAAAGTAAAGTTTTCAAATACTCCTGGGAAGATTTTGCCTTGCTTTAGTCTTATACTAAGAGCCTGCATCTGTATTTTCCCTTTGGTGAGGAGTAGATGGGGCCTTGGGTACTTAAAGAGAAGACATTTGCAGCTATGAGGAAATGTTGCCAAAAGGGAGGCATAGGAACAGGTGTTAATTTTCCATCACTATGACAAAACACCTGAGACAATTAACTTACAAGGAGGAAAGGTTTATTGTGGCTCATGGTTTCAGAGATTTCAGTCCATGTTCACTTGACTCTGTCATTTTGGGCCTAGTGTGTTATCATAGTACATCATGGTGGGCATGCATAGTGGAGGAGACCTGTTTATCTTATGGCAATTGTGAAGCCAAAATAGATAGGAAGGGGCCAGGATCTCAATATCCCCTTCAAAGGCATGCCCCTCAAAAGCCTAACTTCCTCCCACTTGACCCCATTCCTTCTACCACCTCCCAATAGTGCCACAGGCTGGTGCCCAAGCCTTTAACAGGCCTTTGGGGGACATTCAAACTATAGCAGATCATAAAACCAAAGTTCTCATAATCAAAATTACTGAAACTCATAGTAGCTTTTCAATGAAATTGAATCACAGCATCACTCAGAAAATAGTCTGTAGTTTTGATGTTTTTTCTTTTTCTTTTTCTTTTTTTACATGTGATTCTTTCACACTTATCTGGGATGGTCTTGACCACTTACCACCTTCTTTTTGTCATTCAGTTTTCTTTCTCCCCTCAACTCCTGTAAACTGTTTTCACCTGCCCAGTTTCTGATCTTGAACTTCACCTTGGTTCTCGCTGGTTGAGTTTATTTATTAGCTTTCAAGGACTGCCTCTTTTTTCAGGTCTAAGGAAGCACTAGGTAGTATTCTGTCCTTCAGAAAACATGGATGCCAGGTTAAGTTATTGAGTTGAATAACCGAATCTATTAAAAATACTGTGATTGCCCTTCGGCATCTTATTTGATTTATTTGAAGACATCAGTTGGTAACTACTATCCCTATGCTTGTAAACATGGGAGGGACATTTCCTTAGATTGTGTAAGTGTGGATTGATCAGACACATTCTCCTTTTTTAAAAAACCGGCTACATTTTTTTGTGTCCACTGATCCTTAATCGTATCCTAGCTGAGACGACTCTTCCCCCACATTCAGTTTGTCTCAGGCATCCTCTTTCCCACATCTTTTTGTAAATCATTATTTAAAAAAAAAAAAAAAAAAAGCTTTGCAATTGGTTTTGCCCTTGGTGATATCAGATAGATCACTATCAATTGGAATTAAATGCTAATGTAAGGTGTTTGCTATTAGGTTGAAGATTTCCTTGGAGAGGGGCCCAGTTCTCTCTATCTTTTTTGATAAGCAGCTACTTTCAAAGTCCTGACTTGAAGATCCTTATTTTGAATTAGGAATTCTTATCTCTAAATATTTGAACAGTCCCAGACAATATGGGCATCTCCAAGTCTACCAGACAGTCACCGTCCACTGGAGCTCCACATTATAAGTCTAGGAAGTACGCGGGCATCCATAGTAGACCAACTATTGTATTAAAGGGTGGTCTGGCACCCGACCAAGAACAGCTGTAGACGAATATTCTACCATTTCTGTCATTTAGATACCACTGCCTCGTCACAGTGCTGTCAACAAGTTCAGCCTGGTTTATGGCTGAAAACACATTGCATCTATCAGACCATTAGCTCTTTCTGCGTTCTTCTGGGTCAGGAAGCTGACAAGGAGAAATAACCCAGTTTCCAAATGTGGACTCAGAGGCATAGAGAATTTAAATAGCTGTGACAGGATCACTAATTCAGACCGCAAAGTGGTGTACTTATAAGACCAGGAAGGGATCAAAACGGTCCACAGGCCTGAAGGCAGAAACCTCTGCAGTGCCCGCGACTCTTCTGGGTAGCAGAAGAGCTGACTGACCTAGGACGCCTCTGCTGGAACTCCTCCTGTTCTTAACACACAGAGGTAACCAGGCTGACTTGAGGCAACGTTGTCCACCTATGGAAGTCTGTCTGTCAGGTTATCTTCTCTCTGAGTCAGTCTTCTTTTGGTCTGCGGCTAAGCAAGTGGACTCCTGGACTAGAAATGCCAGAATTTAAATGTTGGCCCTGCCACTATGACTTGGGGCAAGTTATCTCCCCTCCCAATGACTTTGTTTCCTCTTCCGTAAAATGGGTATTATTAATAGTACCTGCTTCAAACGGGGTGCTCTAGATTGTATGAGTTAGTTGTGGAAAGCACATAGAACCTGACATATAAATACTTTATAAATAATGTTTCTTTTCTTCTCATTTAATGTGCTTTCCTTTCTTCTTTGGAAAGTCCTTCCCCTGGCAGGACCTCACTTCTCTTACTTCTTTCTAACCAAATAGCAAAGGATCCACACTCAGCCATTAACTTTCAGTGAGAAAGAGGTTCATGTCACCTCCACCAGCTGATTTGCTTGTCAAGCTTTGTCTCTAAGTGTAGAATGAAAAATCTTTACACCCTGATTAAGGAATTTAGGGGACCATAGATGTTTGGTGGGGCGGGGTGGGGAAAAGTAGGAGATGAAAAGAGGTAAATTTTCAGTTACGCTTGAAACCCTCCAAAAAGAAATCTGCTTAAGTGTTTTTAGAAGTAAGTGTGTGTGTGTGTGTGAATTGGAGATTGAACTCAGGGGCATTCTACCACTGAGCTACATCCCCAGTCCATTTTATTTTTTATTTGAGACAGGATCTTGCTAAGTTGCAGAGGCTGGCCTCATACTTTTCAATCCTCTTGCCTCAGCCTCCTGAATCCTGGGATTATAGGCCACTTAATTGTGTGCCACCACACCCAGTTGCATGTACTTTTAAGATTTCTCTTCTGCAAAAGCTTAATTCTACCTACCTAACCAGAACCCCCTTACCATCAATTTTTTCTTAATAAATCCCTCCTCCATCCCTATCCTGTTTCTACCTCAGCAAGAACATTCCCTTTTCTTACCCTCAGTATTTTGTCCTCTTTTCTCTCTCTAAACCAAGACCTCCAATCATCAATAATGCAGGGTTCATGTGTTCTCTGCTCTCATGGGGGCTGGGGTGGGGGCTTCTGACCTAGTTCTGCTCACTCCAGTGCTCTGCTCCATGATTATAATATGAGGACCTGAAGTGAGAAGACAGAAGCTGCGAAGCATGATTTTTCATATATAAAAGAAACATTAGTTACATATGTGATTACTCATCACTTACGACCAATGGCCTAACAGCATAATAATATAGTCTGTTATTAAATATATAAAATATGCACTTTATTAGTGTTTATTTGGAAATAGCAAAACTCTATTCACATGATGGTCAGCCTTCTTCATTAATTGCTTTTGTAGCGTTACCATTTGATCATGGCCTTGCCCCTCGCATTTCTGCTTCCGGGCATGTGTAATTAGACGAGAGACTGGAAACTCAACTCCCAATTCTGCCAGGAGACAGGGATAGCCCGGACAGGGTGGGGGGGTGGGTAAAGGTTAGAGAAAGAATTCCCCTAGGCCTGATATGACTTTCCCCTGGGTTTGTCCCTAAACTTTACCACCCACAGGTAATCTTTTAAAACCACAAGGCTTCAAAGGCTGTGGTTCTTAGATTTAAGCTTCAGTCATCCTTGAATGACAACCTTGGTTTTTTGTTTTTTTTTTTTAAACAGAAGGAGATATTAGAGCTTATGTAGCATTTTGAAATGACATATACAACTTGACTCATCAGAAACACTGGCTGTTTTGCTTACAGGTCTGGGAAAATTTGAGGTGGTTGTTAAAATCTCTTAGTTTTTGCTGTCTGACCTTATTCTCATTTCTCTACTTTTTTTTTTTTTTTTTTTTTTCTTCTTCTTTTTTTGGTTCAGGGATTGCACCCAGGGCCTCACGCATGCTAAGCCCATGCTCTTCCACTGAGCAACACTCTCAGTCCTTATACTGTTTTAAAATGTCCTTTATTAAAATTCCATTGTCTCCCCCACCCCCATTCCTACCCCTTTCTCTGTGTCTACTTTCAATCACAGCAGTCAGAGAACCAGGTGTCCTTTTTCCCAGTGCCCTTCAGTAGAACTGGCTCTGTGGTCCTGTCTCACTGCATGGGAAAGGCAGGGAGCTGGGGCCTGTGGAAGGATGTTTTTTTCTTGATAAAATAGAGCAGCTCTCTCACTGCCCTGGCATCCCTGTTTCCTGCCTTGTGATGTTGTTATGCAAAGATGTGATGGTTGGAGCTGTGGAAGCCACTTTGCCACCATGCCCTTCTGCCATGATGTTCTACCTCACCTTGGACCCCAAGCAATGGAGTTGGCTGACCATGATGGAACCTCTGAAACTGTAAGCCAAAATAAACTTTTCCTCCTCTAAATTGTTCTTGGCAGAGATTTTGGTCATAGTGGCACAAAAGCTGACTACAACACTCCTTAATAGTTAGAGGAGAATATGGTGCAATAAACTACAAAATCAGTCTTTCCTGGTGCATGGTAAGCTGGTCCCTCCTCTCCAGGACACTCCACTTTAGCAGTTGTATGAATGACAAGCTTGGAGTTTCAGATATCCGTGCTAATCGTGTAGCAGGGGCATATCCCTCTGCAGGTGAGTCTGCAGGCTGTTGTTCATGCAGTTAGTAGAGGGCGTGGCTGTATACTCAAGCTTCACTGGCCATTAGAATGGCAAGGACTGTGTAGTCTGTTGTCTATTCCTGTGGTACGACTTCCTCCCCAGGCCCTAGGGTCAGTATTGCTCAGGGAGGAGAAAAGCAATACTGTCCCCAGGCAGCTCCTTCAGCTCCCCGTTGCCCCACAGACTGGTGACCTGGCCCCAGAAGCTGCCCTCTCCTCTCTACTTATAGATTTGCAGGACTTTCATGAGGAGCTCGTTCTCCATTGCTTGGAGGGGTTGATGGATTCTGTTCTCCTTTTATTTGATCTTGTCAATCCCATGTTTGAGATGTCTTGGAGACAAAAGGGTTTTTTACTGCTGATTCCTTGTTGCCACTGTCCTGACCAAATCCCTCGCTACCAAATGAGCTCCCCTGGAACTCACTACTGCCATTGCGAAGCCTGCAAACAAGATCACGCTGACTCCACTCCAAAAGCTCGTCCACCACTCTCTCCCCAGTGTCCTTCCCTTCTGGGAAGTAGCCATGCTGAGACTATTGTAATGATGATTACAGAGCAGCTAAAGAAATTCATAACCCTGTCTACATCAGGCAGAGGGAGCTCTTGCCTCTCAGAGTTACTATTCCATGGACAGGTACGAGGTAAACAGGTCTTCTGTACTCAGAAAGTGTGGGAGCTCTTCGTTTTTAAAATATACTTATTTATTTGTTTTGTGGTACTAGAGATTGAACCCAAGGCCTCATGCTTGTTAGGCAAGTGCTCGACCACTGAGCTACAACTCTAGCCCTTTAAATTTTTTTATTTTGAGACAGGGTCTTGCTCAATTGCCCAGGTTGGCCTCAAACTCAGAGTCCTCTTTCCTCCTCCCGAGCAGCTGGGATTACAGGCATGCACCATCATACTTGGCTCTTACTTATTTTTGAATCCCACAAAAGAGTCTTGTTTATCCAGTTGCAGCTTTCTCTATTAGAGGCTCAGACCAGCATCCTGGGTGGATGGATTAGAAGATTAGAAAAAATTATGAAAAAAAGTGATTCAACTTTTCTTCTTTCCAATGGTTCCAGGATTCTTTCTTAGTAATTCTTTTGGCCTCAAGTCAATCTATTGTGTCCTCCCTTTACTTCGTTTGTTGTTGTGGTGATTTTTCTTTAATGCCAGAAATTTAGGATCCATCCATCCATCTACCCAACCAACCATCCCAATACCCCTCTAGTAATTGATTTGCTTTTGAAACATTTACTGAGACCCTCCTCTAAGTGGCTTTCTAAGCAACTGGGGTTACAATGATTAATAATACATAATCCCTGCACATGAGGAGCTTGTACGCTATTGAAAAAGATTGAAAAGTAAATAGGTAATTATAGTTCTCACACAGTGTAATAAGTAATGTTGCTGCCTTCCTGCCACAGAGGGGATGCCTGCGAGCGACCTTGATCTTCCCCTTCTGTCTTTGTGGAACAGGCCTATTCCATCCCACTGCGACTTCACATCAACTTCATTAGACTCTCCAGGGTCTGGGCTAGAGTTCAATTTGTAAAAGGGAAATGGAAAATGCTGGCCATTTGCTAATGAACCCATTCACTTCAAAAGCAAAAGTAATATATCAGTGATCCTGGGAGAAAACATGCTTTGCTGCTTGAGTCAGCTTTTCCTCCTTTCCTTTTAAAAATGAATTACGCGGAGCACTGGCAAACGCTAATATCTGAAGTGTCAGGGCGCTTATCCAGTCAGTTCAAAATATTTACTTTGAATTGCAAATTCACTTCCCAGGGTTCTGTGGATGCACTGTGGTGTTTACAGTTTAAAATGCTGCAGATGAACAATTATTTTGTCACGCACATCGACTCTGAACATGTCGAAGAAGCAAACTACCTTGTAGTTCTTTCTTAATGTTGTAGTCCCAGTAGCAGTCACCTTTCTGATGGGGCTAACTTGGAACAGTGCTGCTGCCTCCGCGCGCCCCCTGCAGGCTCCCCAGATAACCTTGATTTAGACCTGTGTGACCTTTCCCAGGGCATGAGAGGACATTTATGGCATTTGTTGTATAGATCTGAGGTTTGTCTTAGCAACGTGATTGGATATATGTTGCTGTCATCTTAAGCACACACCTCAACTTGTCTTAATTGTTCCCAGGCAAACCGTGGGTTTAAGACACTTCTATCAAGGACTTTTAATAAGCTACTCCCACCCCAACCAGGCACCATGTAAAACACCAACGCTGACTCTCACTCGCCTTTCATGACCTTATGTCTGATTTTCTTCCACAAAAAAAGGAGAGTCTCCAGCACCCAAAAAAAAAAAAAAAAAAAAAAAAAAAAAAAAAGGAGAGTCTTACTCGTAATGGAAATTTATACAGTTTTCTTTGTTTCCATAAATGAGACTACAGGTTGTGTTTCTCAAACCCACCAGCCCAAAGCTGAACTTTCCATTACTTTCAAGACCAGTCTCTTGAATTTCTCACCTAAATTAATGTCACTGCTTCCACACCAATCTCTGCCACCCAATCTAATCATCCAACTCTTTCCCCTCAATTTCTCCCTCTCTGTCCTCCTAAACTCAATCAGCTGACCAATCTTTGTTATTTTAACTGTTAAATATTTCTCAAATCATCCACTCCTTCTTATTTCCCACTACATGGTTCAGACCTACATCATTGCTTTCCTGGCCTGTTGCAATACATCCTTAATTGATTTCTCTCTTTTTGTCTCACCCTATACTCCTTCAGGGACTTCACCACATGATTGTGTTACTCCCTTGCTTAAAAATTTTCCTTTGAGGGCTAGGGGTGTAACTTAATGATGGAGCAT
This sequence comes from Sciurus carolinensis, assembly GCF_902686445.1. Lineage (NCBI taxonomy): Eukaryota > Metazoa > Chordata > Mammalia > Rodentia > Sciuridae > Sciurus > Sciurus carolinensis. Next base: position 40,432,506 of record NC_062217.1, read on the forward strand.
GCACTTAGCATGTGTGAGGCCCTGAGTTCAATCTCCAGCACCAAAAAACCATATATATATATATATTATTGGTGCATTATGATTGTCAATAATAAATAGTGGACTTCCTGGTAACATATTCATACATACACATAATTTGGTCAATTTCATTCCCCAGTATCTCTCCTTACGTCTCTTTCTCCCTCCTCCTGGTTCCTTTCCTCTACTCTATAGGTCTCCCTTCTATTTTGATAAGATCACATACACTCCCTCTACCCCTCAACTTTTTTTTTTTTTTTTTTTTTTGGTCTCTGCTTCCACCAATGAGAGAAAACATATGACTTTGACTTTTGGAGCCTGGCTTATTCTGCCTAACATAATGTCCTCAAGCTTCATCCATTTTCTTGCAAATACATATTTCCTTTCCTCCTGATGGTGCAGTAATACTCCATTGTGAATATACACCACATTTTCTTTATCCATTCATCTGTTGATGGACAGCTAGGGTGGTTCCATAATTTAGCTACTGTGAATTGTACTGCTATAAACATGGGTATGCATTTATGGTTATGGTATGCTGACTTTAGATCTTTTGGATCAATACTAAGGCATGGTACAGCTGGATCATATTGTGAAAACATATGTCTTTTGGGAAAACATATGTTTTCCAACCATTGCATAGTTTCTTATCTAATTCCTTGATTGATTTCAAATTGATTTTTCTGTGGGGCGAGAGACAGGATTGTAGTTTTATCCTTCTACATAGGATATCCAATGTTCCCAGCATCATTTTTTAAAAGATGGCTCTTTTCTCCAATGTATTTTTTGGCACCTTTGTCAAGAATCTGATGACTGTAGATGTGTGCATTTGTCTATGTGTCTTTTGTTATATTCCATTGTCTGTGTGTCTGTTTTTATGCTAGTATCGTGCTAGGGATTTTGTTTGTTGTTTTTATAGTACTGGGGACTGAGCCCAGAAACACTCTACCTCTGAGCTACATTCTACTTAAATTGCCAACGCTGGCCTCAATTGAGATCCTCCTGTCTCAGATTCCTAAGTACCCAGGGATTACAGGCACGTGCCCTCATGTCCAACTAGTACCACACTGTTTTTGTTAATATAACTCTGTAGTATTATTTGAAATTAGATATAATGATGCATCCCACATTGCTTCTCTCTCTCTTTCTCTTTTTCTCTCTCTCTCTTTGGCTATTCTGGATCTTTTATTCTTCAATATGAATTTTGCAACTGTGTTTTCTAGTCCTGTGGGAAAATGTCATTGGTATTTTGGTAAGAATTGCATTGAATCTGTAGATTGCTTTTGGTAAGATGGCCTTCGTAACAGCATTAATTCTGCCTATTGAAAAATGGAGATTTTTTCATTTTTTCATGTCTTCTTCAATTTCTTTCTTTGGTATTCTATTATTTTCATTATAAAGGTCTTTGACCTCTTTGGTTAGATTTATTCCTAAGTTTGTTTGTTTGAGGCTATTGTCAAAGGAATTTCCCCCTGGATTTCTTTTTCAGCAGATTCATTATTAGTATATAGGAAAACTATTGATTTTTATATGTTGATTTTGAATCCTGCCCACATTATTTTTTCTGGAACTTCCCATTGGGGTAGTCCAAAAAAGGCAATCACTCAAGCTTTAATCAATCAAATAATGTATTTGTCCTGCTTCCTCATTCACCCTATAAAAAGTTTCTCTGTCTTGCTCCTTTGGTGGAACCCCAGCCTCATGCTAGTTTGAAGCTTCCCAATTCATACATTTCTGACTTCTTAAATAAACCTCTTAAGGATTGAATGTGCCAAAGTTCATCTTTCAACACTGTGTATGTGTCTGTATTTCTCAGTAGGCTGAAGTCCTGGGGAACATGGAGCAGACCCTCATTGTCCCGTTGCCCTACACAAAGCCTGGAACATGGTTGGTATATTTTTCATTTCTCTTGTGACAAACCCAGACAAACTCATTTCCAACCAGTGCCCCTTCCTTGAGTCCCACCCCACTCCTCTCTGTCCTCCTAACGTCCAACGTCCTTGGCCATCGGGGTTTCCATCAATCCTTCACTTCCCCTTTGCTCTTTGACCCAGTTTACCAAGAATGTGCTGGAGCACTTCTTCACCAAGAGTCAGTTTTCCACCTTGGTTCTTTTGCCTTAGGCTTCTTTGGGAACTGCTTCTGGGTTTGTGCCCTCCTGCCTCAGAAGTGGTTCTTGTGGTCAGCATCACTCTCAGAGGGAAAAAAAAAAAAAAAAAAATGGAGCAAGATGGATTCATGAAACATCATGACCAATATTTTTTGTTCTGAATCCACGTTTCCAAGGCACTGTTTTTGGTTCTTTTTAGAGATACATGACAGTACAGTATATTTGGACATATTATACATACATGGAGTATAGCTTATTCTAATTAGGATCCCATTCTTGTGGTTGTACATGATATGGAGTTACACTGGTCATGTATTCATAAATGAACATAGGGTAGTTATGTCTGATTAGTTCTACTGTCTTTCCTATTCCTTCCCTTCCCTTTATTACCCTTTGTCTGGTCCAATGAACGTCTATTCTTCCCTCTCCTCCTTTATTATGTGCTAGCATTCACATATCAGAAAGAACATTCAACCTTTGGTTTTGGGGAATTTTACTTAGTATAATAGTTTATTTTACTTAGTATAATAGTTTCTAGTTTCATCCATTTACGGGCAAATGCCATATTTCATTCTTCTTTAAGGCTGAGTAATATTCCATTGTGTATATGTATCACAGTTTCTTTATCCATTCACTGTTGAAGAGCACCTAGGTTTGGTTCCATACCTTGGCTATTGTGAACTGAGGTGCTATAAACATTGATAAGACTGTATCATTATAATATGCTGATTTTAAGTTCTTTGGGTATACAACAGGAAGTGGGATAACTGGGTCAAATGGTGAGTTCATTCTCCATGGCTCTTTTGGATCATCATTGAGCTTACCATATTACAAAGCAGTTGATTCATAGGCAAGGACACCTGCAATCACTCACAAGTTACATTTCTCATTTTAATTGTCTTAATTTGCATTGTTTTATTAACTTCTTAAAAATTATTTTATATAAAATAATTATTGTTTCACTCAGATTTTTTTACATTGCAAGAAAAAAAAAATCAAGTTAGCTTGTATGTGGGTGGGAGAGGCCGCCTCACATGGGGAAAGACTGGATAGAGACAGGGATCAAGGGAATTCATGAATAGAATGCATGAGCCTTAGGGAGCTGAACTTAGAAAGTGGCCAGGAACAAGGTCATTTCTAGAAACTGACACTCACCCTCCTTTCCTCTTTCATGGGCCACACAGTCTCTTTCTTCTTACCACTCTTTCCCCCCATACAGTACTCTGCATAGCTTTTGTCTTGCTTGTAGCATTTACATATTCCTGGAATTACTTCTTCATAAAATTTGGTTTACATAGACCATCATGGCCTCTTCAACTTTTCTCTGCATCAATTTCATTTCATGTAATTTTGTTGGCTCGGTTTCCTTAGAAAGTTGGCTCCAGGTTAACTTTTTAAGCCATGGATAAATAAATATGTACTCAGCCTACTTTGCTTCATCCCATGACAAATATTTTGCTCAAATAGCTGCCATCTCTCACTTGAATTAGCACAACACCTTCTAATGTCTTTTCCAGGCATCATCTACCCCATTCTGGATTCATTTTCCATACCCTTCAGAGATTTCCCATCGTTACCATGATAGAATACAGTTAGTTGAACATCCTTCCAAGATTCCTTGGGCTCTAACCTTTTGACTGGGTCCCTAGGCACATTCTAATTCCCAGTCTCATCTCTCCCCTTTCCATCTTGCACTCTGCCTCTCATCATAATGAGATTATTTCATTTGTGTAAATATACCAGGTACCCTCTCTCATCCATTCCTTCCATCTGGAAAACTTTCCCTTTTCCTTGACAACTGACCTTTTCCTATTCAACCTTCAGCTCAGCTTAAGCATCACTTTCTCCAGGAAGCCCTCTGTCACGAGGTTACTTGACTGTGCTGCTCTGTTTCCAAAACACTGTATTTTCTCCATCATATCAAAATAATTTGTTTTGCCTGTATTTAGTTGTTAGTCTTTTTTGTAGAATATAAGCTTTCTGATAGCCAGGACTGTATCTGTCTTGCCCACTACTTTACCCTACTGGATAACAAGTACTTAAATGTTTGATAAATGAGTGATAAATATCACAGGTCACTGGTGCTACTAGATATTGGAGTGAGTGGTTCATGACAAATATGTGTTCTTTTGTCCCAACTGATACACCTAAAGCAGGTCAATGAGAAGAGAAGCATCCTTAGCAGGGGTTGTGACCCTGATAGGTAACCCGATCAAAATGTTTAGCATTGTAATCTAATCTGTTTTTGTGAACTGGATGTGAAATGACTTTATCAGGTTGTAGGCCTCCCATGAAGCTCAACCAGAAACAACCTACTGCTCTCTCCACTGTCACTGTAGCAAGAATAAAAGACCAAGCCCTTGCCGTGATATGCAAAGGCCTCTGCTTTGTGCTCACTTTGTCCCATGTACCCCAGCTTGCCACCTTGCAGCCTTCTCGTTTCCTCACATGCCCTCACATTACCCTATCCAGAGCCTTTGTACTTTCACTCTGCTCCCTTCTGTTTTTTTTTTTTTTTTTTTTTTTTGCGGTGCTGGAGATTGAACCCAAGGCCTTGTGCTTGCAAGGCAAGCACTCTACCGACTAAGCTAGATCCCCAGCTTCCTCTCCTCCCTCAATCATGGGACAGTGAGGCCCTCCCTTTTGTCCCTTGGTTCTTAGTTAAAGAGCCACCCTCCTCAGAAAGGCTTTCTGTGACCAGCCGATGTAAGTGGCTCTCACCTTTCATAACATTTATCATAAACTGAAACTATCTGGTATGTTCTCTGCCTCCCCTCTAGAAAGTAGGAGGGCAGGGAATTGTTGGGTTCATCCTCTGCTGGAACATCAGAATCTACAATGGTATGCGTAGGATCACAGTTGCTCAATAAATACGCTGAATGAATGAAGGAACAGGAAAGTTTGTGCTCAAAGTTGGGCAAAAACTTTCTATTTGAACTCTCTTCAATCTTCTACCATCACGTTCAGTTTCCCAAGAGAAATGTAGAAAGGAGACTGTTGATCCAAGTGTGCAAAACTGGCTGATAGATGTTCCTGTGCTGTCTGCTCCGCCCTGTGGACTTCTCCCTGTCTCTCTCCTGCCGGACTCCGACCTTGACCCTTTCTCATGACGGCGGAGACAGTCCCAGAGATCTTCTTTTTCCCTTTTCCCTGGGGCCACCCTGAACCTGCCCAATTCTCTGGGGGAAATGCCAAACAAAACTTGTAAGCATACCAGTTATTACTTGAAATAAGAGAGGATTAATTAGAGTTTTATAATTTCTGGACTTTTTTGTTCTACCTCATTGTCCTTGATGATAAATATGGGCCAGGCTCTTCACTCATGCTGGGGATGCAAAATTTACTGACCACCACCTTAGATTGTAAACAAGTCAAAAAGGCACAGTTTGGCAAACAGATTTAAATATGCATCTGTCACACACTCCACTTGCCAAATGATGTTTGTGTGCCCTATTTCCACCACTTTACATCTAAATCCGGCATTACATGCTCTGTGGGTTTGATGTCTGAAGACTCAGAGAAGAACCATTGACACTTTTAGAATCCAGTGATCTAAACTCTCTTTGAAATTGTAAGGTCTTTGTTGAGGAATGTCACAGTCGTCCTGCCAGAACCTGAGAAATACCTCTGGGGCGCTTTGCACAGCACATTGGTGGGACAGGAGCATTGTGTCCAAGCAGATCTTGGAAATAGATTGCCTGGTCATCCAGCAAGTGCGTTTGTCTGGTTGAGAAGAGATAAAAAGCTGGATCAGACAGAGTGAATGGTGGCCAACGTTTGGCAAGGGTTTTCCATCGAAAATAAAAGGTCTTAACAAAGAGCGAGGCATGCTGTTTCAGATCTCCTAGGAGAGAGAATTTGGTGACTGTAATTAGAAATTTTATATCAGGTGTTAGATTCACAAAATGGGCAGGCAACTTTCTGGAAGCCCAACTGCTGGGGACAGGGAGTCACTGTGTTCTTCGTTGCTTTGAGGGCTGCCCCAAGGGAAGAACTTATGGGGAGGTTTGAGAACCAGACCTGGCTGAGACCCAGCATGTCGAAGAGCAGCATGTTATCCAAGAAGAGGCAAGGGCCAAGCCCCAGAGAATCTGAAAGGACAAAGAAGCCATTGTTCAGCTCTGACAAGTGCCAAGAAGCCTGCTTTAACCTCATTGCATTTACTCAAACATGTAGCAGTAAATTCATCTTTATGCCTTTAATGGAAAAAATCTGGCCAGGGTCAGAATCTGATAACATGAGTTTGGATGCATTTGAAAGTAAATAGAAAAATGGGGAATAATGATGATGGTTATTGAGAAGGTTAAATGGGTTGGGAATTTTGTGGTTTTGAGGTGGATTCAATTCTTCATTTCCTGGCACTTCGATGTTTATCTCTGTGCCTTTGTGGGGGATACAGTGACTCATTTGCACATAGGGTCATATGGTACTTTCTGAATGGTGATAAATATTCAGCGACAAGGTTGAGGCAATCTAAAACAAATTTTGCCAATTGAACTGTATTGTTTTTCTCATAAAGCATTTTTGGAAATAAAATAAAATCAGTAAACATTTATCAAGCATCTGTCTATCATGTGAGAGACTAACACATAAAAACAAACAGATCTAAAATGCAAGGAAATGAAAAACAAACCAGCAACACTGAGATTATAGTCAATCTTTTCTGAATTGTCTCCACAGAGTCAGAAACAGGAAGTAGACCAACTTACTAAAAGCCCAAAGGGAACTTTTTCTGGGAAATCTCCCTCAATATAGCCAAAACAAATATTTTGATCTAAGAGAAAACAAAGGTTGAAATGAATATAAAACCGACCTTCACATTAAGATACCAGATAAGTCAAACCACTTCAATAGAAGACTAACACTTACAAGATGGTAGGTACACGTTGTACAAGGCTGAAAAGATATGAGTGACATACAGAGAAAGACTTTAAAACTGGTATTATTCTGTGTAAAACAGGTATTATTCTATGCAAAAAATTTTTTTTCTTTATCTTCAAACCTCTATTTTCTTTTCTTTTGTTTTTCTTTTTTGCTATTGGGTAGCAATGTTAGAGTGAGAAGAATTTTAAAAAAATTATTGTATCTGAAGTTCATGAATTTGAATTTGTCAAAGTCTGTCATGGATTACATGTCCATCACATGAAGAAATGATGGATTTGTATTGGCTAATTATCTGTCCTCTAGCAGCATTGATTTATTGATCAATGACTGCTGAGAAAAATCAGTCTCTACCTTAAATCCCTGAATCCAGAAGGATCTTGAAGGCATCAAGCCTGTGTGGACTGTCTAAGTTTATTTTGTGCTGCTATAACAGAATACCATAGACCAGGTAATTATAGTGAATGATAATGTATCAAATAACCATTCGGGAGTATGGGAAGTCCAAAATCAAGTTCAGTCTCATTACACATTGGAATTAAGTTGATGAGAGATTTTGATTCTCCTGCTGATAGTGACTCCTTGCTCTAGAGCTCTTCCTCTCTCAGTGCCAGTCTTCAAGCCATCCTTCAATGCTGAGCCCAATGAACTTCCATCTGAAGAGTTTTTGCTTTTGTTCCCTCAGGAAGCCTTTCTTGACCACTATAGACTTGTTTACCTCTCTAGGCACAGCACTTATGTGGCACATAAATAGAGCTTTATAAATATGCATTGAAATAATAAGTGAAGCTCTCAAAGGAGGCCAGTGATGATGGACACCTTTCTTTTGAGTTACTGACAACTGGGAAGTTTTTAATGATGCCTGGAAATTTTCAGGGAGAAGATGAAACTATTTTTAGGTCTGATTAATTCTTGAATATCTTTCCACTGAAACCACACCACAAATATTTAAAGGGAATGAGAAGTTTAACCTAAACTGTTTTTTTATTCTCAAGGCACAAGAATGTAGGGAGTTGAAGGCAAATGCCACACTCACCACAGGGCTAAGAACTTTAATTAACACTGAGCAATTCTGGACAGTGGAAGTTTTTTGTTGTTTTTGGGAGAGGGATGGGGAATCTTCTGATGAGAGTCAGTGTAACTAGGATGGGAGGGTAGAGGAGGCTAGGGGTCTTATTCAGATGGTGAGTCTTCTCAATGCAAAGCAGCCCAGTTACATTTAACCTGGATAACTTGGTTTATGAAAAGCAGTTTAAATGACACACTTTGAGGTTTTATCATTGGTTTTAAAATTGAATTTGCTGCCTTAAAAGACAGCAATTTCCTGGAAACCCATCCTTTTCCCTGGTAACTCTTTGATGAGTGATACACGGCATCAGAAACCATAAATAGTTTTTTCTTTATATAGAAGCGTGATGCTGAATTGGAGGTGTTTTTTTGTTTGTTTTTGTTTTTTTTGCGGGAGTGGGGATTGAACCCAGGGGTGTTTTACCACTGAGCTACATCCCTCGCCCTTTTTATTTTTCATTCTGAGACGGATTCTTATTAAGTTACCCAGTCTGGCCTTGAACTTGCGATTCTCCTGCCTCAGCCTCTTGGAGCCACTGGGATTACAGGAATGCGCCACTGTGACTGGTTTGAATGGGGTGATATTTTTACCTAGGATTAGAGGTTTTGAGGCCCAAGCCTTGAGGTGGATTCTCAAGGTTTTCTGTTTCTCGGAGAGGGGAGTTCATGAATGCAGTGGGTGTGTTTTCCTTTCCTCACTACCTGGCAACCAGGAAGCCTAGTTCTCACTCTCCACCTTACCCTTGACCTTGAACATGAGCCTTTAAACTTACTTTGAGATCTGGTTCAGGAAAGAACATAGAGAACAGAAGAAGTTTAGAGAAGCTAGTGTTTCTTGAGTTACAAGGTTCTGGAACAGTGCCTACCACCACAGTTGTGAAATATTTCATTTTGGGTTGAGGATGTTATACATTTTTAAAGTTGCTTTTAAGAAAATTAAAAAAAAATATGAAGGAAAAACATTGAAAACAATGTTTTGTTATTTAGAGGCAAACCGTAGGTAACTCTAGATAATTATGATTTGTTTTGGAAGTCTTTTTATTCCCTTCTGTCCTGGCCTTCAGTGATTTCAGCAGCTCTGCCAACAACAAATTCAGCATTTATTAGTGCCCACTTGGTTCACTATATTCATGTGCAGTAGACACACCCTGTGCAGTAAACAGCAGGATTTCTAAGTTCAACACTGGTTGGTGCCTGGGCACCACCATGCAGTAAACAGCAGGATTTCTGAGTCCAATGCAAACATGGTGGTGTCTGGGGACTGGTGCCATACCAGGGTGTTAGTACGTTCTGTGCTGATATAATATGTACCTGTTATAATGAACAGAAATTCGTTTGACTTATGGTTCTGGAGGTTGGGACGCCCACGATCAAGGGGCTATATCTGGTGTTGCACACCCCATGACAGAAGGGTCTAGACGGGCACACCTGCCAGAGGGAAGGGGGCCTCTTCACCATGACTAACTTCCTCACTAAGTAGCAGAATAATCCAATCATAAGAGCCTCTAATTACCACTTACAGGTCCCACTGTTGCAGGGGACGTTCGTGTGCAGATCAGACAGCAGAACCTTGGGTAAAAGGTGGGTGGCTGGGGGTGGGTGCTGAACAGGATGGTAACAGTCTATAGAAGTCCTCTGCCCTGATTTCTCTCTTTCTCAGTGAATCAAATGAAATAAGATCCTAAATTGACAGAGGGGAGGGGAAAGGCACTGCTGGGTATTTGGAAAGAGGCAACAATTATGTTGAGGACAGTGGAGAGGAACTGGCACAAGGACAAACGAGTCTGATTACCTGGTAGCATGATGAGCCCCATGGAAGTCTGGATTTTAGAGTCCTACATTTCAGGTATGACTAGGTTTTTACTGGAAGGGGTCCAAGAAAGTCCTACGAAAGGAGGATTTGAACTTGGAACCATATAGATTCTTTCTTTTCTTTCTTTCTTTCTTTTTTTCTTTTTTTTTTTTTTTTGTATCAGAGATTGAACCCAGGGGCACTTAACCACTGAACCACATCCCCAGCCCTTTTAATTTTTTATTTAGAAACAGGGTCTTTCTGAGTGGCTTAGGGCCGTGCTAGGTTGCTGAGGCTGGCTTTGAACACATGATCTTCCTGCCTCAACCTCCCAAGTCTGAGGATTACAGGCGTGCACCACCATGCCCGGCTAACATCCAGATCCTTGACATTCATCGGGAAGAATCGCAGGATGTATCAGTAAGCAAGACACATGTAAATATTTATTTAAGGACAGCAGAAGAATTGATGCTCAGAGAGAAGGTGGGCAGCCTTCACCCCTCAGAGAAGAGAAGACAGTGAATTGTCCAGGTTGAGCTCTCTGATTATGTATATGACTTAGGGACAGTTGAATCTGAGGCAGGTGGGTCATTGTTAGACTTTGCTGATTTAGAAAACATTTACCAACTTCCTTGGAGATCAAGCCACATGGCAACCAAGTCCCAAGGCGACCACCCTGTACTTAAAGGTCAGAATGTTCCTCTTGGTGGAACGGTCTAGCCATTAATCACCTGTGGGCACATTGTGTGAGTTCCTCAGGTGGACGACATTTTAAAGAATAATAGGTCTAATCTCTTCTAAGTATACATTGAATGTTCTGTTTAATCAAAAAGCAAGCTCCACAGAACTTGTCATGTTTTTGGAGTTCTATGATTACTAAGGGTCTCTCCCCATAGGCCCATTTTAGTTTACCTAAGAGACTGGCTTGTGTTTTTCTCCAGACATATTAAACTGCATTGGTACAGGCATGTCATAGGCAAAGCTGTATGTTACCCAGTGTGTGGTCTTACCAAGTGTTATGATTTGGATATGAGGTGTCCTCCAAAATCTCACGTGTGAGACAATGCAAGAAGGTGCAGAGGAGAAATGCTTCAAGTCTTAACCCAAGCAGTGATTTAATCCCCTGTTAGGGATTAACTGAGTGATAACTCCAGTGGGAGGGTGTGGCTGGAGGAGATTGGAATTGAGGCGTGGCTTTGGGGTATATATTTTTTATCTCTCTCTGCTTCCTGATAATGCAAGCTGCTTCCCTCTGCCACACTCTTCTGCCATGATGTTCAGCCTCACCTCAAGCCTGGAGGAATCGAGCCGGCCTTCTATGGACTAAGACCTCTGAAACCCTGAGCCCTCTACAGTTGTGCTGGTTGGGTCATTTAGTCACAGCTGCAAGAAAGCTGACTAAGACACCAAGGCAGTAAGACAAAATCAAGATGGAGCAAGGGAGTCAAAGGAACATGCAAGGCAGGGATTAGAAATCTCCAGATACCTACGACGTGCAATGCCCCTGTATAAGCCGATAGGTCTGTCCTAACAAAAAATTTCACAGCCTGAGTGGTTTAAGCAACAGAAATTGATTTTCTCACAATTTTGGAGGTCAGAAGACTAAGATCAAGGTGTTGGCAGGTTTGCCTTCCTGAAATCTTTCTCTTTCTCTTGTTTTTATGAGAACACCAGTCAGATTGGATTAGAGCCCAACCTAAAGACCTCTCTTTAAATTAATCAACTCTTCAAAGGTCCTATTTGCAAAGCGTTCAAAATTCTTCATACACAGTAAAAAATGCATTTTACATTTGCCCTAGTACATATACACACAAATATATAACTGAAAAATGAACCTACAGAGCAGTGCCACATACTCTGATGTTTAAGGCATTTTATGTTGTTGTCTGTTTTATTTTTAAAAATATTTACAACCAAAAGGCAAGTAATAATTATAGTTGTATGTAAAAATAGCATAGTAATGTATGCACTGAGTATTGATTTAACAACAACCAAAAATTTGGTCCTCCCTACTGAGAAGACAGGGGAAGAAATATGGGACATGGAAAGAAATAAAAGTATAAGAGTTGAGTAGAGATATAGAGTATATACATATTATTTAAAAATAGGGGAGCAAAAGGTAAAACAAAGTTAAAAATATTGAGAGCACCTGTCTCTAAGGAATGTGATAGGATGTGATGTAGCAGGTAATTTTTGTTTTTGTTAGAAGTTTTGAACATGATTTGCCTTTTTTTTCTTTCCAAAGTTCAGAATCATTTGTTTATTTTAATTGACATTCATTTTAACTGACATATAAAAACATTAAAATTATGTATATTAATGTTTGGATCAGCTTACATATATCTATCTCCTTAAAACTTTATCATTTCTTTGTCATGAAAACATTCAATACACTTTCTGCTAGCTTTGTGAACAATTTGACTTTTAAACTATGTGTACATGGGTTTGATGAAAATTGAAAATAAAACAAAAGACTCATAGGGGATGTGGTTATCTATCCTGCTGATTCTTAGGGACAGGCCTGGTTGAGTTTCTTGTTGCAACCCCAACTCTCTGCCGACTGTTTGTAGCTGTTTATTTTTCTTCCTCAGAATACCAGGCTGTGCATTTGACAGTGTTTGCATTTAGGTCAGTAGTTCCCAATCCTTTCTCAGTACGTAAAGAGGTCAGGTTAACCATCGGTAAATAGGACAAAGAGCTGGGTGTGGTGGTATATGCCTATAATCCCAGTGACTCTGGAGGCTGAGGCAAGAAGGTTGCAAGTTTGAGTTCCATCTGAGCAACTAAGTGAGACACTGTCTCAAAATATAAAACAATTTGCCCTAATTTGTTTGTTTGTTTTTTTTTTTTTTGTATTTTGAGACAGGATCTCACTGAGTTGCTTAGTGCCTCACTTTTTCTGAGACTTGTTTTAAACTTGAGATCCTTCTGCTTCAGCCTCCCAAGTCACTGGGATTACAGGTGTGCACCACCACACCTAGTTACAGTTTGATTTTTCTGCCTTTGATGCAGTCAAGAAGAAATAAGGCATACACATGGAGGCATAAAAGGTAGAAATGAAAGTTGAGTTTTACAGAAACAAAAGGTGAGGGAAAGGAAACTCCAGAAACTTTGAACATGGAAAATAGCCTAAAGACTCGATTTGGGAGATTTTAAGCAAGTAGACCGAGAAAAGGATTCTTGCAAAAACTATTAGAATTCCTAAAACTTGAGATGGATGAAGTCACATCAGTCCATTACTCAGATTCCTGTGAATTTGGGGAACTCTCTTGAAATTTTAACAAGAACACTTGTGCTATGATCTGAATGTTTATGTCCATCTGACCTACCAAATTCATAATGCTGAGATGTGAACCCTCAAGGTGATAGGATTAGGAAATGAGATCTTTAAGAGGCCATTATGTCATAAGGATGGGAGCCTTCATGATTGGAATTCATGCCCTTAAATAGGAGTCCCAGAGAAAGTTCCCTTTGACCACTGTCATGTACAGTTAAGAGTGAAAAGAGAGCCATCTGTGAACAAGCAAGTGGGCCCTCACCAGATACTGATTTCTCAATGGCTTGATCTTGGACTTCTTAGCCTCCAGATGTATGAGAAATAAATTTCTATTGTTTATAAAAAGTTAAAAAAAAAAACAAAAAACAAAAAACATAAAGGGTTGGGAATGTGGTTCAGTGGTAAAGTACCTCTCAGTTCAATCAATCAATCAATAGGACAGACCCCACATTTCATTCACTGTACGACCCCAGCTGGCCTCTTCATCTCTCTTCCCCCACTTCCATTATTTAAATCACAGGGATAATAAATCTGGTTATTTCATAAGAACATTAAAAAAATTAAAAGAGTTAATATTTTTAAAGTACTTAAAACAGTGCTTGGCATGTTAAATAAATAAAATTTCATAGGAAGGTATTAGCATCCTCTTTGAATGTATAGATTAATACTTTATATTTGAAGTTACTGGGAATTCAGGAATGCTTTACAAAATAATTCAAATTTTGTTAATCACACCAGTTCTGTGCAATTTGCATAAGAGTTTGTGGAAGATGCTATTACTTATCAGTCTATAGATAATGTTCAGTGTGCAGATGAATTTGCAATAAATCTGAGGAGGTATAGAGTTCAAAATACACATACATCCTCCATATACTGATCCTCACTGTCTGCAAAGCAGCACCTGTAATTGGTCATAAGCTGATTAGAATCTGCCCTCAATTTTTATGTGGAAGCTAAACTAATATGATCTCCTCTCTCCCTCCACAAGAATTGTGGCCCAAGATGACCCTGTAAGAGTTGAGGAAACAAAACCAACCACATACTGCCAGAGTTTGGCATTCTGGAAACTTAACATAAGAAATTATTGACTAGGACACTGGGAGAATAATGCTCAGAATGCAATTAGAATTAAGAAAGTTTGCATCTAACTTATTCCATTGCCTGAGAATGGGCTTCATTAATGATGGAGTTAGCTCAGAACAGAAAACAAAAGTGTCTATGGGTCTTTTGCACTGTTTAGGGGAGAAGTCACCTGATCTATGAACACAAATGTTGTATCTCCTTAACACAATATCCACGCACTGTGGAGATATATGGACTAATGATTGCATCATTAATTTTTAAAACTATCTTCATTTGTTTTATGAAATGAACAAAACAACCAAACAACATGCTAGTGATACCTGGCTTCTTCCCATGTAGGTTTGTCAATGGGGAAAAATGTGCTTAGCATTATTATTTTTCATTTTAACTGAATAAATTGGCATTCTGAATTATGCAGCTGCTACCATGAGTGAATTTACTCAAATCCCTTAGGGAATTGTTAATTCTGGGTGCTCAGAAGGAGTCAGGATCCAAATGAAAGATGACAGGGCCAGACTTGTGTCCATAGGTGGCATCTGCATCTTGTCTTTTATAACACCAATGTGGCCCAGTCAGAACCCCTCACTCCCAACAGGGTTGTAACTCTGGGTTTTCCTGGTAGGGAATGTTCCCTACTTCATTGCTCTCTCCAGGAAAAGTGTGCTAAGGTGCTTTTTCAGCTTTGACACCCAGTTCTGTTTTTAAATCGGTGCTGTGTCAATCATTTACAGTTTTCATTAACTGTCACTCACATACTATATTGACTCATTCAGTTCAACAATCATCCATTAATGATCAAAACCTTTTTTTGGGAGAGATATGAGCACAGAGATTAATTATAAAAACCATGGAAGCAGCTTGGCTGGTAGTAAGTGCCTGTAATCCCAGCAATTCCTAAGGCTGAGGGAGGCAGAGGGGGATTGTAAGTTATAGGACAGCCTCAGTAATTTAGTGAGACCCTGTCTCAAAGTTAAAAATGGGGGTTGGGGCTGAGGATGTAACTCAGTGGTAGGGTGTTCCTGGGTTGTTCAATTCCTGGTACCACATAGACAAACAGACACACATACGCACACACCCTAAAAAACAAAAATACCTGTGGAAGCACCCAAGTGCCTATTGTCAGATAAATGGATAAGCAAAATATGGTGTGTGTCTGTGTGTCTGTGTGTGTGTGCGCGCGTGCGTGCATACAGGAGCAATGGAATACTATTCAACCTTAAAAAGGAAGGATATTCTGACTCATGCTGAAACATGGATGAACCTTGAAGGCATTATACTAAGTCACATACACCAGACAGAAAAAGACTAATACTGTGTGATTCCACTCATACAAAGTAATTCGAGTAGTCCAGTTCATAGAAATAGGAAGTAGAATGATGGTCGCCAGGGGCTGGGAGGAGGTTGGAATGGGGAGTTGGTGTTTCCTGAGTGTAGAATTTCAGTTTTACAAATGAAAAGAGTTTTGGAGATGGATGGTTGCTTAATAGTATGAAGGTTAATAGTATATATGTCTTTAATACCCAGTTAATGCTACATTTACAATGGTTAATGATGGTAAATTTTATGTTACATGGGTCTTCCTGGCGGTGGGGAAGGAAGAATATGGTTCCTGTTCTAAGGTGCTTACTGCAGCCTCCCAGTGGGGCCAGACAGGAGGGTTGGAATAACATGGAGTTATAGACTGAAGAGAGGCTAATCTCACATGAAAAAACTCACATGAGGAGACCCATCTCACTTGAAAAAACTAATGCAAAATGTAAACCATTAAGTAATTCCCTAAGATGCTTAAAACCTGTTGATCAGAGGCCTCTCATTATCCTTACCAAGAAGAGTAAAGCGAACACAATACCAGACCTTAAACTATAGAGCAATAGTAACAAAAGCAGCATGGTATTGGCACCAAAACAGACAAGTAGACCAATGGTACAGAATAGAAGACACAGAGAAAAACCCACATAAATAT
The DNA here is from genome assembly GCF_902686445.1 of Sciurus carolinensis. Taxonomy (NCBI): domain Eukaryota; kingdom Metazoa; phylum Chordata; class Mammalia; order Rodentia; family Sciuridae; genus Sciurus; species Sciurus carolinensis. Next base: position 40,448,698 of record NC_062217.1, read on the forward strand.
GATTATCTCATACTAGACAAAGGCGCCAAAAGCATGCATTGGAGAAAGGATAGTCTCTTCAACAAATGGTGCTGGGAAAACTGGAAATCCATATGTAAAAAAATGAAAATAAACATCTATCACCCAGAACAAAAATCAACTCAAAATGGATCAAAGACTTAGGCACTAGATCAGAGACCCTGCTTAAAAGAAGAAAAAGTAGGCCCACATCTTCATCGTGGTGGCTTAGGACCTGACTTCCTTAACAAGACTCCTAAAGCACAAGAAGTATAATCAAGAATCAACAAATAGGACGGATTCAAACGAAAAAGCTTCTTCTCAGCAAAGGAAACAATAAATAAGGTGAAGAGAGAGCCTACAGAATGGGAGAAAGTCTTTACCACACGCACCTCAGAGAGAGCACTAATCTCCAAGATATATAAAGAACTCAAAAAACTTAACACCAAAAAACCAAATAACCCAATCAATAAATGGGATAAGGAACTGAGCCGACACTTCACAGAAGAAGAAATATAACCAATGGAAATGTGAAAAACTGTTGAACATCTCTAGCAATTAGAGAAATGTAAATTAAAACTAAGATTTCATCTCACTCCAGTCAAAATGGCAATTATCAAGAATATAAGCAATAATAAATGTCGGTGAGGATGAGGGGGAAAAGATACACTCAAACATTGCTGGTGGGACTTCAATTGGTGCAACCACTATGGAAAGCAGTATGGAGATTGCTCAGAGAACTTGGAAAAGAACCACCTTTGACCCAGTGATCCCACTCCTCAGTTCATACCCAAAGGACGTAAAGTCAGTGTACTATAGTGATGGAGTCATATGGATGTTTATAGCAGTTCAATTCATAATAGCTAAGCTGTGGAACCAACCTAGATGCCCTTAAACAAATGAATGGATAAAGAAAATGTGGTACATATACACAATGGAATATTACTCAGTTTTAAATAATGAAATTATGGCATTTGCCTGTAAATGGAAGGAGTTAGAGAATATCCTGCTAAGCGAAATAAGGCAATCCCAAAAAACCAAAGGCTGAATGTTTTCTCTGACATGCGGATGCTGTCGCAAAATGGTGGGGAGGAGGAGCAGGTTAAAATGAAGAAACTTTGAATTGTGCATAGGGGAGTGAAGGGAGGGAGGGGGTTAGGGATGGGAAAAGCGGTGGAATGAGACAGACATTCCCCTATATACATATATGATTACACTACCAGCGTGACTCTGTACAGCCAGAGGAAAGAGAAGTTGTGTTCCATTTTTGTACAATGTGTCAAAATGTATTCTACTGTCATGTATAACTAATTAGAACAAATTAAAAAATAAAAAAATTAAAAATTTAAAAAATAAACTTCTTATTGCTGTAGGAAAAACAGAAGGCCCAGGAGAACCAGCACACGCAGTGTCTCCTGGTTTTGGTACAGCAGTCACTCCCAGAATTTGGATCCAAGAAACCCTCAATGCACCAGCAGATGGCGCCGGTGTCCGCAGTGCACCTCCAGGAGAGCAGATGGCGCTCTGTCCTGGTCTCTCTATCTCTCGCCTCCGTGATCCTTTCTTCCGCTTCCCTAGCCGGCCTCTCACGGCGCCAGCGCGCACTGCGCATGCTTCGGTTGCTGAGCTGCTGAACATGGCGGCTTCTTCGAGTGGGGAGAAGGAGAAAGAACGGCTGGCGGGTGGCTCGGTATCTTCTGGCGGTAACAGCACGCGGGAGCGGCTGTTGTCTGCGCTTGAAGACCTGGAGGTCCTGTCTAGGTAATGCTTCCGGCCTGAGAGCCGGCTCCGGGCCGGGGAACTGACTCCGGGACGTTTTGCGTTGGTCCCCGGGACTCGGAGGGGAGGGTCGAGTTCAGGAGTCTGTGGTGCACAAATGTCATATGTGGGGTCTCCATTCTTTCTGAACTCTTGAATACCATTTTCCCCCGCTAGAGGACGTTTTAGTAATGATAGTGACTCTGGAACGCTAAGAACCGTGGAGGACCTTAAGAAATCTCTGGGTCTGAGTCCTTTCGTCCGCCTTCAGCCTACAGTTGAGAAATGCCTCGTGGGTGCCAAGCGCTGGGAGACTGTAGAGAAGGGAGGCTGGAGGCCGCAGTGGAGCTGCTCAGTGTCAAGAGGGAGACAGATATACAAACCACTGGCACAGGGGCAGGTTTTAGAAGAAAGGTGAACTGCAGACTACTGGAGTACAGGAACAGGGCACCTGTTCTGGCAGTGGTCAGGGCAGGCTTCCTGAGAAAGAGAATTCGCCTGACTCCTTAGGCGGCAGGTAGATGTTACAGCCTGTGCAGAAGCCTGGAAACACGAGTTCACCCAACGTGGTGGAATTCAAAGTTGTTTGGGTTGGCTGAAGTGCAGCCTGTGTGGCAGAGGTAGAATATAAAATTGGATGTCATTGTCCATGTTCGTTACCTTTCACGATAAACCTTTCAAATTGGAGCCTTTCTTAATGACTGTATGTTAACTTGGGTGTTAAAATGCATTGATTCTCTTTTAGGAAATGTTGCACATATTTGTCCTCTCTTTCCTATCTCACTGTCATAATTATTTCTTAAATGCAAGCTCCTTAACAGTTTTACTTGCTTTCGTGCTGCTGTACTTTATTCTTCTGTAATGCCTAATACCAGAATTTGTGTTTAAAAAAGTTGTCTCGTATCACTTTCCTACTGAAAAGTATTTGGTAGGATACCATTGTCCGATGAGCTGAAGTACCAATATCTTAGCCACAGATGGACTGAATATGGACATATGCATTGGTGTTCCCGTAAGACCATAATGGAGCAGAAAATTTTTTATTATCTAGTGACTTTTTAGCCATCATAACATTGTAATGCAAAGCTTTGTTTGTGGTGATGCTGGTGTGAACAAACCCACTGTACTTTTGGTTATAGAAAAGTATATCAATTATCTACAGTGTATAGTATCTGATAGTGAAAAGTAAAGGATATTGTTGCTGTTTTATGTGTTTACTGTATGTTTACATAGATTCATGAACAATATTTCCTTCTTTATCTTTGCTGGATTTGTAGTTCGTGGTATAGAATCTGTACGTTTCCTCATTAGCTAATCTTAAATGAATGCTCACATTATTTCTTAGTAAAATGAAGCTAGCAAGACAGTATTTGGAGCAAGATATTTTCAGTAAATTATTCATTCCTTTGTTCTGTGTAACCTGTCTTTGGGATAACTAATTTATCCTTCCTTTAGTTTATGTTGTTGCTCTTTGTGAGTTACTAAAATTAAAATGAACACTATAAATGTTGCCTAGCCTATTGCTTTTCTAAATGGGACTGGTGCTCATATGAAAAATTCAGTATGCTCAGCTTAAGGCTGAGCATTAAGGAGTCTGTGGTGAAATACCTTGAAGAGGTAACCACATAGTTTGATACAAATTTGTGTTTAATTTAATTCAGAACAACTAATGATTAATTGGAAAATGCTATTTCTCATGTATGAACTGGTTTTCCAGTTTGAATTGTGATCGGTGTTCTACTTGAAATATCCTTAAGCAATTTTTTTCTGGAAGAATTCTCATCTGAAGATTAAATTTAATACTGGTTGACTTCTAACATCTTTGCTAATCAATCGTGGTAGTGTAGTTGAGTGTGAAATTAGTGAAGTTAAAATGTTCTTTACTTTTTTTTTGTTGTTGGTTTTGTTCATTTTGACCAGCCATATCATGTGGATGGTAGGGATCAATTTTTCTGTAACTATGATATCTTTGTGACACCTTGTTTAGGAGGTTGCTACAGCTGTTTGTTCTGGATCTCATTCAAACTTTTCCCTTTAATATTCACTGAATTATTACTTCTTACCCTTTTACTTTAAAGCCCAGTATGTTCATTTCTTTCTAAACTTTACCTGATTTAGCATAATTTGTTTTTCCGTTTTGCTGAGTAACTGTGTGTGTGTCTGTGTGTATTTTATATTCACCAAGTTCAGGAGCTATTTTTTCTGAGCCTACCCAGCCAGGATAATGGTCTTTGAGAATCTCTTCAAATGTTGGACAACTCTGTAGTCATCCTTGAGATCTTGTCTTTGGATTGACTTTTAGGCTGGGTTTCTGAAGTGTGTTTTCCTGATGTTTTTGGTTCCTGTGGGTTTGCATATACTCAATATTCATGTACTCTTCACTTGAGATAGCATAATTAAAGGTTAAATTTTAGGCTAAATTCAGATTTGACCAATTTGTAGCTCTCCATATTTGATTTCTTTTCTTTTCTTTGCTTCCTTGCTGAGTATAGCATTTCCTGTGTGATGAGATGAATTTACCCACAGTAGTAAATCATTTAAAATGTTCCTCAAAAACCTGAATGTTTCTGAAACTTTCTTCAACTTTCCAGTTGTGCATGACCAGCTGAAGTGCTTGAGTTTCTTTTGCTTTCTGTGAAAGAAGCTGTAGTTCTGTTGTTCTTTCTCCAGAAGTGCCTGAAAGACTGGTTTCTCTTTAATTTATAGTCTTCCTCACTGTATCCATCAACAGATTGGTTTCTTTTCTTTTTCTTTGATTCTTGGGTGACTTATCTGCTATCTTATTTGTTCATCCCTAAAGAACGACATTAAGTAAGTGAAAATTTACCTCTTAGGATCCTGAAGATAATTGGATGGTTGGTGGTAGTGGAAGAGATAGTACTTACTGGTTTGCCACCTCTGGGTCATTAGAACTTCTTTACAGAAATTTAATTGTGTACCTTAGAACTCACTGTCCTGCAGAAACCATGTTGATAGGCGTCCTGAGTTTTCCATGCCAGACTATTAATTTTCTTTACCTATAATTTACTTGAAGTGTAGTACCACCAGTTTAATAAAGGCTCTAACAACTATGTAAATTATAGTCTCTGGGGGAATGTAGCTGGATTCTAATGTTATGCCACGAATAGACCTTCTTCCTCTGTGTTGAGGCAGGGTTCTTAACTCTACACCTATAACCAGAGAGTGGGCATGGAGATTCCTTCAACTTCTTTTCATAATTGAAGAAGACAGAAGTTTCTTTTTTGTCCTAGGGACTGCTATAGAACAGCACTAAGTCTTAGAAACTTCTCCATCCTCTGTACTCCTATGCCTAATGTAAGCCTTTGTAAAGCTTTCTGTGAATGTTTACTCCCACATTTGCAAGAAAAACAGGAAAAGGCTTATTCCCCATTTCCCACCAGATCCCCTCCAATCACCACCACCCCCTCCCACCTGAAACCACCTCTTAGACCAGAGGTCTCTTCTATTACTCATCTCTGGGGTTCAGCAAAAGATTCATATGACTCTTCATGCATTGTCACTTTATCAGCAAGTTCTATCACTCTGCTTTCCTCGTATATCCTAATCTGTCCATGTTCTATCATTTTCAGTACTAAATCCTAGAAGTTACGACCTAATCAAAACAAGTATCATCTTTGCCTGAAATACCTAACTTGCTTCCCATCCTGACCCAAGTAGCTTGGTGGTTGTTTAAACATGTAAATCAGGTCACAGGCTTCGTTGTTTTAAATGATCCAGTGTCTCCTCATTGCACTCAGAATGAAACACTTAATCATTTACTGTACTGTGACTATAAAGTCCTACATACCTACCTTTTTTCACTTTGTATTCCTCTCCTCAGTGCCCAAAGAATCTCTGGGCTCCTGTCATTTAATTCATATCTTACCTCAAAGATATACCCTTAGAGAGACCTTCCCTGACCATTCAAGTGTCCAGCTCACCTCGCAGATAGTCATTAATGTAATACTTTGCTTTATTTTCTTCCCAACTTTTATCACTCCGGCTTTATTTCATTTAGTTATTCCTATCTTCTGTATTAGAATTTAAGTACTGTTGTTCATTTTTATTACCTAAACATCAAGCAAATGGCTGGCACATAAATATTTGATAAATGAGTAGATGAATGAATGAAGACTTTGCATTTCCATATCCACTTTTTTCATTCATTAATTCATTCATACACAGTGATATGGAGAAGTAATAGTGGAGAGGATTCAGTCCACTTAGCACCAGTCAGAAAAATGGTATGAAGCTAGCAGGAAAGGTAGACATATGCAGGTAAAAATAGTGTGGCAGCCAACAAGAAGGTACAAACACTAGGAATAACCAGAGCAATGTCAGGTAGGTAACCGTGAAGCTGTCCTCTCTTGTGTAATTTTGAGAACTTCCAAATATCAGCAAGTTTGAAAGTAATACATAATATCACCTGCTATATGTTTCCTGATTTGATACTAATTTTCACATAGAAAAATTGGCATATCTATTAAGATAGAGTTTTATTATATTTTAAGCATCCCTCTTAGCTCATGGATGTTTGGCTAGTAAATTCAATTAGAGAATCATTAAAAAATGATTCAAACATTCCTTAATTGTTTTACCTTAAAACAAAAACTTACGTTCTATCACCTATCTTTCATATAAGACAGGAGTCAGGAAGCTATTGGTAAAGGGTCAGATAGTAAATATTTATGTTTTTTTAGGCCTTATGGTCCATGCTGCAAATTACTACTTAGCTCTGCCCTTGTAGAGGGAAAGCAACCATAGGCTATGTAAGTCACTTGGTATGACTATCTTCCAAGAAAACACTATTTACAAAAACTGTAGATGTGCTGAAGTTGGCTTGCAGATCTTTGATGTAGGTGGTTTTCATGCATTGTTTACATTTTCTATTTGTTTTTCTTTGAAGTGAAGTGAGAACTTAGCCTCTCATCAAGCAGTTTTAGGGCAGACTGTCCTTGAGCTTTTCTGCCTTTTCTCTGGTTCTTCACAGTTGTCCTTTGCAAACCTCTGTTGAGTCTAAGTGTTCAGCTTAGGTTAATGGAAAGACTTCTTTTTATTCATAGTCATATTTCATTGGCATTACATAATGGATATTTATATAATTATGGTAATGAGTAAAACTTGTATGAATAAGTTTGTTAACACACACAACTGAATCTTGGTGAGAGTGCAGTGTGGCTGGTTAGAGCTGAAGTACATAATTAGTACAGGGCAGCAGCCATGAGGGTCCAGCATGCGTGAGTGCAGTGAACCAACTTGGTTGGGTAGAGAGCAGTTAAGGAAGTTTCTATTGTATTTATTTTGCTAAGTGTTTTTTGTTATTGTTGGTTTTTGTTTTAGGGAACTTATAGAAATGCTGGCTATTTCAAGAAACCAAAAATTGTTACAGTCTGGGGAGGAAAACCAGGTAGGTGTTTTCTTTTTTAAATAAAAATGTGTGTGTGTGTGTGTGTGTGTGTGTGTGAGAGAGAGAGAGAGAGAGAGAGAGAGAGAGAGAGAGAGGTGGAGGGTGGGGGGGATACAGTGTTTCTGTTTTCTGTCTTTGGTTACTTTGGGAACAGGTTTACTTGAAACCTTTAAATTGATATTTTCTTTACATCACATAAGGTAACTGTGCTTAAGAAGCATTTTATTATTTTCCCTTATGGTTCTAATTATACATTTTTAATTTCATCTTTTGAATTAGCTAATAAAGCTTTGTTAAATAGAAAGTAATATGTTGAAAGTGAATGTCCTCATAAACTTAGCCCTTTATCATATACATTATTCCCTTAATGCAGCTTGAAAATGAATGGATGGAAATACAGGAACATACAACTGTAAACAGGTTATTTTGTGAGTGTTGAATTTACAGATAGTTTTTATTTTTTTTTAATACTTTACAGTTTTCTACAGTGCAGAATTTTTTTTTTTTCTTCTTGATTCTGAAATGTTTTAGGAGGTTAAGGGAATAAAATTTGTTTTTCTCATAGTAATTTTAAAGAGAAAGTAAATGGGGAAGATTAACCTTCTTTAAAGAGGTAAAATAGAAGAGAACAGTGTATAATAGACTTCTCCATCATTTGTCTCATCATTCTTTTAGTTTTATCTTCTAGCATGTTTTGAGGACAGAGAAATCTGATGAACTCAATAGAGAAGTGTTAGTGAACCTGTTTTCCTCCAGGATTAATCCCTTCAAGAGGGGAGAGGGAATTCAGATAAGGCCACAAGTGAGAGAACCTTAGGGATGCAGTATTATGATTTTTGTTTTGTTTTTAGAAAGAGAAAAAAAGCTGAACACATTTATTGTGTTAAGATACCTAGTCTTGAATAGTCTTTTAATAAATACCTGTGAGATTAAGTAGGAATTTATCCCCTATGTGCAGAAAATGAAATGTAAGCCCTGACTTTATTTTCTAGGCACTTATTAAATGCTTGCTATGAGTCAGGCACACAGAGATTGTTCAGAAGGCAATCAAAATAGAAGTAGGATCTGTATAATCAAACCTCCTTAAAATTTTAAGGAGTAGTAATTCTGCCACTTGTTATCTTGTACTTAGTACTGGATATTCCTGCATTATTTTCATTGAAACTATTAAGTATTAGAGAGGAATATACCCATTTGAAAATTTCCTAGCCACTGTTTTATTTGAATATTTATAATATCATATGGAATCTTAGAGTTAGAAAGACTGTTCATCGTCTTCAGTTTAACCTTCTGCAAGATTGAGCTCCAGGGTGAACAAATGAGCTGGTGGTAATGGGAAGTGGAACTAGAACCTGGGTCTTCTGACTTCACTTGAATAAATTTTCCTTGCTGAGCAATCTGAAGAGAATATTTTTCTCTAATAGTATACGAATTAGGTCAAACTGTAAACTTCTTGAAAGTTGTCATGGAACTAATGTGTACTATTTGATTTGATAAGTAACTTTAAAATAAAGCTTTTATAGATGTGGAATCTTAGCTTTTTCCTCCTATGACTTGGGAAGAATGGGATTATTAGTCTATTAAATACTGCAGTTTATTTAATTATTTTTTACTCCAGAAAAAACTTAATTGTTATTTAAAATATTCTGGGGCTGGGGTTGTGGCTCAGTGGTAGAACATTTGCTTAGCACATGTGAGGCACTGGGTTCAATCCTCAGCACCACATAAAAAATAAAAAATAAAAATAAATGAATAGAATAAAATATTCTCAACACATGGACCGAGGTTGCAGCTTAGTTTTCTGTCTGTTTTATCTGGAGAGGTTCTTTAAAAATGAGAGGAATTTCATGTCAAAAGGAACTTGAAGAAGCATGCCTGCAGATATTAGTCTTTAATGAATTTTTAAAAATAGTTTAAAAATTGATTTTGGATTTTTAATAGCCATTTCCTTTCTGAGGTTTTAGTAATTATAACATAGTAAAATGAGAGTGGTTAAGACTGACTTGCATCTTAATTTTGTAATGGGCAGTGGTTAACTAGCCTTTGCCAAGCTCTCTGTGTACTTAAGAGGTGCATTATATCATGAGTCCTCAAATAACTTTATATGATAGGTACTACTAGTTTATCTCTTTTCCTAAGGAGGTAAGGAAGTCTCTCAGGCTTGGAGAAGCTGTTGGACTTTTCCTGAGTTACCATGCTAGCAAGTGAGAGATTAGAGATTGAACCCCAGACTTTCTGTTTTATGCATTTTAATCTTCATTGCCTTTTGCTGTATCCATGTACACCTATTTATGTATTTACTGTGTTTTGAAATCACTCTTTTTTAGACCATCTTCATGCTAAGCAGTGAAATCACAGGTTTATTTTTTTTTTCTAATATGTATTTATACAAATGTGTAATTATTAGAGTAAGTTCTTGGTGCCAAGTACCATTACT